>NC_134713.1:140542420-140845450 GCF_049634645.1 Pelodiscus sinensis
CTTTCACCTGAAAGTCAGTGCCATCTGGGACATGCCTAGCTGAGAGCATTTCCTCTCCCCGGTCTCATTTCCACATTTGTTTCCCCTTGATCACATGGCAGCCAGGCCTCGCCTTCCTGAAACAGGCACAGAGATCCCAACGGTCTCAAGCCCTCAGCGGCATGAGGGGATGGTGCCAGAGTGAGGCATCATAATGATGCAAGCAAGGGCTCAGGATTCTCTTGTGCCAGAGTGGAAACCCCTCTGACCCGACAAAGTATGAGAGAGACCTCAGGCTTACTCCTTCCTAGGTCTCAATATTGTCAGCGATGAGCATACAGAATACCACTGGCCCAGCCAGGTGCCTGGCCCCATGCACCACACTCGGACATGAAGAAGAACTCTAGGTAGCTCTCATCAACAGAGAATGGCCCAGTAAAAGTTACTGCTTCACCCTCCTTATCTTGCTAATAGACTGGGACCAACATGACTCCACCACCATAAAGGCGGCTTCATTGCAAAGCAGCTGAGGTTGCCACACACACACCCACCCACCCACCCACCCAGGGCAAGGAAATGGACAGGCAAGCCACCTAGTAAAATATACCCTCTACTCTAGGGCTGGGGAACCTAAGGCCCAGGGGCTGGATGCGGCTCCCAGCTTACCTGGATCCAGCCCGCCAAGGCTCAGGGCTCCCCCAGCATTGGGGAGCCCACGCTGGTGCTCCAACCCCATCTGCCTCCCCTCCGTAGGGCTGGGCCCCCCTAGGCTCTGTTGAGCAAGGGAAATGTGAGGAGTGTCTTACTTCTTCTCAGTCAGGTGCCACGTCAGTGAGGATTTTGGTTGTTTTTTTTTCTGCTTCTCACTTGAGTGCGGCTCCTGATTTTTCTGTGGGTCAGTGGCCCCCCCACCTAAAAAAAAAAAATCTTCCCTATCCCCATTCTACACCTTCACCTGGAGACTTGCACGGTCTCATTGCCACAGCTACCATACACCACCAGACACACCCTTAACTCTGCCCCCTTTCATCCTTCCACCAGCTTGTTCCCCTCTCCTCCAACACTAGTTATGGCCAAATGGCATAGCAGGTGTGAGAGGAGCTTGGGAAAGGGCAGGGGGGCAGTTAAAGGGGACAATGGGAACTGCAAAGGGTGATGATGCTGTGGGACAGGCCATTTGATTGACATTCAGACCTGCCACTAGCATACTAAGTGCTCTCAGGCAAGGGGATTCCTCCCCTCCCACAGCCTCCATTTCCTCTCACACCATTTATCTCCCATGTCCATTGAAACGGCCTGATCTGTGTTTTTCCTGGGGCACCACTGGGTTAGAACCTAGTCGTCCCAACTGAGATTGTGCCTATTGTAGTAGAAACAACCTTGAAACTAACTAGATAGGCAAAGAGAGACTGCAGATGCAAACATACATGCATCACCACTCTCTGCTGCATGGCATTCAGAGCAGTCAGCTGTGGGTCACAGCATCTACACTGCCCCCCCTCTCTTCCTATGGCCACATGGGGATTCAAACTCATGAACAGCTAATGGGGATTATTTTTAGTTAACTGTATGATCCCCAGCTGGAGCAGGGAGGTCAGAGTTCTCTTCCTAAAAAGCTCCCAGTAGACTCAGCATGCAGCAAAGCCACTGCTGTGACATCTTGGATGGTTCTGGATTCATTACAACACAGCCTGATTTTACACAGAGCACTGGCAGGTTCTGTGCCTTGCTCCAAGCAGCTGAGAGGAAAAAGCAGAGAAGACAAGGACTGAAACTGATTCCATGACAAGCAAAGGGAGGTGGCTGACTTGAGAACGATGGCTTCTATACTCAGGGAATAATCCCAATCACGTGGTAAGAAAAGCTTTAGCCACCCCGCAGACTCATTGCCGTTCGAGTAGGGGAGTGGGATCCAGGTCTCTATTCCCAGCTCTGCCATGGACTTGCCATCAGACCTTGAGGAAGTACTCTGGCTTGTGCCTCAGTCTCTCCTCTGAGAAGTGGGGTTGGCAATACAGATCCTGATCTGGGCTTTGAGATCCCAAATCAGGCAGTGTTGCCTTGCAGTCTCATTTATCCTCACAGCCCACAAGCATCCAGAACAAAGGATTAAACATCGGACATGATTTGTTCTATTGCTGCCCTTCCCTCCCCCACTCGGGCTTCCTGCTCACAGGTTAAAGAGAAAATTCACTCCGCTCCACACTCTCTCCCAGCAAACCCGTGGGAAATCATGCAAATATCAGTGTGGGCAGTAAACACTTGGTTGTTCATGGGAGGAAAGGAGGAAATAGAGCCAGCAGCAAGATGTGGAAAACAGAAAGCACACATTCCTGAGGAAAGCAGCAGGGGAATTCCAGTTATCCTGTTCTCTCAGTTTAGCCTTCTAACCTGCCCTCCTAACACCCGCTTCCTGAAGCAGACCAACAGGAACCTCTGCCACACAACTCCACAAATGCATCTTGCACCTGAACTACACCACCTCTGCTACTGTACCTCCCACTCTGAAGGCCCATCTCACTTCTGACCCATAGCCTCCGCTCTACCCACTATTCCAGTCTTCCCCACATACATCTCTGCCACTGTCCTTCAATCACTAACTTGGAGTTTCAACAGCAGGAGGTGGTTTGGGGGAAGAGAGAAGACAAGCATAGGACACTGGCAAATGGAAAGTTCCCTGCTAGACACAGGGGCCAGGCATAAAAAATCCACTAACTCGCCCAGGAGAGATTCCAGTTTGTCCAAGTGCACTGTATGAACTATAATTAAAAAAGCACCTTGTCAGCTTTTACAGCAATGATCTGAGTGTGACCGATGCAATGACATGTGCAGAGAGACAGCGCCAATGCCGGTTTTAGGAAAGGGGCATTGGCACCCTGGCACCTGGAGCTTAGGGACTAAATTATCTCAGCATCAGGCTCTTCATGTGAGAGTGGGTCCTGGAGAAAAGGCCACTCGCCCCAGTCTCTTCTGCACACTATTTTGAGGCAAGCAACGATCTGATTCACAAGCAGAGGAAACTCAGTCCCCATCTCTCTTGCCATTCAAGCAAAGGGTTCTGTGTGTTTGATGAGGCTACCCAGAATTCACCAGGGTGTGTGTGTTGGGAGATGGCAGCAATTGTTTTTTGGAGGCGTGGCCCTGCCTGGATTGAGTGATTTGGTGATGGATGCAGAGTTCAGACACCTGGGAGACGAGGGATGTAAAAGCCCATGTAATTGGTTATCCAGCTAAACATTACGTTTAACTGGTTAACTGACTAAAGGGGGTGCGGGTGGGGGAGTATGTAAGCATGGGCTGCTTCAGCCCCACCCTGTCCACTGTGTACCCGAGCGTGTCCAAAGCAGCCTCCGCCTGCAACAACTGGAACAACCCCTGTCCTGCGGTAGGAGGGGAGCTGTTCCAGCCCCCACCGGTTAATGACTAACCTTTCATATCCCTAGTGGAGTCTTTGGGCTCTAAGTACCCAATAACCAGGCAGGCGGAGCTGTGGCTTGAAGCACTGATGTATTTCAGCCTGGCTAGTAGACATATTTTTCCAGGCCTGAAGATGGTGCTATGTGAGCTCATACCTTTCCCTGTGGCCTTGTGACCTCTCATTGGGAAGAGCATCTCCAGCTCTGTGCATCCCAGGAAGGAGGAGAAGAGAGTCAGTTAGTGAAATGGAAGCAAGAGGGCTCTATGGTCTTATTATGGGGTGTAGGATCCCTCACTTCTAGCATCCCAAACCCCACAGAGACAGACTTTTCAATACCATTTCAGTCAGTAGGAGAGGGCATATCCCAGAATAATGGAGGAGAAAAGGTGTGCAAATGGATATATAAGCACCACAGTTTGAGACTGGGCTAACCTTACACATACCGAATGGTACCCTAATCCAGAAGCAGCCTCACTGAAATTAACAGGATAACTCAGTGTGAGAACTCCCCAAGGGTGTCAGAATCAGTCCTGGGGAATTTAGAGACAGAGAAGCCCCATAAGTTGCTGGATTGTTCCCTGTTACAGCTATACTAGCATTTTGTTGGATTTTTAGCTTACAGTTGCAAATGTCCCTTCGAAACAAGAGCAGCTGCCCTCCTGAATCCCTTACACACGCAGCCCAGAACATGTAAAGCAGCAGTGGGACGTACAGTCTCATGATTCCATAGATGAATCAGTTAGCCGGATGGTCAGCATCACACAAAAGCACTGTCATGCCTGGCTCCAGACAGCTCGAAACAAAACAAAGTTACATTCACAACGACAAACCCCACCTGAAGGAGACATTCTGCCTTCTGTCTGACTAGCTGAAGAGTCAGGGGCCTAGAACCAGACAGTACAGCTATTTGTCCATCCAGTCCTACAGTGGCTAGGGAAGGAGTGATATATAATGGTCATTTACTACAGTTTGATCTTGAGCTACTGGGGCTTCTAAACTTTTCCTTGGGAGTTGATCACAGCCTAATACATCTCAGTGTCTGGAAGTTTTTGCGGAGAGAGTCAGCTTAAATCTCCATTTGCTATTCGCCCATTCCCTCCTGGGCGGCAACATTCTGCAGTGACTGGCAGATTCACACATCTCCCCCAGTCATCCGCTAGTGAGGCTTCTTATAAGCTTTCCCCATAATTCATAATCCCCCCCCCATCCTTTTTCATTTGCCCTTCTTTAAACTCCATCTAGCTTGCTGGGGGTTCTCCCAGCACCAGTGACTCCTCTTCTCCCTCTTTTGCACATACCGTGGTGTGAAACAGAATGGCAGCGTCAGCACTATAAACGCCTCCTAGAGTGGATGAGTGAGTGGCAGTGTAGGAGCAATGACTTTGAACATGCACAATCTCAGCCACGCTGCTGCAAGAACACTGCTTCAGGACAGCATCATTCAAGGTCAGGAGCTGGTTCCTTGCCTTCAGTCACTATGGGCAGCTGCTGACCTTGCCTGCATCACTGAGACACTCAGTATGAGGCCTAGGCCCAGTGATTACCAGACAGATGCAAGCAGGCCAGAGCCATGTCCCAGGCAAGGCAAAAAAAAAAAGTCCAGTAGCCTTAGCCACTGCCAACGCCAGTCACCTTCGCACCATGCAGAGGAAGACTAAAACAGCATCTCCTCTGGACTGGGACCTGGATTAACTCGTGAATCCACCTAATCCCTGGTTATCAACCCTCCGTCTCCGGCACGTGATTTCTCATCAGCAGGCACGACACTAACCACGCTTCTGAAGAGGGAGGAAGTGAGGCTTCCCCTCCTCCGAGACACCACAGATACTTCGGCGCTACCAAAATAGCTCCAGCCCCATTTCTGTGTGGAGGAACTACCGAGACCGTTTTGCAGGCAGTAGGCTGAGCTGTGGACCCCCGAGCTTTGCCCAAGTAAGGGGCTGCAGACACCTGCTGTAAAAATACACTGCCATCTGCCCCCAGGCTTTCCCACAGAGATGAACCCTGTGAGCACCAGGACTCCCACCATGCAATGAGGCACAGTTACTTAGGGCAATAGGAAGCATTGCATGCTGGGATATGTAGTCTATTCATCCAAATTGACATGGAGATTGCCAATAAAGCCATCGGTGTTGGAGGTATAGGCCTTAGCCTGGGGAATTGCAGGGGCCATGCTTTGGCTGCAGCAGAGTATTAGCCCAAGATGGTGAAAGCAGGAAGAGGAAATACCTTGGACATGGCACACATGGGGGAAGCTGAGGCATAACCTCAATGCTACAGGATCCACTTTGTCTCTACAGGGGTAGGGGAAGCAGTCAGTATCCCCTTGTTGGGAGGGCAGGGTGGAGTGCTCAGAACTGGAATGTGAATGAAAATGCTCTCATCAAAAGTAACTATGGGCAGCCTGCCCCACTGCCACCCCCCTTCTCCAGCTCCTGGGTGAGGGCCTGAGGCCGGGAGTTCCCCTGAGTCACTCCCTGAACAGAGGGTGAGTTCATTAGGAGCCTAGGCCACAAATAAAGCATTACTCTCCGGCCTGCCCAGTGCCAGCAACCAGACCTTTCCCAGGCTGGAAAACCCCTCTCCAGCTTTCACAGAGTCAGTCCACTGGGATCCAATTTAGCAAAGACAGACTAGACTGTCAATTGAACAGGAGAAGCCGGACATTACCAGGCAGAGGCTAATGCCGGAATGCATGTGGGAGCTCACCCACCCAATTCTACCAACATCTGGGAAGAATCCCGATCCACAAATCTCCTTGGTATTCCTCAATCCTGATGGCAGTACCTCTGGGGAGGCCAGTCCTTGAATACCCGTCTCATAACTTTGTTGATCCCTCGCTCCTGACCTGCAACATTGCCGCTGTTCCAGCTCTGCCAGTGTACCTCACTCCTGACCTGCAGGTCCCCCCACCCCCGCTATTCTAGTCCTGGCATCTCCAAACCAGAAATCACCAATTATGAGGCAGAATGTGTAACTCAAACAAATGTGTCCACCGGGGATTAGACAGAGGCTTAACTCGTATCACTTGGGATCACACTCATTTTCTCCAGGATAGGCTGGCTAATACATTAACCCCTGCTGCATCACCAGAGCCCCCCTCATGGTTTCAGAGCAGAGTGAGTCAGTTTTGGCTCAGATGCTCCAATCGACTTTATTTACACGCACTCCTTTGACATAAGTTTCCATGGAAGGCTCTGGATAGGATTTCAAGTGGCTGGTAACAAGCTTATCTCTGAGGACAGAGCTCGCACTGACACAGGCTCTCAGGCAAGCCCACAGGAAAGAGCATTACCGATTGGAAGAATATCATTACAGAGGTGCCACGAAAGGCACTGGGCACTCACAGCACATTCTATCCCAACAAGACCACAGATGGTTTGGCCGCTCAAGATCAGGGACTGAATCAAACACAGACAGCTGAGGAAACAGGAACTACTTGCTCTAAACCCAGGACTTTTGTGTTTTCATAATTAGATGGGTTACAAGGAAGTGATATTGCCCAATGAACCCGCTGAGAAATAATCAGCTTGATGCTAACTCTACCTTGCTGAGTGAATTCAAGCAAAGCACAAGGAGAGACAACTGCAATTCTCTTCACTGCTGCTCCTTGGCAATCTACAAGCAGAAATAGAGGCCTCTTGGGTCATCTAGTCTGCCTCCCTAGAACAACAAAACTGCATGTTGTTCTGGGCTGTCCTCTCATTCATTCATTCAGCCTTGCAAGCATTAGCCTCACTTTATCCACACAGAAAAACTGAATGCAGAGAGGGGCGCTGAGCACTTGACATCTGCCTAGTTCAACTAGAATGGGGAGTGCTCGGCACTTCTGAAACTATCAGGCCCAGCTGCATCAGGAACGACATGCAGGAGTCCAGCCTCACTACTCTAACCACTATAGCACACTTCCTCTAAGAGTTAGAGTTATAACCCAGGAATCTGAACTCTTGGGTTATATCCCTCAGTCCGAATTCCATCCCACTTCTCTAAGCACTAACTCACAAAGGCCTTGCCATAAATAGCAGGCATTTCCCCCCCTCACTCCTTGCAATTTCCTGTTTTAAACAGCACCAGGGGGCAGAGAGGGAGGGCACTTGTGCAGTTGCAGCTGTTTGGACAGTGCAGGAAAGCCTCCTACTATTTGAGGGAGTGAAAAGTGCCACCAAGAGTTAATTGCTTCTCCAGTTAGCTGGAGGCTAATGGTCATGTCAGCATGACAAGCAAGAGCTTCAGTAACCCTATAAAATGGATCCCGATAAAGCAACATAAGGTCTCTCCAACTGACTTCATCTTCTAGACACAGTGGAGAATGATCCCCTGGCACCACTGTGACTTTGTGGCTTGTCTGGATCTTCCATTGACCTAGCACTGTCTATTCCTGGGATTAGGTCAACCTAACTACAGTGCTCAGGACACACATTTTTTCACAGCCCTGTGCAACACCTCAATCTGATTTGCAAATGTAGACGAGGCCTTAGGCTAATAACATCCAAAGCTATAACACACAAGTACAACAGATGCAGGGTTCAACTACTGCCTCAGTAGGGGCACAAAAATCCATTCAGCCAGAGAACCTGCAAAGCTGACAGGTTAGCTGCCTAAGTAATTTTAGGTCGAGGAATATGAGTCACATATTGTGCTGTAGCCAGCTCACCCATGTTCCCCCAACATGGTTCTATCCTGCATCACAGAGGGAACTAAAGTGTTTCATAATCACGTCTTTTCCTACATATCTCATTTGATCATGTGGCTACAACCTAAAACATCCCATGCAGCTGCTATCCAGAGCTTTGTGTTCTCCCAGGTGAAAGGGGAAGATTTTTGTGCATGGACCTTGTCTCCCATTTCCTGACAGACACAAAACAAGAAGAAACCCAGCTTCACACTGGCACATGTATTTCTGTATCATTCTGACTACACGTCCCATCCAGGGCCCTAACTCTGCTGCTCCCACAGCCCAGAACTGAGAAGTAAATGCCAATTTCCTTTTTTCTGTGCTTGTTCTATTTGACCTGGCTTAATTTTAGATGGACTGATAAATGCCCAGTCCATTTCACTGGGCATGTGTGACTATGGAGAAGAAAAAAGGGTGACTCTGGGAGATAGGACATGGAATCTTCCACTGACTGTCCCTCAATTACAGTCTGGCTCCCAGTCTAAAGATTTGCAGCTTCCCATCTTGGTCGAGTCCAGGGGGCAGGCAGGCTAGGGAATGAACACAGATCGCAGACCCCCGCCCCTCTAGTAAGCCACGGGTCAATGTGACTGTAGAAACGCCGGGGCTGGAAATCGTTTGCATTTAATGGCCGTTTGGTGGCCCTGTGCGAGATGAGCGGCTCAGTCTCCAAGGGGTAAGTATCTACACCGCCGAGCAGGACTAACAGGCTCTCTTGCTCTCCCGGCCTAGGGCAGAACTGGGCCACAGAAACTCGGCTCCCCTCCCTGGGGCGTCCCTCCCGCACCTGGGGGAGAGCAGGGCACTAGCCACAGGGTCACTCACGTGTCGCCGTCCTCCGAGATGTAGGTGAGCGCCTCTAGCTGCTGCTGGCTGAGCCCCTCCGCGGCTTCCTCCTCCTCCTCCGGGAACTGCCCCAGCGCGGTCAGGGGCTCGGTGAGGGAGGCCGAGCCATAGGTAGAGTCGACCCTTTCCTCCGCCTCCAGGGCGTCGGTTCCCTCTTTGCCCAGGGGGCCGGAGTCCTTCTCCCGCAGCGTGTCCCCGAGGCCCGGGGGGTGCTCCCCTTCCCCCGGCGGGCCGGGCAGGGAGCGGATGGAGGGGATCGAGTAGATGCCCGAGTCACATTGTCCTTCTTCCAGCTCCGAGCCCTCCTGCTGCGTCTCCTTCTTTCTCTCCGAGCCCCGAGTCCCAGACATGGCGCGGGCTCGCCCCCCAAGAAGCCCCAGCAGGCCGGCGGAGGGGGATCCGGATCGCGGGCAGGGACGGGAGGGGGTCCGGACGAAGGGGAGGAGGGCTCAGGCCGGGGCGCTTAGAGGCCTGGCCGGGACAGGGTCCTTGGCCGGATGGCAAGCGGGGGCCGCGGCGGTCTCATGCCCGGCGAGTGGCTTGGAGCGGCAGCCGAACGCGAACCTCCCACCTCGGTGTGAGTCCACAGCCCCGCCCGCCCTGGCAGGGCGCCGCCCCCAGCCCGCTTGGCCTATGGCCGGGCAGCCTCGCCGCGCCTCGCTGGCGTCTGCAGCCGCCGGGATTCCCCCGCTGCGCTCCGCCCCTGCAGCCCGCCACGCTCCTGCCGCCAGTGCCCCCGGCGTCTGACCCCGCCCCCGGAGCCAGCGGGATCGGCCCCTTTGGGGCTCCCTGCGCTGCCCCCTCCCCCGGCCCATGCGAGGAGCCAAGTTGCTAACATTCCCCAACCCCTCCCTCTTGCAGCGGGGCTGTTTCCATGCGAGATTAAGGGGGGGGGGGAGCATCCTGAGTCAGTCTGTCTGTCCCCGGCTTTGGATGCTCATGGGACTGAGATGTGTGCCCAGTTCCTTGCTGGTGGTCGTGTTTGTTAAGGGGTTCTGGGCCTGCCCCTCCCTCTGGTGATGATTTTGGGCTCTTTCAATCACAGACACGTCTGCGGTAGAAGTGAGCAGGGATCTTGCAACGCTAGGCTGTGTGGGTGACAAAGCACCATAGCTGGTGCCTCCAGGAAATTACACTGAATAGGCCGGTTACCAGTGATGGGAGCAAATGAGATTTGCTTTTCACACATGCACATTTTAACCAAGTTAATCCAATAAGATCTATGGCTGCCTATGTAATAGGACCTGTGGGCCAACATGACACATAGTTGGTGCCACCAGCCCTGCCTATAATCTCTGTCTAGCTTTAGATAATTATCCTAGTCTACAGATAGAGGCTAAAGCACAGAGAGGTGGTGTGATTAACCCAAAGTAATGCATTAGTGATAGTGCTGGAAATAGAACTGCAAATCCTGGTTTTTGAACCTGTGCAGCCTAGACCAGAGCTATAACCACTGCATAATACTGTCTCTCAATGCTGCACATCAGTTTAGGTACAGAGAAGATTTCTATGGTCCAAACTAGGCCATCCCCCTAGCCACAGCCATTAAAGCAGGGGTGAGGGATCTTTTTTGGGTTGGGGGCTGCCGATCCACAGAAAAATCAGTTGGGACCTGCATACAAGTGAGAAGCAAAAAAACCCCCAAACCAAACCTAACCAAAACAACCCCTCACTAACATGCCCCTGACTGAGAAGGAGGACACTCCCCACATGCCCTTTGCACACCAGAGACTAGGGGGGCCCAGGCTAGTAGATTTTGTGTGCTCCAGCCCCACAAGGGTGGCAGGAGGGGCTGGAGTATCAGTGTGAGCGCCCCAATACTTCGGGGGTGGGGAGCCCAGAGCCTCAGGGGTTGGATCCAGGCAAGCTGGAGGCCACATCTGGCCCCTGGGCCTTAGTTTCCCCACCCCTGCATTGCAGGATTGTTCCCTATCATGGATTTGCCCAGAGTTTGTCTGGTTACATATTCAAGGTTCCAAACAATGAGGTTTCCACCCCTTTCCTTGGAAGAGAGTTGGTCTTATCACTAAAACAGTTCCCTGGAAATTCAGCCTGTTTTGTTTTTCTCAGAAGCCTCCATAAATCCTAGTTCCTCTGTCTTGGATGCATCACTTTCCTTTCTGAGGGTTTACACCCTTCTGATGCCCATTGGCAGTTAATGCCAAAAGGAAAGCATGGGACCTAACATGGAAGAGGGAAAAGCTAATGACACCTGAAACCCACTTGGAAGATCTCTATGCCAGTCTAATTTTCCTGGGAAGCACTTGGGCCCAGAGCCTGAAAGATATTTAGGCTTCTAATTTCCATCAGTCAATCAAGGGAAGCCAATGTAAATTAGGAGCCTAAATACTTTTGAAGATCTGGTTCCTAGATACCATAGTGAGGGGTGCTAGGGAAACCCTAGATTAGATTGCTTACAAAACT
Organism: Pelodiscus sinensis; assembly: GCF_049634645.1. Lineage (NCBI taxonomy): Eukaryota > Metazoa > Chordata > Testudines > Trionychidae > Pelodiscus > Pelodiscus sinensis. Next base: position 140,553,763 of record NC_134713.1, read on the forward strand.
CTAGCAACTTCCCTCTACCATCCTGCAGCTGTTGCATTAGGTCGATGAGAGCCTGTGTTACAGTAATTCATACCAGCCAGTCAGGCATTTACTTCCAGAACCCACAATGTATAAACAAATGTAGAAAGAGCACGCAAAGAGGGGGTGGAGGGAGAAGGGGAGGGCGGAGGGCAAGTGCAGGAAGTCACTGGAACTGTCAGTAATTTAAGGTCAAAGTTTTCCTCTAGCTTGTGATCAATTTCACTCTCTGGATCACTGTCTCTGCCCTTTAGACTGTTCTGTCCTTTTACATCCTGGTTCTGCTTGGATGTGTCTGCAGCTGACATTCCTCTCACCTTGGGTGCATGGGGAGACAATCTTGATGTCCCAGCTCTGGGACACAGCCTTGCTGAGCTCTTGACTACAGCCTGGATTGTCAATCCTCAACGAGGAGCAGCCTGTGCAAGCTCCTCTCACCATCATGTCCAGCAAATCCTGCAGCATAGCAGTGGATGAGCCAACTGGTTCGAGGAATGGCCAGATGGCAGAAGAACAGGAAATTCTGGGATCTTAAGAGTGTGCTGTCTCCCACTGTCTGATGCAGTAACTGGGAATTCCTACCTTCCTCTGCCGCAGCCAACAGCACATGCCCAGGCCTTTCAGGGGATTCTCATTACTGGTGTCTTCCAGAGCATGGCTTCCAATCACTGAGCACAAGGGGAGCTTCCTAAGAAGCTCTTGGGAAATCCGATCCATGAGTCAATAAGTCCAATAAATGCACAAGGGTGACCTCCTTTTCCCTCCTGCCCCTGAATTTATACGCTAATAGGCGTTCCCTATTGGCTCTGGTCACTCACCTCCTCAAGTGTCCTTGCTTTGTGCAATTCCCCTGTACCAAGTGCTAGCCCCACTGTGGTGGATGACATTGTGTTGCTGGAATCTACTCTCCTGAGTGCTGAGAGTTGGCTAAGGCCCCAAATGTGTGCATATGATTCACGATGGGAAGCAAACCCATAGCTTGCAGTCTTGTCTTAAAAAGCACCTCAACCAGCCCAGTTCTGGATTGATTTATGGCTCGACTTTAGTAGTGATGAGAGAGACTGGACAGTCAGCCCCTGAGGGCTGATGGCTTCTATTGATCCCTTTAAAGACAGAGCTCAGACATATGAACTCCCCACTAAGCATACACACACTACAGGAACCCACTCCACCCAGCAAGATGTTCCATTCTTGACCTGGCAGGACCCATTCTGACATGTGTGGAGAATTAGATCTCTATCTCCTATCTGCTCCTTGGCTTTTACTCCACCTAGAGACAAAGTTAACAATGGGTTTTGCTAGGTAGACACTTTTCCATCCACAAACTCATTGCACACATGGGCCGTCCAACAGCTACTGGAGGATAACATTCCTCCACTGCTAGCCTGAGCTCAGCTGGAACCAGAAACCTCAGAGCCTTCCTACGACCAATCCACTGAGCTTGTCAGCATTTGCCTTTGGCTATCAGTGTGGTTGATCTTCTGCAGCATCTCTGTTTCTGGTTGACTGTTGTGCCAAATTTAACTCCCTTGTCTCACCCTTGTTCTGCAGAACAAAGTGAGACTGGTGGGCTATCAAACCCACACAGTCTGGCCAGGACCAGCCACACAACTGTGACCACCTGTCTCAAGGACCTTTCATTCTCAGGTCACTTGTTTGTGTTAGCCCAGGCAGACAGTGACATGAGGTATCAAATGTGGCTGGGGTGGCGGGATGTGCCTCAGTCCATTTCAGACAAGGTATCCACATCCTAGAGCACACCGCCACAGCTGAGGGACTGGCAGCAAAGCCAAGAACTGAACAGGCCTTAAAGATGGAAATCCCCTCCCACTCTGCAGGTCAGCGTTGAACACAGCCCACACACTGCCTCTGCTGATCAGCACCTGCCACTGGTGCTAGCTTCACCCTGTATGACTAAACAGCTCCCTGGTAGGATGTCAGTCCCAGACGTGCCTGGTTCAGTGAACGGGGCCAATTAACCATGTGATTGGATTGTTGAAGCCAACTGGGAGAGGTGCTGTGGCAGTCATAAAGACACAAAGCTTTTGGTAAAAGAAAGCTGCAGGTGGGAACTCTGCAGTCATTCCTTAGGGACAGAGGACTTGACAACTGGCAAAGGGAGAGTCAGCCCTGAGATCCTGCCTTGGGATACACACACTGGCAAAAACCTGAGAGTGACAAGCTAGCTATAGGGAGCAGAGGAAGCTCCACTGTTAACCTAAAGAGAGGATGGAAAGGTAGGGATTTGCCCAGGGAAGCGTGTGAACCCTGGGCACAGGGTCTGTGGCCTGGAGGATGCTGGAGTAGAAGACGAACCCACATTCCCCTACCTGCCACTGGGGAAAACTATAGTCATGTAGCCAGAGGGCAAAGCCATTAATAGGGATTAACTTGACCCCAGAGAGAGACCATCCCCAGGTGAGAAACCAAACGAGTTGAGTAGGCATCAGGCTGGTCCTGAGCTAATTCCTGGATGGGTCACAAGGCAGCTCCACAGCAAAGCAAATCCTGTGACAAGCCCCCCAACCTCACCTCAAGTTATTAATGTTTGTTGTAGTGACCCCTGTCAGGATTGGGGACCTACTTGGCTGGGCCCTGTACAAACACAGACTGCCCCAGAGAGCTTATGCTCTAGGACTGAGCCAGAACCCTTTAGCTCTTCAAGCGGATGCTCTTTAAACTCAGCTACTTCTTTGCTTTCAGCTCGGGGGCTGCCAGACCTCTCTGGGCTCAGTGGGCCAAACAAGGAAGACGAGTGCTGGTTTGGTTCCCTCTCAGCCATAAGGGAATCTCCCAGCTTGGCTTGTACAACAATGGGATTTCCCAAGAATAGGGCTCAGCCCTAGGACCAGGCAGTAAAGGCTCAGAGTGTGGAATGCTGCTCCCTTTGCACCATCCTGCTCACCTTGCGAGGCAGCAGCAATTACGACCCTAGCCGTGGGCTAGAAGGGAAGAAGGAGGGAGAGGATCTGGCTGGGAGTTGTAGGCTGGGGACTGAGAGCAGACCAGAATGTTGGCAACTCAGTCTCTCCAAGGGTCTCAGCATCAATTTGCTTTGCAGCCATGACAGGATTCTTCCAGCTGATCGACTGAACAGTGAGCCCCCTCCTGGTGCTGTCTGTTCTGCCTGCTGGGATTTGCTGGGATTCTCAGGCTTTGGGAGGGTGTGATCTTTTAAGAACCTTGACCAGCTAGGGGTTCTGTCATTGCCTGCCCTCCAACTCTGAGGGCCTTTCTGCTGTGCAGATCCCTGACCCCAGGAGAGAGCCAATAAGGACCAAGGTTACCCACTTAGTTACTCTTTGCGGCATGACACCAACAGTTCACCCAGTCCTGGGGCTTCTCACATCCTTCCTGAGTTCTTAATTACCAGACTCTTGGACTGTGCATCACTTCCCACAGGTCCCCTTATCAGCTGTCTCTGGTGCCTTTACTCCACACAGTCTGTACACCAGAGACCTGCCTGGGGTAAAAATACATCTGCCACAGAAAAACCACAGACTGAAAGGTAGACTAGTGAAGGAGACATGCCAGTTATGCAGAAAATAATTATGAAGACTTGGCCTAAGGCTTTACACTTCTGTGTTAGATAAAAGGCCCTTTTCTAATGAAAGTTACCCATTACCTTAAAAGCGATCCCCAGTATGTCCAGTCTCTATAGGAGGGATCTAGTGTTCATGGATAGCCTCCTTCCTCAAGTGTCCCCCAAGTTGTTGGTGATCTTCAGTTCAAACCCTTTCCATTTTAAAAAAGATATGCAGTTTTTTCTATCCGTCGCAATAGATATTAAATGTGGGGGAAATTCCCTCCCTGTCTTAGTTTTTGAAAACCTTGTATTCCCCAGCTTCATGCTGTGCCTTTGATGGTGCCTCGTTAATTTTTTTTTTCTGGATTGGCCAGTGACTTGGTGCTTCAAGCCAGTCTCATCTGGTTGGGGAGGTAGCCCCTGCTTGCTTGCTTGCTTCCCTGCCCTCTTGTGAGGCGATGCTAAAGTCCCATGGTCTCTACTCAGTGGTCACCACAGTAGATCAGGATCTACTGGTAGATCCTGGAGCCTCTGACAGGTGATCCTGACTGGTTTGGCTGGGAAGCTATTTTCAGCTGTGTCTCGCCCCGCTGCTCCTGCCCTCTGTCTTGGAACTGCCCCCAGGAACTTCGTGCTTGCTGTGCAGGGTGGAAGAAGTGGAAGAATGGGGTGCTGATGTCAGGATGTCATCCTCCCCCTTTTCATGTTCCCCATCTCCACAGAGTGAGCAGGGCGGAGCCTCAGAGAAGGGGTAGTGTAGGTGCAGTGCCCCAGGGAAAGAGGCAGGGCAGGGATTTTTGGAGTTGAGGTAGATCCTGGATTGACTTAAATTCAAAAAGTGATCTTGTGCTTAAAAAGGTTGGAGACCCCTGCTCTACATAAACTGTATATACAGTATATGCACACACAGACATGCATTCATAAGCATAACCCGTGTGCATAGCTCCTAATGACTGCTATGAGCAGCGCATCACACATTTCTATAAAAGATATTACCTGAAAAACTCATATACAGCAAAATAACATGGTATGCTGACAGTTGGTTTAACTCCGTATTTTGGGGAGTTTAAGCTATTTGTTCTCCCCTTCTGGTGTCTGGTCCCTCATTGTCACAGAAGGAGTGTAGTTTGTTATAGAAGGGGCCTGGGAGTCAGGAGAACTGGCTTCCTTTACTGATTTTTCCACTGACTCATGATCTTGGGTACATTCCTTCCTCTTTCCATGCCTCAGTTTCCCCTGCTGTAACAGTGGGGTAATGCTTTCACTTTCCTGTTCATCTCCCAAGGGGTTATATAGGTTGCGCAATTAACAGGTGTAAAAATCATCTGAGAGCCTTGAATAGAGATTTCTAAAAAGAGTGAAAGGGGGAAACAGACAAAGTCATCCAGTGAATCAGGAATAGAACCCAGGAATTCTGGCTCCTAATCCCCTGTTCTAACTATTACAGTCCCACACATGGGACACTGTCAAGATCAACAGTAGAGGAAGTTTTTTGTATGTGTTTCTCTTATCTCTTTAGAGGATGCAGAGGGAAGAGCTTTAACCATGAACATTGCTCACCCTCTCCAGCTGTTTAATTGCCTTTTTGCCATTCACTGAACTATTTACAGGGGTTAATTTCCCTTTCTTTTCCTGGCTAGTTGCATTTTCCAGTCCCCAGACTATGGTATATTTGTGTTCCAGCATTTCAGCAGAATGTTTCAATCCAGATCAAGCAACATTTAAAAAAAACCAGGGAAATATTTCTATTTTTTTTATAGATTTAAACCAACCAACCCCAAATCCTAGTTCTGGGCCAAAAAAATGCTTTCAGCTTCTTTTACAAATGACGGAGCTAGTATTTCTAGTACAAACAGCCAGGGAAAATTCTCCTGTCTAGACGCTAGGGGTCAGTATCACTACACACTGCTGCTATCTAGCCTGTAATGTGAATACACAGCGTTGCTGGTCGCTGGGGAGTAGAAACTTCATGGTTTGGGTCCATTATGCCAGAAATGTGCAAGAAGCTTAGATTATCCTCCCAACTCAGGGAGGAGATTTCACAATTTAACTGACTGCTCAGCACCAGCACTAGGAGAAGATCAAGTGGCTACTTAACCTTGTGGATCACAAACCTCTGCCATTCCCTTGTGGATTTGAACTTTAATAAAGTGCTATCCTACCCTTGCATTCATGGACCCTACCTCAGTCCACACCCCTTAGCATTCCATAAACTGGTCTTATAATTACACATTGGCTGTGGCTATATGTTCAGTAGAATGGGGGACTAGCTGACTCCAGGGACTGGAAATGGCCTATGGAGCCTCTCAGCACAGTGAAGGAGATGGCTTGGCTGGATCTCAGTCCAATTCCCATGTCACAGCAGCGACTAGCACTAGTAGATACTAAGTGGCCCACTGTCTCTCAGTAGGTGAGCTGGGAATTGGAGAAGCCAGAGGGGCAGAGCTCTGCTCTCGTGGTAGGTGCAGAGGGCGAGGTGTAGTAGTGTAATGGGAAAGGGAGTTTACACTCAATCTGTAGTTGATCTGGAGACAAATAGAGACTTTCAATAAACAGATCATCCTTCACTTTTAACTTGCACTAGATTGGCCCCAGGGAAGATTGTAAGGAAGAGGAAAAGGAGTGATAGATTCATGCAGCACTCTCCTCTCAGGGATGGTAACTGCTATCTCCTGGCTAGGCTGCTCTTAGATCTGTACTACAGCCAGAGGAGAAGGGTGGCCCTCCTATGCTGTAGGGGAGTACAAACACACTGGGAAGTTGGCAAGGGCTGGGGTCCCAGGAGAAATGCACCGCTCCCCAGAGGTGAATCGGGAGTGCAAATTGTTTGGACTGAGCAAAATCACAGGACCACTCCAAATCAACTTCAGGAAGGTGTTGAGAAGAAATTATGTTGGCTGCTGAGCACAAGACTTGCTTTGCCTTCATCCCCCTCCATAGTTACCCATCCTATTGTCTTGGCCTGCTCTCAGGGTGAACTCCCTCAGGGTCAGCATAAAGCCTACACACCACTTAAGTCCCACTCAAGCACAGAACTGTTATGCTCTCTAGAGTGTGGGGTCTTCCCCCTCCTCCACCTTTATCTGCACAACTGGAGGCACAAGCCAGCCCTGACGAAGAGATTCCACTGACTCAGTGGAAGAGGCCCCTAAAATTCAGTTAGTCAGAGGAAGGGAGCCCCTCACTTGAGATGAACAGAGGGCTTCTGATACCATTAGAACTGTCTCAACTATCTCCCTACACACAAGCTCCAGCCCAGACCTCTGTTCTACCAGGTTCTGGCTGGGATCTGAGGCCCAAGGTACCATAGGAGAGGCTTTTTTATGGGATTTTTAGCTGGGCCGTGTCACATCTCACCAGATACCAGAGTTCTGGTCTGAATTCCACACCACAGAGGTTGAGATAAGCCCCTGGAGTAAGGTAGGAATATAGGTTCAAAAGGACAGATTCCTTAAAGATGCTCAGCCCCCATTCCAAGGGCCAGACTTCCAAAGGAGCTCATCAGATTGGGTGCTGACTGAGCTCTTTTGAAAATCTGGCTGAGAGTCCTGGTAGAATCTTGTGGTCGCTCTAATGATCTGCTACTTAGTACAGGAAATACCACTTGGCTTATATTACTCAGAATACTTCGCAGGAGACTGGGGGTGTCTGCAGTTGAGGAGAGGAAAATGAAGATGGTGCATTATTAGCAAAGCTCACCATCTTGACAAAAGAGGTCATCCCAAACGTGTGCAATGTACCACAGAGGACAAAGGAGCTTATCTAAGCCATGTAACTCATGAATTAAAAAAAAAATCCAGTGGAAATATTGGTCTCGGTTCTCCCCTCACATCAGTGTGATTCTATTGACTTCAACGGGGTTATCCCCAAAGGAGAATTGGGCTCAGAGCTTTTTAAACAACTGCCAACCAAACACTGGCATGTGGGACAGTGCCTGAGAACCTGAAACTAACTAGAAACCAAAGGGAAACTGACCATTCTGTTTTCACTGTTCATGAGAAGAAAAACAGGGAGGATGAACAAACATCATGAAAGGGGAAAAGGAAATGCAATTTTTAAGACTTTTTCAGACATAGGCCCTAGTCCTGTAAGAGGATCCAGGCAAACACAGCTCTGCACCTCTGAGGAGCCATATGTGTTTGCTGGTGGCCCACCCATTCAGATCCTAAAAATGGGATCAGGATCTTGATGATCTCAAGTGTTGTTCATGTTATAGGAGACCAGCTTTTTTAAAAACCTGGCCATGTCTTTTTAAGAAGAGTTTCTTTTTGACTGTGGAACAGAGGTAAGTGCAAGGTGCATTTATTATTGACTATTATTATTTATTTATTATCTGTTATACAGAAATTGTCCAGAGCTAAAAGGGAAATTTGGCAGGGATTGGTGGCCCATGATCACAGGATGGAAAAAAGCATTCGTGGTCCAGTCACACATAGGGTATGTCTAGACTACATGTCTCTGTTTCATGAGGCATAAGGGAGCGGTTGACAAAGGCTTCCCTTGTCGACTGATCCGTGTCTTGGCTCGCGCACTGTGCCGACGATCAGCTGAGCCGGCACAGCGCGCAGCCATTTTTATGTTGGGTATTCTAATTTACATGCCTCTGCTGACAGAGGCATGTAGTCTAGACATACCCCAGATACATTCAGGCTATGTCTACACTATGGAGTTTTTTTCTGGGATACCAGAGGCATCCTGAAAAAACTCCACCGTATCCAGGGAACACGTCTGCTCTTCCGATATTTTTTGTGGAAGAGCAGACATGCTTTTTTGGAAGCCCTGTAAACCTCGTTTCACGAGGAAGAAGGGCTTTCCCAAAAGAGGAGGTTTTTCCAAAATTTGGTCCAGTGTAGAGGCCCAGAAAAGCCTCTTCTGAAAAAACAATCAGAAAAAGGTACGCAAATTGCAGAGTACATTTTACGTACCTTTTTCCCAAAAAGAAGTGTAGAGTAGACATAGCCTCAGGTAGCAAAGAGCTCTTTGCTCTGCACCCACCACCAGATTTTGGGACTGGGAGTCATCTTCCCAGAAGTACCAGTTAGAAGGGATTGGCCCATCTTTGGCCTTGATTCCTTGGCTTCTTGCTACTCCCTCCTTACACACATAGGAGGAGGGAACACCCAAAGCCTGGCCAGCCCAGCTCCTTTTAGCTCCTCCCCCTGGGTGAATTTGGTTCTTACACAAGTGAGGCACTGATATTAGGCAGGAGATGTACAAGATCCCCACACACAGCTCTGTCCATGCCCCTCGCTCTACACCCCCAGCTATTCTAGCCCTTTGTTTCTCCTGAGCTCAGGTGCTGGCATATGTAGTGACCTCTTCCCAACCCTAAAATAAGAATAGATATCAATTCAGCCCTGTGACAAACTAGACAGGTGTCTAGTTAGTTGTATGGGATTGACTGTGGTAAAACATCTATTAAGCCTGTGAACTGCTAGTGTAAATTAGGGTCTGGATTCTCCTCTTTATTCCAGCAGTGTAAACTGGGAGTAACCTTGGTGGACACCATCGAGGAATCACACTGGGGTAAGTGAGAGCAGAGAGTCCTTAGTTGCTTCCAGAAGTCCAAACAGACTCAGGCTGAGCTGAGCACTTGCACAATTAATAACAGTGCTGACCTTTCTCCCCTGCAAAATCTGCCTTCTTACTGCCCAGTAAACTTCACAGACACTGGTTCTGCTCTGAGTATAACTGGATCCACCCCACCCTTTTGCGTGGATTCCTTGGGTTAACGTACAAGCAGCTCAATCCTGGGGGTTAGAAAAGGGTTAATAGACACAGGGAATGTGGGAAGAGCTGGATCTGGGCTTCAGTGACTAGTGGGTGGGTGAGCAAATGTTTCTCCTGTTAAAATATTCAGCTGATGGGCAGGAGAGAGGAGCTATGCAAAGGGCAGGTGGCTCTACCTAGGGAAGAGGGGGCAGGGTGAAAGAGGGGGCAGGGTCCAGTGCTTCATGAATAACTAATGAGCAGGGCTGCGTTACTCAGGTAACCAGCTGCTGATCACGTGTAATGTCCGTCTGCACTCAGGGTTAATTCCCTGGCATGTCCTCCCCGCTGCCCACACCAGCAGGTTCAATGGCGCAGTGGCAACAGTAACGCGGGCAGATGGAAAGAGGCCAGACACGGCCGAGTCTTTATCCCTTTCCCTCTTCTCCCTACCTGGACGGCTTTTTCCTTCAGGAGAGCTAGCTCAGTGAGGGATACTCACCTTGGTCCTGCTGGCCCAGCCTTGGGAGGTGACTCCAGATCAATATGGCTCCTACCAGGCAAGTCTCAGTGAAGCCTTCTTCCTCCCAGCCTCCTATAGGGGAAACAATTGGTGTTCAATTCTGACTCCAACTGGCTCGGTCAGGAAGAGGTGACTCCCAGACTGAACGCAAGTCAGCTCCCATCCAGAAGCTAAGTCCCCTGGGGTGCATGGTCCCGTCTGTTCCCCCCATTAATTCCCATCAGGGAATGCTGGGCCCAGTGGCACTGCCAGAAGGTGAAGAGGAGGTATTTGGCTCAGATACTAGGCATGTGTGCGAGGTGCTATAACCACGTGATTTATGAGGGAAGTTGCTTATTAACAGTCAAAAGGCAATCTGCACCAGCCAGTGCCCGTGACTCGCACCGGTGAAGCTGGGGAACTGTGTGAAGGTACCAGAAGGCCATGTGAGGCCTGGACTACTGCAAAGAGGGACCAGACTGAACTGTAACTTGAGCCAGAGAGAGCAGTGGAACCAGGGAAATGAATACAATGATGATATCTTGGGCTCTCACATGACCCATTTGGGTATATCTACACTGCAGCGCTATTTCAGGATACTTCTGGTATCCCAAAATAACTATTCCGCATTTTTTGAGCAAGCCTGCTATTTTGAAATATAACCAGCTTGCTAATCCGACGTCCCTGTAAACCTCGTTCCACAAGGAGTAAGGGACATTTTGGAATTGCACTTTATTTTGAAATTAACTCGAAATAAGTTACGCAATTTGTGCAGCTCAAGTTGCGTAGCTTATTTTGAGCTACGGGTGCAGCGTAGATGCTCCTTTTCAGAGCAAGCAGATAGTGCCCGTGGCACCATATTGGAAAGAGAAGGATCAGAGGAGGTAAGAGTTTCCAACTGTCAGAATGTCCTAATATGCCCCATGTGCCTGACAGCATCAGCCACGACACTGGCTGTGTGACAAAAGCCACCATTGGGTACGGCAACTGCAATGCAAATAGCTTCAGAGCAGCAAATAGAACCAATGACCTGCCTCGCCATGGAATGACTTAAAAAGCTTGTTGCTATAAAAACTGCAGATGTGTGCACAGAGGTCCTGATTCTTCCCTGGCCTGGCACCTTGTAGAGTCTTTACAGCACTGAAAAGTCAGTGTAAAGCACTACTGTTCTGCTCTGAGAGTACTTTACATCTGCTCTCTGAGGGTGTGACTCCACAAGGTGCTATCCTTGGGGAACCAGGCACAGTGTGCTTGGAAAGAGATGATCACACAGATACCTCAGTAAGAGGCTGCCTTCATCCAAGCTTCCATGTTTCCTTAAAAGCTCCCCCTGCCCAAGCATCTGATGCTAGAGAAAGTTGGGGCCATTTTACTACACCTGGTACCCACCTGATACTCCAGGACAGCACCCTCATCCTTCTCTAAATCCTACAGAAAGGCAATTACTAGGTGTTAATGGATATTAAGGCAAAGATGTCACTGCTTGTTGTCTTCTGTGATGCCGTCAAGAGAGGCTGCATGGTTAGTGGTTAGGACAGGGACTGGACATTAGGACTATGTCTATACTCGTGGCTTCTTGCGCGAGAAATATGCAAATGAGGCTAAGCGTGGAATATCGCTGAGCCTCATTTGCATACCTAATGAGCCGCCATTTTTGCAGAAGAGGCTCTTGCACCAGAAGGAGCTGACTACACTGCCTCTTCTTGTGCAAAAAAACCCCTTTTGCGCAATGCCGTTATTCCTGAAAATAATTGGCGTAATGGCATTGCACAAGAGGGTTTTTCTTGCACAAGAAGGGGCAGTGTAGACAGCTCCTTCTGGCACAAGAGCCTCTTCTGCAAAATGGCAGCTCATTAGGTATGCAAATGAGGCTCAGCGATATTCCACACTTAGCCTCATTTGCATATTTCTTGCGCAAGAAGCTGTGAATGTAAACATAGCCTAGGATTCCTGGATTCTCTCCTTGGCTCTGCAACTGATTCAGAGTGCAGACTCGGACAAGTCACTTCCTGTCTCTGTTCCTCAGTCTTTCCTGTGCAATTATCCATGGGAAGTATCACAACACCACAGCCACTTGTAATTGTCCCTGGGAAGTATCACAACATCACAGCTGCTAACACGGGACTATGTGGAAGTCCAGGATCCCTGCAGCTTGTATAGGATTTCTGAATGCTGGGGCCACAGTGATGCAAGGAATTACCAGCTGAGCCAGCAGGTATGACAGCTTTAGAGGATAACATTTACATCTCGAAAGGGGAGAACATTTAAAATCAATGAATCTAAGCAACCTGGGAAAAGTCCTTGTAGCCCTATCAAATGTAATGTATCCTGTACTAGAGCAGGGGTGGCCAACCCGTTAGAGACGAAGAGCCAAAAAAGCGGTGGATAGAGTGTGAAGAGCCATGTAGTATATATTTATTTTTATATATCTATCTTTATAGGTGCTGGTACTCTGGGGGGAAAGTTGTGGAGAGAAAAAAAAAGGGGAGTGGGAATGAGGGATCTGGGTGTGGGAAGGGGTGAGAGGTGCAAGTTCAGGGGGGGGGGAATTTGGCTGCAGGAGAAAGCAGAGAAGGGGATGCTAGCTCAGGGAAGGGTCTACAGGTTGGAGAGTGTTGGGGTCAGGTGGAGGGTTGGGGGTGCTGAGCACAGCTTGTGGCTGTGAGGGTGCAGGAATTTGGGCTGGGTTGCATGAGGGGCTAGGGCAGGGAAGCTGGCAGTATGATGGGCTCAGGACACAGATTTGCAGTGTGTGGATGGTGCAGGAGTGTTGTGGCAGAAGACAGGGGATGTGGGGGTGCAGGAGTTTCAGGATGAGAGGGGTTCCAGTGTATGATAGGCTCAGGTTTGGAGTCTGGGGGGGTGCAGGAGTGTTATAATGCTGTGGCCAGATGACGGATTGGTCCCAACTGGGGGATTGTTGGCCAGGCTTCATTTTTAAATAAAATATTATGTCAAACACAACGTTTCAGCATTGTCTTTATTTATGAGAGGGGCAGGGAACTTGTTTTGAGTCGGGGTCACTAACCCACAGAAAAGTTAGTTAGTGCCACACAAGTGAGATGCAAAAAAACAACCCCTCCAGCTCCCACCAAGCCCCAACTGTGCTGGTGGGGGCAGGGAACAGGGTGCTGAGGCAGGGGGCAGGGTGATGGTGGGTGCTGGGGCAGGGGACAGGGTGCTGGTGGGGGGGGAGTCTGGCCAGGGGGAGGGGACAGGGACAGCTCAGCCAATACCTGGGAATCCTGGGTCTCTGGAAGCATGCTCTTCCTCTGCTCCCCACGACAGCTGCATGCTTCCTGAGAAGCTGGAGCTGCCATGCCGTTCCCGGATTCCTACTCCTTCCCCCTCCCCGCTCTAACCCAATCCCCATTCCCTCCCCTTCCCCAGAGCCAGGCACCCCCCCCCACTCTAACCCAATCCGTCTCCCCCCCAACCTAATGCCCAGGTCCAGGAGCTGCCGCTGCTACTGCCATGCACGTCTCCCTCCAGGCGCTGGGGCCCATACTCTGAGTAGTCGGCCTTGAGCACATGTTGACTGGGATGCCATGCGCACCCCCCAACCCAATTCCCCTCCCCTTCCCTTCCCCAGAGCCAGGCACCTCCCCCCCTGCTCCAACCCAACCCCCGCTCTCCCAACCTTATGCCTGGGTCCTGGAGCTGGAGCTGCTGCCACCGCTGCTACTACCACGTGTGTCTCCCTCTAGGTGCTGGGCACGCGTGCTGAGCAGCCGGCCTTGAGCATGTGCTGGCTGGGGTGCGTGCACTGAGTGGCCTGGCCATGAGCTTGCGCTGGAATGTAACAGAGCGGCCCAGCTGTAAGTAGGCACTGGGGTGCCTTGCGCACAGTGCTTGAGCTGAGCGGTACTTGCAGGAGCCACATTTTTGTAATCAAAGAGCCACATGCAGCTCGTGAGCCACAGGTTGGCTCCCCTCTACTAGAGGATTTACCAGGCATTGCTCAGGTCCTTGTGGGGGCATAAGGCAGGGGGTGGAGGTTGAAGGAATCCAGTCATGGGTTTGGCAGATATGGGAGGGGCGGGCAGGACAAGGTGTAAGGATGCTGGAGTCAGGGTAGGGGGTAGGATTCAGAAATCAGGGCAAGGGTTCAGAGGTGTGGGGGGTGCTCAGGGCAGATAGTTGGGAGGTGTGTGGGGAGCTCAGGGCAGCCCTGAGGCTGGCCAGAGCTGCATTGCTGGCTAGCAGCTGGTGTCTGGGGGGGGGGCATTGGTAGTGGGGGCTAAGCTTCCTGGATTCAGCCAATGGCTACTCCCTGGGACGGCCAGCACTGTGCTGGCAGCTGCTCCTGGGGGCGGGGTGGGGGCTGTGCTGCCTGGCCCCAGCCAGGCGCTGCTCCTCGGGCTGGCTGGGATGGTGCTGTCTGGCTGGCAGCTGGGTCTGGGAGGGGGCCATAGTGGTGGGGGGGGCTGTACTGCTTGGCCCCTGCTGGTGGCTGCTCCCTGTGGGGGTCTGCAGTGGTAGGGCTGCTGGCCAGCAAGGCTCCTCCCCCAATGTCTGGCACTGGGGCTGAGGGCTGGAGGGGGGAATGGTTTGAGCTTCAGCTTTGGGGCAGGAGGCCACTTACTGTGACCGGTGGCTGGCAACATGCAGAGGCCTGCTCCTAGTCAGCCACTCTGTTGCAGATGCAGCTACCCCCCAAAAGTCACTCTGTGGTATAATTATCCCCTGCACTTGTTGCCCCCTGTGGTCATTCTGGAGCATAACTGTCCCTGCTATTAGTCCTCTTTCTGTGCTATGGAAAACAACTGGATTCCAGGTACATCCCATTGTCCTGGCATAACCAAACCCTGACCTTGTTTTAAGCTGTGATAAGAAGAAGCTGCATGCCAAATTTTGTGGTCCTAGCTTTTACCAGTTAGGAGGAGTTTTTGAACAAATGGACTCACAGATGGACAGACAGTCAGACAAACACACAGAGTTTGTAAAATATATAGTATGACAGTGTGCTTGCATTTGGCAGGTCTATCACCCATTCCTGCATCACTGTGAAAATGTCACACATTTCTATCAGAAAGAGACATTCCCCCTCATCCCTGTGCTCAGGAAACAGTTGTTAGTCTAGGGGTAGAGGTGGGGAACCTTTTTTGGGTTGGGGCCACTGACCCACAGAAAAATCAGTCGAGGGCCACATGCAAAAACCCCTCACTGATGTGGCGCCCGACTGAGAAGGAGAAAGACACTCCCCACAGTGTCCTCACACACTAGAGCCTGGGGGGGGGGGGCAGCCTAGTATATTTTGTGCTCTCCAGCCCTGTGGTGGGGCAGCGGGGTGGCTAGAGCACCAGCACAGGCTCCCCAATGTAGGGGGAGGCCCTGAGCATAGAGGGCCAGATCTAGGCAAGCCAGAAGCCACATCTGCCCCCAGGGCCTGAGGTTCCCCACCCCGGTCTAGAGGAAGGTGCACTGAACTGTAGGAAGCCATGCTCTTCCACTGTCTAGTGTTAATTTTTCTGTGCACTTCCCAACACTGATTATTAACCAATGCGGCAGTGTTTTACCTTAGGGGAGATACGCACCATTGACCCATTTTACAGATGGCTGAAGCTTTGGGCTAGGTCACTTCAGGCTGAGTTGGGTATAAAGACACCAGCTTGTTTCCCCTTGCTACACTTTCAGAAGGAATAGGACAAATTAGGAGATGTTCTCTCTAGCCCTACAGAAAACTCTGCACCAGAGGATAACAGGATGTTGCTATCACTGTTAGTCCTTTATCTTAAAAGGTCTGTGCTATAGATGTGTTGGTTCAAGCCCCGTTGCTAACCTTGTGAGAGATTCCCTCTTAAATCAGTCCAAGGATGCTGGAATAATCTGAATTCTCCTCTGCTCAGTCCCCCTATTGTACCTCTGCCCTGTGTGTTTTTGCTTTGTCCTTTTTGATTGGCCCTTCCCTCTTTGTGGGAGACTAATAGGGTTCCTAGAGGAAGTCCAAGGTGGAGCCACCTCTGCCCCAAATGAGGTCAAAGAGGAGGCTACCAGCATTAGACCTACACCATTTCAAAAGTGGAAATGGATGGAAAATATTTGCAAATATGCAAATTAGCCAATTGGAATTTGCCTACACAATCACACATGGAACTGCAGAAAGCTAGGCAGCTATGCCCTTCATGGCTGTCTATACTGCTCAGCTTTGGGCTGTGTGTAATTGATTTCTCCTGCGGGGGACAGGATTTGCCTTTTTGGGGGTGTTCTGAAGGCTGTGGGGTCCCAAATCTGCCTTCAGGGGAGAAGGGAATCGGCTGAGTAGCAGACAGTGAGATTCACAATAGAGGTGCCTGCTTGCTGCTGTTCCCATGGAAACACTAGGAAAGAAGAGAGGAAATCCAACTCCAGCCTCTTTGGAGATGAACTTCCCCAGCCTTACCTCACCAGCCACCACACTTGTTTTCATTCAAGCCTGCAGGTCCCTCAGAGGCATTTCCCTGGGAGAGGCTCATGAACTCTGTGAAGTGGTGTTTCTCCAGCAGCTCCCAGGGATGGGAAGAGCTGGTGCAGAGAAGAACCAACCCAAATTCACCCTATGCTAAAGGCCAAGTGCCAGAGCTCAGAGAAAATCTATTTGATTTCCAACAGGATCTGCATGTTCTGCTTTTGCCCCCATCTGGATGGCTCCAGGAGGTGCTAGAAATCTGTTTTTCTAAGGCCTTCAGCAGAGCTGGGCCCAAACTGTGAAATCCAGATCTGGACTGGCGTTCCAAGAAACAGATGTATATGGGTCAGTATCTCAGACCTGTTCAAATCCAAGGGTTTTAGTTCTGTCCCATCTCTAGAGGTTTGGAGTTTTGGGGCCTCCAGTCAGGCTGCAGAACACAGCTGAACAGCAGTCAAATCTGAAATGACTGGTTGTGCAGACCCACTGGAGAACGTGAAAGGTTGCTTGGGGTAGAGTCCAGGCCAACACTGCTTAGCTTGGGAGAACTTTAAGGACTACAGTACAACATGGGGTTTGGCTGCCAGCACTAGATCCCCCTGGAAAGAGAATCTTTTCTCCAGAGTCTACTTGGAGAAGCAGAAAAGTATGGCCTTTTTAATGCAAACTGCTCTTAATCCTCTGAGCTCCATGATTTGAACTTGAGGAGGAAGCCTTGAAATCTAATTGGCTCCTGCAGTGACCAGAGTGCAAATGTGAAAAATTGGGATGGCACTGTGGATGGGTAAGAAATGCCTATAACAACAAAGCCCCTGTTCGGACTGTCTCTGTAAAATTGGGCCATCTGGTCACCCTATTGGCTCCTGTGGTGACAGAGTTCTGGCTGCCATCAGAGGGAATGAATGTGGATGATGAACTGGGTATATTCATTCTCCTGAGCTGAGAAGAAAGAACCCTGCAACCTGAGCCTTGATGCCTCTTGGGCTTTAACTTTGGCCCAAGGTGGTGCAACTTGGGCTTCAGCAAGTCTAAGCCAACCCTGGCGACCCCATTCAAATGAGATCATGACCCACTTTGGGGCCCATCCCACAGACTGAGAACTGCTGTTCTAGACCTACATAGCCTTACTTCAACGGGCAGATTTGCATACATGCCTAAAATAATGTATTACTATAATACCTTTATCTGTCTGTGGGGAGCCCGGGTGCCCCAGGAGCCAGAAACTAGCAGCAGCCACAGCCCCCACTTGGGGGCTGGGAGCCAGCAGTGCCAGTCCCAGCCATAAGGCTGGGAGCCAGCAGCCCCAGGAAGGGCAGGGAGCAGAGAGCAGGGATGGAGCAGTCCTCTGCCAGGGTGTTGCTTAATGGGTTAACCAGTTAAAAGTTAGGTCAACCTTACAGTTAACTGATTAGCTGGGATTTTACATCCCTAGTGGATACCCATGGATATAAAGCGAATATTCGAAAATTTGCAGGGTTCTAGATAGGAAATATCTGCATGGGCATCTGCGGGGGATATCCGCTCGGGATATAAAGCAGAGATCCCCAGATTTGCAGGGCTCTACTAATGGGGTTTGTGATCTGAACACCCGGGCTGAGACCTAACCAGCTCATTGCCGACTCCGTGGGCTCAGCAGGGACAACAGCGGGAATGGCCTGGAGGAGCTCCCGCACGCACTAGGGGCGGGAGCTAGAGCAGGGGCTTTGCCCCCTCGGGCTCCGAGCCACCCCGCCCAGCCCCCAACTGCAGGCGCGGGGGCACGAGGAGAACGCCAGCGCGGGGCCGGACGCAGGCAGCAGCCGGGGTCCCCCTGCGCCCGCCCTAGCAGCCGCCGCGCGGAGGGGCTGGGCGGGCTGCGGCGAGCTCGCGCGCTCGGCGCTGGGAGGAGAGGAGGGGAGGGGGCGGCGCGCGGGGAAGGGGGCTCCCGCGGGCACTGCGAGCTCGGCGCACAAAGGGAGGGAGGGAGGCAGCTGCCGCCTCAAGGTCACACTTCTCCCAGCAGAGGGAGAGAGAGGAGCGAGGGCAGCCGCGCTCTCCGCCCCTGCCCCCTCCTCCCACTATCCCCCCCGGCTCCCCGCCCCCCCTCCCTACCCCCCGCTCGGCCTCGGGGGCTGCGGCAACGGCGGCTCCCCCGGCCAGGCCATGGACTAGCCCCGCGACTGGAGCGGCCCGCGCTGGCCATGGTGGGGCTGCCGCCCGCCCGCCCAGCGCCTCGGGGCTTCGGGGCCATGCCGGGCACGGCGGCGGCGGCTCCCCGGGCCCCGCGCCGCTCGGCAAGCGCCGGGCTGCTGGCGGGATAATGCGCCTGCTGGGCGCCAGCGGGGAGGCACCGCGCCGGGGGGCCGCCCGCCACCATGTCCCCCCCAGCCTCGGCGGCCGCGACCGGCGAGAGAGGCAGCAGCACCTCGGTGCCGGCGGAGGAGGCGGAGGGGGGCCGAGAGGAGGTGAGGACGGCGCGGCCCGCCAGGCGGCTGCATGCGGGCGGCTTTGCATGGCACGGCACGGGCATGGCAGCGCGCTTGAGGCTCCGCTCCGCGGGGTTAGACCCCGGCACTGGCCGGGCCGGGGCTGGGCATCCAGGTAGGGCACCTTCCGCTCGCGGGCCGGCTCGGGCGCCCCGGGGCAGGCAAGCGCACCCCGCAGGCAGCTGGTTCGGGCATTCCCAAGGGCCGCTGGCAGGGGGAGGGGAAGCCGCTCTGCGGTGCCGGGAGCGCTGGGAGAGCAGCCCCCGGTGGGTGCCGAGGCCCCGGCTGAGACCTAGGGAGGCCGGAGTGCAAGCGAACAAAGGGAAGGGTAGGCTGGGTGGGCCGTGCTGGGGAACCCTCCGTCCCCCCGCCCCTGGCCGCGGGCCATGAGCTCCAGGGCTGCCTTAGGGAATAGATGGGGTAGACATGAGGGGACCTACAGGATTTCCCTGGATCCAGCTTGTGTGGTGCAGTGGGTAGGAGATAGGTAAGACTGGTCAGCGGCAGGGAGCAAATTTTTCACTGCCCTAAGCATGTCCAAGTAGACTGCAGGTAATGGAGACCTGTGTCAAATTTAGGCCGATGGGATGTCTAAGGGACTGTGCCAGTGCTGAATTGCCACAGCGAGGGAAAACCTTTGTCTGGCGGCTGATCCCCCTTCAGCTAGTTATCTCATACCTGACAGGGCAGATTTAGCCAGCGTGGGTGTGAGAGGATCCAGCTACCTAATTACCATCCATAGGAATGATCTAGCTGTTTCCTTACTTACAAGCTATACATCCCTCTCTCCCTTCTCACTCTTGTTTCATTCTGTGCTTATCACCATGGTAGCTGAGCCTTTACTGCTCAGAGCTGGAGCAGTCATACATACTCAGGGACTGAAAAGCTCCCCCCGGGCAGGAGATCTGGATGTGAGGGGAACATGCATGGGATAGCGTGGAAAGGTTGAATGTTTTGGGAGGCAGAAAGCACAGATGGTTTATTGTTCCTGCCTGGGGGAAAGCACTGGGCATTGACCTGAAAAGTGTTGGCTTACTGCATTAAAAGGAATTCTTGCTGTGGTGCCGAGTAAGAATATGGGAAACCCTCTTGGCAGCATGTCAGGGGCCAGCACAGGTTCATGATTACCCCTGAAGGAAGATGGATTGGCAGAGTGGAGGGTTGATTAGCAGAAGACAGAGTGTCCCCAGCTGATGTAGAAAACAGAGAGATTCCCCAGCTGATGCTCCATGGGACACATCAGGATTTTGGCATGCCAGGAAGATGGAGCTGCTCTTTGTGGGCTTTTACGGGCGAGGGGGTTGAATGCTGAGGAGGCACGAAGTGCAGACTAGGTTAGGCTAGGAGCCACGTGCTCCCTGGCTCCAGGAATAGAGCTGCACTGTGAGCATCTTGATGGACATGCTTGTAGACTCCAAGCCTCAGACATGGAACAGCAAGGAGCTGTATGTGCTACAGGCAGCCAGAGGCATGTAGGACGGGGGGGAAGGCAGTCCTTATGTTTACCAGAGAGATGCAGGATCACTGATTAGGATCCCCCAGGGAATAAAGCAGCATTGACCAAGATGACCCACCAGTGATCTGTGAGGCAGTGCTGCGCTGTGAGCACCCGCCCAGAATGTGTTTAATTGTGAACACTTTTGTGGAAGACTTGAACACCATCTGGAGCACGAGAAAAAGAAGGGAAGGACAGGGAAGTTGTGCAAATGTTGCACACGCAGCTATCCTGCTGACCCTCACTCCTGACTTGTCCCCTCTTCCCTGCAGTTCCAGTCCTGGGCTCTCACACACAGCTGTCCTGCTGATCCACACTCCTCTTAACTGCCTTGCCCCAAACCCATTCCATGACCAATAGTCTCCTGAGTCCAGGGCTTCTCTTGAGCAGATGCTGACAATTAGCGCCAAATTGCAGGGTGATTTTGTATTGCAGGAAGGTGCCCATTGTAGACTGGGACAAGGCCCCTCACCTCTTTCAACCTGAACAGGCAGGTCTATAGTGGGGAAGGCTGAGTGTGATGCTGCCTCAGAGAACTGAGTGCCTAGCTGATAGGGGGTGTCTTTGTTTTAATGAGTGTTATTTTCATGGAACTCTAAGTCCTGGCTTGGAGTGCCCTGAGTGCCCACACTAGGCACATCACAGCACTCGGCCATCAGCCCGTCTGCACTTGCCGCAGGCTGCCATCCGGAGGGGTGGTCAAACAAGGGGCTTCAGGAGAGCTTCCACCCCGAGAAGCCCACAGAGCCACCCCAGTCCTCCCCATCGGGGGCTCATACCCCATTCCTCTCTCACCTCCTTCCACTTACCCCTCCCTAGCCCCCCTTCCTGATGTACAAAATAAAGGACATGTGTGTTCAAAAATAGAAACTCTCTTTATTGAACAAAACTCGGGGAAACTGGGAAAAGGAGATGGGAGAGGGGAAGAGAGAGGGTGGGAGAGGGGAGGGCAACTAAAATGATCAGGGGTTTGGAACAGGTCCCATATGAAGAGAGGCTAAAGAGAGTGGGACTTCTCAGCTTAGAAAAGAGGAGACTGAGGGGGGATATGATAGAGGTCTATAAAAGCATGAGTGATGTGGAGAGGGTGCATAAAGAAAAGTTCTTCATTAGTTCCCATAATAGAAGGACTAGAGGACACCAAATGAAATGAATGGGTAGCAGGCTTCAAACTAATAACAGAAAGTTCTTCTTCACAAAGCAAATAGTCAACCTGTGGAACTCCTTGCTGCAGGAGGCTGTGAAGGCTAGAACTATAAGAGAGTTTAAAGAGAAGTTAGATAAAGTCATGTAGGTTGGGTCCATGGAGTGCTATTAGCCAGGGGGTGGAAATGGTGTCCCTGGCCTCTGTTTGTGGAAGGCTGGAGATGGATGGCACGAGACAAATGGCTTGGTCATTGTTTCAGTCCATCCCCTCCAGGGTCCCTAGTGTTGGCCACTGTTGGCAGACAGGCTACTGGACTAGATGGACCTTTGGTCTGACCCAGTACGGCCATTCTAAGCTCAGGGCTCAGGGTCGGGGGTCTCAGTGGACCACCTTGATTTTCATGCAAACCTGCTCCCGGGTGGCCTGTCCTAGACGGCCACTCTCCTGTGCCTAGTGTGGAGGTCGTAGATGAGGTCCGCCTCTTGCGGACCCGGGCAGGCTCCCGGGAGCCGCCAGCCTGGACCCGGGAAGAGGCGGAGGGCTGGGTGGCAGTGGATGACTGCCTCGAGCCATGCCAGGTGCAGGGTCTGCTGGCTGGGTGCTGGCAGGCTTGCACCTGGCATGGGCACCGTAGCCAGCCTGTGCCCCTTTAAGGGCTCCGGGGCTGGGAGAGGGGCAGACGAGTTTCCCTGGTGGTGCCCAGAGTGGCCACCAGGGAAAGCTGGGGAGGGCTAGCCTCCCACTAGTTCGAATTAAGTGGCTACACAGCCCTTAATTCGAACTAGCTAATTCGAATTAGGCGCTAGTCCTCGTAAAATGAGGTTTACCTAGTTCGAATTAAGTTTGAACTAGCGGAGCGCCTATCAAAGTTAATTCGAACTAACATCTGTTAGTTCGAATTAACTTTGTAGTGTAGACATACCCTATGGGGTTTCCCAGGTGTGGCACCCTCCAGATATGTCTAGACTACAGGGTTTTTTCGAAAAGAGTGGCCTTTTTTTGAAAAAACTTCTCCTGCATCTAGGCTGCTGCCGCATTCTTTTGAAAGTAAATTGAAAGAATGTGGCAGTTTTTTCGACCACGGAAAACCTCATTTTATGAGGAAGAACGCCTTTTTTCGAAAGTGCTCTTTTGAAGAAAGGCGCGATGTAATGTAAACTGTGCTTTTTCGAAAGAGAGCATTCGAAAGAGAGCATCCAGACTGCCTGGGTGCTGTCTTTTGAAAAAGCGCCTCGTTTTTTCAAAAGTACTGGTTGTAGTCTAGATGCTCTTTTTCAGATGAGGCTTTTTCAAAAGTATCTTTCGAAAGAGGCTTGCAGTCTAGATGTAGCCTCCAAGTCTTGTTTTAGGGATTGGCTGCTGCAGGACAGGCATAAGGCTTATTACTTTCTTATCTGATGTAAGCAATCTGCAAGGTGGAGCTATGGAAACTGCTGCTAATGACTCCCAGCAGGTTAATCTGCAATTTACTGCCCCTTTGTTCTACGCAGAGGCCACCTGAACCTCACTCTGTTGCCTTGGGGCTCATGACATCAGCATGTTGGAGCTCTGCCTGTGGGACACATGGGACCTTTCAACCCCCTGGCCAGTCCCTACTTGGATGACACTGGAAAGCTGAGTGCTACAAGGCCGTGGAGATGGGTTGGGGAGCAGGTGTGTGTTCAGAATTCAAGGGTGTTCTTAATAGATGTGATCAGCTTCTCCTAATCTGACTATCACCTAGGGGTAGGGGGGAGTGTGTGCGTGCACTCGTGTGTGTGTATGTACGTGTGTGCAGAGTTGGGCATGGGCTGGGTCCATTTAGGGGAGAGTGCAGCAGCCCAGATGTCTAGGAACAGCTTAGGTCACTTGTTAAATAAAGGGGTCACAGATGTAGGCAAGGTGGGATTGTTTGGAAAGAGATCTGACCAGAGCAGTAAGTCACCTAGAGAGCCCTAAGGGATGTCGATTTGCTTGTTATTAAAAGTTGAAGCAGCAGCAAAGATATAGAAAAGGGTCAATTAGTCCATCCACCTGGTCTCCTAGAGGCAAGGTTGCCCCATACAGCCCATTCTGCTGTTCTTCAGATTCTCCCATGTGCTGGAGGAGGGGATTCCCCAGATCTCATGATCAGAGAGCCTTTCAAAGAGTTTAGTTTAAACAATGACTGGGTGATTTTCTTCCTCCACCTCCTACCCTCCACGCTTCTTTGAGTTGCATGAACTCACTTCACTGCCAGGTAGAAGTTCTGTTCCTTTCAGCCCTGCAGCAGCCAGTCCAGTTGGAGGAGAGTAAAATAGGGTTCACTCTGCCTCCGGCATCAGTAATAACATTGACTGCTTGTGGTGGGTTTCAGCATCTTTAATCTTGGTGATGTCAGAAGTAGAACCTGGGTGAAGTAGTTATTGTTGTGTTAGGGCATGCAAACTGAAAATAGTAATGTTACCCTTTACCTTTCCCATCTGAGTACCTCAAAGCACTTCACAAACATTTGGGGACTCAGCCTACTGTGCTCAGGAGTATTATTCCTACATAGAGTGGGAAACTGAGGCACAAACATGAAGAGACTTGATCAAGGTCATGTGGTGAGCCAGTGTCAGAGCCAGGGCTGGAAGCCAGAAGGACTGACTCCTGCTCCTGTCTGTCAGCAGCAGAAGAATCTGTACTCGCGGAGGTTCAGGTGTTAAAACCAGATTTCCTGAATAGAAGACAGACTGTGGCTGGCAGTGAACTCAGCTAGAGGGAAACCCTGTTTACAACGAAGTAGGACAAACTTCTCGCCTCATTTCATAGGGCTGTAGTGGGCAGATCACACTTGCAGTGCACTCTCCACTGCTGAGAGAGAAGCTGTTCTGGCAGGAAAGGGATTTCCCTTATGCCGGTTGCTTTGATGTTCTGGGCTTCTCCATGTCTCCGGTTCTCTTCCTTGAAGCCAGAGGCCCAGAGAAAGGGCTCTCCTTCCTGGGTAGCCACTGGGGGTGATAGCTTTGGAGTTGTTGGTCTCTCACAGAGAGTAAATTCACAGCCCCAGGAGAGGAGTGTGTGTGTGTGTGCACAATTTGTTGCAGGGTTCCTGTGACCCTGTAAAGCGCTGCAGTATTTCAATGCTGCATAGTCTCAGGAGGAGGCTGATGCATGGACTAGAGCTCTACTGAACCCAGCTCCTACGATAAAGGGTTTGCCTGCAGCACTTCCTCATGCCCTGGATAGGTAACTGCAAAGGCCCTTGGACCAGTCACAGGGCTACCTGGAAGTTATAGCAAGTGGTGTCTGTCGCCTAAGCAGGGCAGGCCAGTGGGCACGTCACCCTGCACTGGCCACCAGGTGAAATTTGAGGTTCTGCTTATTATTCCTAAAGCCCTACAGGTCCTGGGGCCCATCTCCCTTCTGGACTGATGCCCCCAGCCCAATCTGCCAATAATACAGCACATTGAATTATTTGATTGATTCCTTTTGCCTGTTTGTGAGTTACTGCAAATACGGCCTGCTTTCTGCATGCTCGTCACTCCCCATTGGCCAGTGAACTCGACATGTACTCACCTGAGGTTGGTATGGGCCTTAAGGATTTGACAGAGGCCTGTTCCAGGGCCTCCTGTGCTTGGCTGCCCTTTAGCATTGCAGGAATTCTGCTGCTGCACCACAAAGCAGACTTCGGACTGCTAAGTCAGGGCTGCGCCCCATGAGTTGTAAGGGGGAAGCTAGAGAATACCTCTTTGATGGTCCCTCTCTGTATAGGGATGTAAGCAACTAGTCAACTAGTCCCTTGACTAGTTGCTTCCCCCAGCCTTGCTGATTCCCTTTTCCAGCTCCCCAGCAAGGCATCCATTGGTGCCTCATAGCCAGGGTGTTCTGCACCACTCACTGCCTAAGAGTACCTCTTTCTGGAGGAGATTTCACAGTACAGAGATAGAGATGTTAAATTTAGTCCCTCCCTTCTATGTGCCTCAGTTTCCCTGTGGTGACCCCCGTACTGACCTAGCTTTGCCATTGGAGTGGTTCTAAGGCTGAATTCATTAGTGTCTATAACAGGGGTGGGCAATAAAAAACAGCAGACCGCAGGGCTAGTCCCTGGAAGACCATCGCTGCTATGTTGACTGCACCTCTGCAGGTATCGGAAGATCATAGCTCTGGTTGGCCGCAAATCACTGTTCATGGCCAAGCAGAGCTGCGATCCTCCAATACCTGCGGAGGTGCAAGTGAACATGGAGGTGGGGGCCCCTAGGGGCTAACCCTGTGGACCAGATCTGGCTTGCAGGCCAGAATTTGCTCACCCTTGGTCTATAAAATACTTTGGGATCTTTGGATGGAAAGGAGCCAGAGGTGGGCTGTTATTGAAAGAACAGGGCATTAAGTGTGCATGCCCATTAAGTTTGTATGCACACTGGGGATAGTACATTCATTCATTGTGCACCAAGACAGGAAACACCTCAGGGTAAAAAGCACAGGTAACATTTCCAGTCAGTAAAGCTTCTACACAGGGGGAGGGACAGCTCAGTGGTTTGAGCATTGGCCTGGTAAACTTAGGGTTATGAGTTCAATCTTCAATAGGGCCAGCTAGGGATCTGGGGCAGATGTGTCAGGGATGGTCCTTGGTACTGCTGTGAGGGCAGGGGCCTGGACTAGACTCAATGACCTCTCAAGGTCCCTTCCAGCTCTATATTACATAGAGTGAGCTCAGCAGGGTGCCTGGAGAGCTGTTGAAGTTAAGAGCATTGGCATTTCTGTTTTTTTTTTTTTTTTTAAATGATGGAAGATGGCCATCCCCTGTACACCTCCTCCTGGCACAGCATAGCACTATAGCCATACTTAGCCTGTTTCCCCCACAGAATTTCCTCCTAGCTCCAGTGGCTTACATGTCTGAGCCTGCTGGCCAGCTCACTGCAAAAGTCCAGCACCCCTCTGGTGTAGCAGAGTCTAAAGTAACAGTCCGAAACAAATGCCAGCTAAAGGAATCTTTGCACCAGCTGAACTTGTTTCTGAACCCCTATAGGGTTATTTGTTTATCCCCCCAACCCACTGCACGTCTGGCGAGGCTCCCCTTGCCATGACCTGGCTTAACAACCATCATCAGGTCCCAGGTATACCCAAATAGTCCCACATCAGGTCTACCTTCCCTCCGGGGAAATGCTGACAAACTGCAGTGTCGTTCAGTGCCTCCCTCTAGCTACTGTTCCTTCCCCAACTGAAAGCTGTTCTGTTCTCCCAACCAGGCAGCCCCTAACTGAGCCAGCTCTCCTTTTTAGCCCTTTCCTTCAGGCCTGACATCAACTACAGGAGTAGCAGGAGGGGCTGACTGAGATTCTAACAGCTTGTTAACCCTTTCCAGGTCTGCGTGGGGCTTGTCAGCCCCTTCATAGGAGTTACAAAATAATTTTTAAATGCAAAATTTCTGATTCTAGATAAAGTTTATCAGAGACCCAAACAGATAACAGCAATATTGGTGGATGAGTATATTGATATCATCATGTGGGCCAATTCTGTCTCATTAGTTCCTTGTACTCCCCTATCTATAGAATCAGAGAACACTAGAACTGAAGGGACCTTGAGAGGTCATTGAGTCCAGTCCCTTGCCCTCATGGCAGGACCCAGCACCATCTATACTATCCCTGATAGATGTTTGTCTAACCTGCTCTTAAATATTGCCAGAGTTGGAGATTCTACAACCTCCCTAGGCAACTTATTCCAGTGTTTAACTACCCTAACAGGCAGCAAGTTTTTCCTAATGTTTAACCTAAACCTCCCTTGCTGCAGTTTAAGCCCATTGCTTCTTGTCCTATTCTCAGAGGCAAAGGAGAACAATTTTTCTCCCTCCTTCTTGTGACACCCTTTTAGATACCTGAAAACTGCTAGCATGTCCCCTGTCAGTCTTCTCCTATGTGTGTATCCATCTTCTATCTCTTGTCTGATACACAGTTCAGCAGCTGGGATAGGGACCATCATTTTGTTTTGTGTTTGTACAGTGCCTAGCTCAGCAGAGTCCATGACTCAGGTTCCTGTATCCTATGGCAATACAGCACAATACAAAAATAATAATAATGGGAAAGGTTTATCTAGAAGCAGCTGCTTGCTTCAGGTTAGTGCAGAAGAATTAGGGAGTGAAACGAGCCACTCTAGAAAGATTCAGGGACACAAGCCAAGAGAAGCATGCATATTGAACAGACAGCATCAGTGCAGCCAAGTCAAGTTTCTGTCCATTTCAGTAGCCTCAAGTGCTGTCAGTAATGCAGAGAAAGCGTGGAATCATATATGGGATTATTATTTTGACTGTGTGACTGTAAATAATATATTCGATTCCTGTCACATTCTGCAGCCCAAAACACTTAACGGATTGGGCACATGAAGGGACTGCTCCCCTTTCTGCTGAAATGCAGCCACCTCAGGGATAGGATGTCACAACTGCATTCAACCAACACTGTATTTTATAGGAGGGAAAGTGAGTGACAACACCATTGTACATTTACAGGGCTGCATATCAGTCAATCTGCAAAGTACAGGGGATAGGGCACCATTGAAGATGTTGAGAAGGAGGCAACAGGAGGAGGAACCGCAGTTCTCACAAGTGTGGTCTTTGCCATCCCTGCAGCTCATTTGGTGTCATGTTTCTTAGGGTCTCATCCAAAAACACAGTTATTTACATATACTATCAATTGCAGGGGGCTCAGCTTCCCTATCATGGACAAACAACAACAGAGAATTGTGGCATCTGTTCAGCCCAGTGGTCCACTTAGCCAGCCCAGTACGGTGGCTAATGTAAGCTGCTTCAGAGGAAGCTGCAAGAAATGCTGCAGAGGTGTGTTAAGAAATGACCTGCCCCCAGGAGAAATAGCCTCCTGTCACTATCCATTAGTTACTGATGCATGAAAGCAGGAGGGTTTCTATCCCTTTTTTGTTTCCTCTCTAATGTAACCCTGGATGTTTTCATTATTCACATAAATGTGTCATTCTGCTAAGCTCTTGGCTTGAACGTCATGTCTTGTGGCAATGAGTTCCAGAGGTTAATTGTGCTTTGGGTATAAAACCTGAGGTGATGTCTATACAATGAAGCCTATGCCAGCATAACCCACTAGTGCAGAGATAATGTATGCCATCAGAAGCTTTTCCTGTTAGTGTAGCTTTTCCTCCCCGAATGACATTGGCTACGCTGACTGAAGCTCTTTTGCATCAGCATAGCTGCATCTACATTGGGCTTTTTGTCAGGCTAGCTATGTCATTTTTTTTCATACCCCTGACCAATATTGCTATGTTGGTATAAGTTTGAAATGTTCACTGCTATGGTGCCTAAAATACACAGAAGACAAAGAGAATCACAGTTATTCACACATTGTAATACCAACGGAGAATGCATCTAAGCATCTCTTCTTGCTTAAGCTAGAGAGATGTGTCTACACATCAGGGCTTAACTCAAAATAAGCTACACACATTGAGCTATATCAATTGCATAGCTCAGTGGTTCCCAATCTTTTTGATACTGGGGACCAGTAAACCCATTAACAAGCTTTTGGAGGACCGGTAACATTAAGCAAATGATGAATATACAAATAAATTGTATCGCTGGCCCTACCTGTCTGGCAGGTTGTTCCACACACTCCACCTTCCCCTCCCCTGGTCCCAATCTCGGCCGCTTTATTGGCCGGCACTGGCTCCCCCAGCTGTGGGCATTCTGCCTCGGTGTGCACAGTGGCACGGCCTTCTCCCTGGGTCCTAGCACCTGCCAGATCTAGCCCTGCCGCCTGGGCATCCTGGCAGAGACG
Source organism: Pelodiscus sinensis (assembly GCF_049634645.1). Taxonomy (NCBI): domain Eukaryota; kingdom Metazoa; phylum Chordata; order Testudines; family Trionychidae; genus Pelodiscus; species Pelodiscus sinensis. Next base: position 140,582,743 of record NC_134713.1, read on the forward strand.
CTGCAGCAGCAGGCTCTCCCAAGAGAGACGCGCTCGGCTGTGCGGGGTGCTGCTACCCTGTCACACAAATTAATAGGATTGTGCGTGATAATTTTTCTAAGGACCAGCACTGGGCCGCAGACCACACTTTGGGAAACGCTGGCATAGCTTATTTTGAAATTGAAATTGGGAGCGTCTACACAGCACTTATTTCGAAACAGAGCACTCTTCCTCCAACTTCCCTTATTCCTCGTACTGTGAGGGTTACAGGAGTGGGAGTAAGAAGTCCTCCAGCTTGACAGTATTTTGACATTTCGAAATAACTGCTTGCTGTGTAGATGCGGACTAAATTATTTCGAAATAATGTTGCTGTGTAGACATACCCAAGGAGAATAGCAAATCTAAGGTCCCAATGCCTCTTAACGACTGCTTTACTAGCAGCTCAAAGCTGGAGGGGGTATTATGTTCACGAGACGTCTGCCTGCACATTGCTGTGTTATTTGATGTGCATAGATTCCTATTGTGGCTTGCTGCACAGTAATGCACCGTATGAACAGTCCCCAAACAGGGTTAGTTTGGACCAGTGCTTTTGAATGGGACATCTTTCAGGAAGTGGCGTGGGTTTTTCATTGGGAGGAGCTCTTCCGGAGTCATTACCAAATCCTTTGTATCGTAGCATTATGGGTTGCTGTAGTACAGACGCTGTGTTTTAGATGAGGGGTAGAACTAGTATCCTGTCCACTCCTGTGCATTAAAGGCCCCAAAGCAATTTTCTCCAGAAGGTTTTTCACCCCAGTGTCATAGCCAGTTCTGCAGTGCTTGAGAGGGGGTGGAGATGGGGGAGTTGCACACTAAAGGTCGCTGCTGCATTGAGGGGGCGTCGGGAACATGCATGGGGGCAGTTGCTGTCACAGTGCTGGAGGGTGCATGTGAGAGGTCACTGCTTAGGGCGGGGGCGTTTGCGCGCCAACGGTCACTGGGGGGTAGGGAACTTGCACGCTAGAGCAGGGTTCCATGTGCAGTGCTATTTGTCTCGGATATTGATGGAGCCATTGGAGGACCAACCCAGTGCAGCTCTCCTGCAGAAGGGCCTTTAGTGCACCTGGCAGGGTAACGTCTGGACTGTCGTTCATGCACAGCTGCCCGGCAAGCGGCATTGCGGCGCAGGGGAGCACCTCGCTGATTCATGCTTATGGCAGGCAACCAGGCATTGGCAAGGCAGCCGCTGAGCCTGGGGCTGTAGCCGACAGTGAATCATGGCACAGGCTTGCAGACGACCTGACCCGGGAATGACCGTTCCCAGTCGGGGTGGGATTGCCCTTGCCAAGATGTCCTGGAGGTCACGGCTTTTGTCTTTAAGCACCAGAGGGGGAGGGCTCCTGACTGCTCTACTCTGGTGTTGGTTGGTGAATGGAGCAGTGTGACCACAGTCAGTCTGGAGGGCAGGGTCATACGTCCACGTCTGCCAAGCATGGGCAGCATGGCCCGTTCATGTCTCCTGGCAGAGGAGGGCAGGTGGCAGCCCTGGCATGGCAGGAAGTGGGTACTGACTCCCAGTGCCGTATCCAGAGGATGCACAATGTAGGAGTGGGGCGCCAGTCACAGGAGCATTATCCCCAGACAGAGCGCAAGCCTCTGGCTCCTCTCGCCTGCCAGCCGAGAGGATTATCCCCGAGGAGTAGCCTCTGAATGGGATCTGTTGCCTTTGAGGTCAACAGTCTGTGATTCATTCTCTAGCCAGCTAATTGCTGGAGCTAATCAAGGTGCTGGTCAGCAGGCTGGCTTTCCCCTTTCCGCTGCAGGCTATTAACGTCTCCTCCTGTTCTCTCTCCCCCTCTTCCCTGCTTCCCCCGGGCACATGGAGCAGCAGCGGCCAGTGAAACAGTCCCTCAGTAAGTCCCTCTGCAGAGAATCCCACTGGAAATGCCTGCTCCTGTCCCTTCTCATGTACGGCTGCATGGGAGCTATGACCTGGTGCCACGTGACCAAGGTCACCCGCCTGACCTTTGACAGTGCCTACAAGGGCAAGTCCATGATGTATCACGATAGCCCCTGCTCCAACGGCTACGTTTACATCCCCCTGGCCTTCCTCGTCATGCTCTATGTGGTCTACCTGGTGGAATGCTGGCACTGTTACACTCGCAACGAGCTCCAGTACAAGGTGGATGTGGAGAGCGTGCATGAGCGGGTGCAGAGAATGCAGCAGGCCACCCCATGCATCTGGTGGAAAGCCATCAGCTACCACTATGTCCGGAGGACCCGACAGGTCACTCGCTACCGCAACGGGGATGCTTACACCACCACGCAGGTGTATCACGAGAGGGTTAACACCCATGTGGCAGAGGCCGAGTTTGACTACTCCAACTGTGGGGTCAAGGACATCTCCAAGGATCTGATGGACCTCGAGAGCTACCCAGCTACTCGGCTCCGTTTCACCAAATGCTTCAGCTTCGCTAACGTGGAGTCCGAGAACTCTTACCTGACCCAGCGCGCTCGCTTCTTCACGGAGAACGAGGGGCTGGACGACTACATGGAGGCCAGGGAGGGGATGCACCTCAAGAATGTGGACTTCAAAGAGTACATGGTGGCCTTTTCAGACCCAGACAACCTGCCCTGGTACGTGTCCCACTATGTCTTTTGGGTGGCTGCCCTGCTGACCCTCTCCTGGCCCCTGCGAGTGCTGAATGAGTACCGCACCTCCTATGTCCACTACCACGTGGAGAAGCTCTTTGGGTTTGATTACATGGCAGCAACACCAGCTGAGGAACGCTCCTTCTGCAGGAGGATGCCGCGTGTCAACACGGTGGACAGCACTGAGCTGGAGTGGCACATCCGGTCCAACCAGCAGCTCGTACCCAGCTACTCAGAGGCCGTCCTGATGGACTTGGTGGGGCTTTCCAGCTGCACCAGCTACTCTGCCTGCAGGTATGGGGGCTACCGGCAGAACTGCGAGCGGTGCCACAGGACTATAAGCAGCTCATCCATCTTCTCCCGCAGTGCCCTGAGCATCTGCAATGGCAGCCCCAGGATCCCTTTCAGCAGCAGCCGCTTCTCGCTGGGCCGCCTCTACGGCTCCCGGCGCAGCTGCCTCTGGCAGAGCCGGAGCGGGAGCCTGAACGAGCAGAGCTGCCCAACCGAGCAAACCCGCCTCTCCAGCCAGGTCACCGTGGAAGAGGAGGACCCGCCTGCTTACCAGGACGCCCTCTACTTCCCCGTCCTTATTGTGCACCGCAACGAGGGATGCCTCAACCATGACCACCGCCACCTCCATCGGAACGGGTCCTGCATGGAGACCTCACTGTGAGCGCAGGGCGGCAAGGGTCTCCCACCATGGAGCCAGACACAGACACTTGGGAAGGGAGGGGATAGCCAGGAAAAAGAGGCTCTGGTGCCCCACTCAGCCTGTGGGATGGAGAGGTCACTGTCTCCTGAGCTCAGAGGATAGGCTCAGCAGCTGCCGCGTTTTCTCCCAGCCACACAGCCCCTTGGTTGTCATGGAGGAGGGGGTGGCAGTCTGTGGCATGGTGCAAAATGACAGGACCAATCACAACATGTAAAAAAAAGACAGAAAAGGAGGGCGGGAGCGAGGTGCTGCGTTTCCCAGCTCCGTCTCCAGAGGCCCCGGCTGGCTGGAATCGTGCTAAATGCCCTGCTGCACCTGTGATCTTCGCCCTGCCCGCCAGCGCTGCGGTCTTACTCTCCTGCAGAGGGTACATGGTGGTCTGAGCGGAACAAAGACTGGCAGCACATTCCCTTTGGGAGTGGCGATTAACTGCTCATGCGCCAAAGATCCTGCGACACCTGGGCCCACAGAGCTGAAGGGCAGAAGTAGAGGAAATGCTCAGAACCACCAGGCCAACACTTTCCCCCGTTTTTGAGACTGTGCGCCGACTGTTACACTGTTCTCAGCTGCTGGGATGGGCATCACCGCCAGAGAGTCCCGGGGATGAGTCCTTCGCCTCAGCTCACCAGGGCCAAGAATCGGCATTCCCTAGGTAACGCTTAAAGCATTCTAAGTACTTTCCTGGTGTGGGGTAGCAAGGAGCAGGAAGCAACAGGGAACATACTGAGGAAGGGTTGGAGCCGGCAGAGCCGGGCAGTCACAGCATGAAGCCGGTAGGTCTGGCAGGATAAGGCCCGGCTGGCAAAGCAAACCAAGGTGCCTGTTGTGTGCGGAGAGTCTCCTGAAAGTCAAAGATTCCCTGTGGGGAAGGGATGAGTTGGGGAAATGGGGCCCCCGCTCTTTGAAGTGAGCAAGGTCTAATAATTAATTCAGCCGAGCGAGGAGTCTGGCACCCAGGGAGGTTCTGTCAGGTTCAACTGCAGTTTACTTATTCACAGTAGAAGAGCAGGTTGGTGGGTCTTGGGAAGGGGAAGTGTTATGTGGGGTCAAGCTGGCTCCAGTCACTAGTCAAGGGAAGCTGGGTTTGCCCTCAGAGCTCTGCATCAAGGAGGGGCTGGAGATGAGAGGGATGGTGATGTAGAAAGGCCCAGAGTTTCTGCTGTCCCTGCTGGTGAAGGGAAGGGCTGCTAATCTAAAACAGTGCAACCCCCTTGGCCTATGTGGTTACAAGAGGGCTCCTCTCAGCATGATCCTCAGCTCTTGCATCCCACATTGCTCTCTGATGGGTTTACCCAAGCTCTTCAGGGGACTACTGTATACAACTTGCCCAGCAACCTCTTTAGGGTGCCTCTCTCCTAGCACAGACCATTGGGGTGGAACCTCTAGCAGGCTGAACAGTAAATGGAAATCACCACATTCAAAGTACTCTGCAGAGGCCATGCTCCCAGATTCTGTACAGTCTGCAAGCAGGTTCACAGGAGGTAAGAGACCTGAGGGCAGTAGCCAGCTCCCAGGGAGCACGTAAACACCAGCAGAGGCAGCATGACTGGCAGCTCTCTGCCCCGCTTTGGGTGCTGGGAGGAAACAGAACCTTCAGATAAGGTGTCTGCCGCAGAGAAAACAGTTCCTCTTTCAGGTCCCAATCCTGTGATGGGATTCATGTAAGTGGCCCCCGCATCAACACAGAGTCTCATTGGTCAGAGAGGGTCCACCTGTTCCATACAAAAGCATAGCAGGATCAGGGCCGAAAGGGTGATGACCGTGTGCTTGACGTCTCCTGCCAGGTTAGGCTTGTGGGTGAGGCCTTTCAGGAGCTGACACTACAAACTCATGCTCCTGAAAATGACCCTTAGAGAGATATGAGTAGTCACTGGAAATCAGTGGTTCTGCTCACCCCTGGTCATGGGGGCAGGATCGGGTCCTCAGAGAGCAGCAGGAATGGCCATATGAGGCATTTCTTCTTTGCTAAACTGCAGAGAGTGGTTAGAAAAGAGGGGATCATTTTGGAAAGTGTTCAAGGAAATCCCTGATGGCCCATTACCTGGCTGCAGAGAGTGGCCTTTGCCCCACAGCCATGTCACACTGGAATCTGAACACTTTTTGAAACAGGCTGACGGTGGTTGCCACCCTTTCACCTCTTCATACACACATGCGTAGAGGGATCGGCGTTTCAGCATGTTCCTAGTATTCCAAGCCCTTGCGCGTGTGAGGAGTCCTAACTCACTGGAGGCAGTGAGGCGCCTCCATACAATAGGATTTGCAGGATCGGGCCCGTAAATTCTTGGTGAAGGGAGGGGAGAAGGAAAAGTATTTGCTGGTCTGCCCATTTCTCAAGGAAAGTAATGGGCTGTATTTTTACAGAGTTCTTTCAAAGCCTATGCTAGGGTGTGAGAAAGAGGTGATGAGATAATGTCTCTTGAGGCCCACAAGCTCGGTCTCTACTGCCTTCTGCATTAGAATATCATGGCATCTCTTGAACTCATTATAGGCTCAACAGTTTTCCTAAGGCCCCCTTTCCCCACTTTGGGTGCGTCTACACAGCAAGGCTTAACTCCAAATAAACTACGCAAATTGAGCTACATCAATTGCATAGCTTATTTTGAAACTGGGAGCGTCTACACAGCACTTATTTCAAAATAGAGCACACTTCCTCCAGCTGTCCTCACTCGTACAACGAGCGTTACAGGAGTCGGAATAAGAAGTCCTCCAGCTTGACAATATTTCAAAATAACTGCCTGCTGTGTAGACGTGGACTAAGTTATTTCAAAATAATGTTGCTGTGTAGACGTATCCTTTGAGAGGAAGGCAAATAACAGCCTTATTTTCCCTGAGAATCCACCCTTTACCTACCAGAGCTGGCAGCGCACATTGGGCACCAGATGCTAGAATACAGGGGGGGAAGCTTGTGCCATGAGGGGGAGGGATGGTAAGCACTGACAGATAAACACCTGTCTCATGTGAAAAGGACAGACTCAGTTTGTGCTTGCACATGTCTGTGTGACCACACACAATAAAGCCACTAACTAACTTGGCTCTGCAGCCCAACTGCCTCCTCCCTGCTCTCCTGATGTTAGCCCATTAATAAATCCAGCTGTCCACCTGAATTAAGATTCTCCTTCCCATCAGATAAGTGAGATTCTCACCATGTAGCGGAGGAGTCCCCTGGGCTGAGGGAAGGAAATGCTGAGATCAGACACGCCAGTGGCCAATTAATCCCTTCAGAATCCAGCAGCTTTTTTCTAAGCACTGGCCTAAGACAGAGCGTAGCATGCAGGGCCAGCACTCCAGGGTGTCCCTCCTCCACCCTTGCCTCCTTCCTGTGTCCTTTTGCACTTGCTGAGATTCTGCTGAGGGGAGCAGTGCAGCTGCAAGCCTAGGCATTGGTACACACCGATGGGAACAGTCACCCAGCTCTGGTCCCTAGGAGGATAGCTCAGAGCTGCCCCAACTATATGGGACTGTGTCTCACCTGACTTTCCTGCCCCCTAGGAGAATTCAGGTTAGACACCAGGGAACATGAGATCGTGAGATGAGCAGACGGGCAATCAAACAAACTGACAAAGGACTCGCCAGTACGGATGTAGTTGAGATCAGACTAGGACTAGACTAGGATAGGAGGGGAGGCTCTATCTGCCTCTCTGGTTCCCTCCTCCTCAGTCCTGAGTTACAATGGAGCCAGGCATGTGAGACAATCCCTTTCAGTCCACACATTTCCCCTCCCTGGGCTGGGATAAGCCGTGCTTATGCAGACCTGGTGGCCAGCTCGAATCGCAGAGTGGATTTGGGGCTCTGCCACATGTGGACATGGAGCTCTTAATATATTTAAAAGGCTGACGGGCAGTGGGGGAGACCAGGCACGAGCTGGCAATCAATTATCCCAGCTCGCACCTGGTACCCCCACTGCGCTTCTGCTTTTTAAATATATTAAGAGCCTGCTGGCTCTTAATGCATTTAAAGAGAAGAGATGCGGCATCTGGGACTGGGCACAAGCCGGGAATCAGCTGATTCCCAGCTCGCGCCATTCCTCTGCTATGCCTCTGCCTCCCCATCCCCCCACGGAGATGGTGCTGGGGGGAACCGGCTTTTAAGCTGTCTTCCCCCCAGCACCGGCTCCTGCTCCCTCCCTCTTGCTGCAGTAAGGGGACAGGGGAGTAGAGGCAGTAAGGGGACGGGGGAGTGACCAGTTGAGTCACTACTCAACTATCTGATAAGCTTATGGGATAGTCGACTAGTCAGTTAGGGTACGTCTACACTAGCTCGTTAGTTCAAGTTAGGTAGGGTAATTAGGGCAAGCGGAATTGCAAATGAAGCCTGAGATTTAAATATCCCGGGCTTCATTTGCATGTTCCCTTCCTCATTCGGAGTAACGGTAGTTCGAATTAGGATCTTTAATTGAACTACCTACTCCGTGCCGCGTGTAGCCGCGGGCACAGGGGTCGGACTAAGGGGGATTTAAAAATGGCGGCGCCCGGGAACATGCAAATGAAGCCCGGGATATTTAAATCCTGGGCTTCATTTGCAACTCCGCTTGCCCTAATTACCCTACCTAACTCGAACTAACGAGCTAGTGTAGACGTTCCCTCTCATACTTAGTTTAATTCTCCATGGGATGCAAGTTATCAATGCTGTCAGCACAATGTCCCAGTCATCCAGTGTGTGAAGCAATAATCGCCACTAGCATTTCACCCTTTCCCTGGTGATGGGGAACTGAGCGACACCCCTGCCCCCACGTGACTATGGGTTTAGCAGCATTGTCTCAACAGCCTGGGTCTCCAGGCTCCCTGCAGCCTAGTGTCTGATCTCAGCTACATCTGTGCTAGTGATGGTGATTCCTTTGGCAGCTTGTTCCATTTCCCGTCTGCTCATCTCATGAGAGCCTGTTCCCTGATATCTAACCTGAATTCTCCCTGCTTTTTCTTAATCCCGTTACTTCTCCTCCATTGACTAATGAGAGTAATTGGCCCTGCTTCTCTCTGGAACATCTTCTCTGCATGAGCAGCTATGTAGCCTCTCTCTTCAGCCTTCTCTTCTGCAGAGCCAGAGTGCCCACTCTCTTCCATGTTCTTATTATACACAGACACTTGATTGCTGGACTATGCAACTTTTTCCTGGCCAGAGATTCATTCCCTGTGTCCTAATTTCAGCCATGATGAAACCCAGTTTAGGAGAGGGGAAGGGAGCAAAGCATTAATGGGCCATTATCCTGCAAGCTGAGGCTCATCTGAGGAGTGATTGCTCCTCTCTGGACAGCTCTGCAGATCTCTTATGGGTAATTTTATTCTCCCTGTTGTAGGTACATGGAGCGGTTCTCCCTATATATGTGGAGAACAGAATTATGAAGGTATGAGCCTGCTGGAGCTAGGTTGCAAAGGGAGAGGAGAAGGGTTAACCTTTTTTTTCATTCTCAGCCCATTATTGCTGTCCCCTATACTAGGGTTTGTTCTTAGCACAATGCTTGACACAGCAGGCTTTTACTCACGTAGCACGATGCACTGGACAGCAGCCAGGCCCCTTCCCATCCCAGCACACGGAGGGGTGAATACATCCTTCATAGAGGATAAGGCTGACTAATGCTCTTCAGCCACATTGTATTCCCTCTAGCTGCCAACATACTTGCTCTGCAAGAGACAGTCAAGTGTAGGCCCCAAGGTTTGGTGTTGCTAATTAAAAGAGGTGTGTGTGAGTGGGGCCTAATCTATTCCCATCGATTTAATCATATTTCAGTGCAGCATTTTTGCCTTTCAACCTTGCCCAGCAGTGTTGGATTCCCAACTGCTTTGCTAGTGCAGTGCAAGGAAATGAAAGTTACCACCCTAGTCTCATTCCCTGCAGTGCCAAATACCAAACAACCAGCAGTAATGAGGGCAGCAGGTGAACTTCCATAATATTCTTTCAGGGTTAACAAGGGCAGGCACTGCTGATGAGTCTGCCTTTTCTGTGTAGCCAACCCCAAGCATTAAAAAATTCATCAGGCCCACCAAATGCAGAGACTGGTTTAAACTGATGGGGCTTTACAAGATTAATACATTGGGGGTTCTTTTTATCTGCCTTTAGGTCTTTGAGCCACATTTTCAAGCTCTTCTCCCTGACCACAAGGACTTAGAACTTCCTTTTTTCTGAAGCTGAAAGTTCTGACTCTCGCCACATAACATGACTCCCAAGAGTTGGAGCTTGAAGAGGAACACCAACCATCACAGGAGCTGACAGCCCTGTTTTTAAGACCTGATTCTTACCTGGACAATCCAGGGCTGTGCTAACAGCCATCAGATTTTCACTACTCAAAATGTAGAAGCTACTGTTTCTTAATTTAAAACAACAACAAACCCACAACCCTCTTTGCACTTAATACTCACAATCCAGAGAAATAGTCCTTTCCTGCCCTTTGTTTCCCCAATAGTTCACTTTTCTCATCTTTCCCCTGGGTTCTGATTAGGCTGAAGTAGCAATCGGGCACAGGGGCTTTTGCTGTACTAAGGGAAGAGCACTGCATGTGCTCAACAGAAATACCCTTTAAGAAGAGCATGATGGCTGTCTCTGCCCACTTCAGTGGCCTTTACGTACAGGAATGGTCCCCTGCACCGGGGCAGAATTCCCTGAGGGCCTTCCTGTGGGGAATCAACTGTAGGATTGGGACCATAATAGTTAAGATGACAAAAGGGAAATAAGCTAAGTAGCAGTTGGTTTCAGGGGCAGTAACAGTAAAATGTCACCCCTGTAATTCAAATATTACTTCAGTGGTGAGTCTGCCTTTTCTGTGTAGCCAACCCCAAGCATTAAAAAATCCTTAGCCTCTTGTTCCAGCCATTCTGATTACAGCCCTAGTCATTTCTGGTTAATTATCACACAAGTGACATTTTACAGCTGTCACTCTGATAGTGGGCTGCATTCTATGGTGAGAAATGCAGTATTTGTGGTGGAGATCCGAAATATTACAGCTCCAACCAGAATTCATATTATAAAACTACGGGCAGCCATAGATCTCCTTACAGAATGTTTTTAGAAATGGAGTTAGGTCTTCATTGAAGAAAATAAAATATATGGCTTCCTAGCTCCATGCTATCCAATACATGGCCTGTGATTTACACATCAGGCCAGTTGCATATTCCACCCAAAACATGCACAGTCCTATAGCCTGGATGTGTGATATACAGTTTGGAATACAGGGCTGTTGTTTTTTCTTCTCTCCCCTGTTGGGCACTGCTAACTTCAGTGGCTATAATGGGCATTTTGGAAAGAAGGGAAAAGGGCACAGAGAAGCCAGTGGAGCTACACAAGAGTGAATTTGGCTCATCTTCTCCACTGCTTCCTTGCCCTTTAATCTAGACTAATCAATCTGTTACAATATTTATTTTATGCCTGGAATTCACACTGGGATCTTGCAGAATAAATCACCTTCTAGAACCTACCTGCCCTTCAGAAACAGGGTCGTAAGATCCAGGACTCCCTGTGGTCAATCCGTTGTCAGAAGGCTCTGCTCTCCTTGCTTTATCATGGAACCTAGAGTGACACTTTGAAGGGGATTGTCAGCTGTGTTGAAACAAACAAGTTGACCACTGCCACAAAGGGCCAGGAGCTGCCTTCCTCCAAACTCCAACTTTTCCCAGCCAAGACACAGCATTTTCCACAGCCTTCCTGTCTACATGGGGAAAGAAGTGTCAAGGTCTAAACTAAACTTGAAGGAAGACTCATGTACTTTCCCCTTCTCCTAATGTCTGGTTTGTCTTGGGGCAATGTCTGTGTGAAGTCCAAGGACATTATCTTCCTGCAATTCACAGCCAGTCTCTACCAGCAGGTATATTCACCCACCTATGCAACACATTCAGAAAACCGCTGATGCTGCAGGCATGCGTCCCAGCAGTGTGTGCTTTGGCACAGAAGGAAAACACAGCTGCCCTTGGAAAGCAACTTGTGGTTGGTGGTGGTGTTTTGCTTTTTTAAGACTTAAGACTTTTAATGGGGAAAATGAAACTTTATGGGAAAACATGTGCCCTTCCAGAAACATTGCCGGTGCTTGGAACTTTGGGGATTGTGTAGATCTCCCACTGTGATTAGACTTTAGTGGACTTTGCAGAGTAAACGCACAGACACACACACATACAAATCGCTCACTCTCCATCAGTGCAGGCTGCTGCTGCAATCTTAGCTGTTCACTTAGTGAAACACAACATAGCTACAATGTGTCAAGATTATTTAGTATTTGTATCAGTCACATGATTCTAGTGTCTATTAGCTGCACTGTCAGCTGACATCTAATGAGTTCTGACTTTAGAAGCAATCAGGGTGAAAAGGATCCAAAACCCAGGCCTAAGAATACAAACAAGATGCCAAAAGCAAGAGCAGAGGCATGAGCTCAGGTGATGATAGATGGATTCTTCCTGTTCAAGTTCAGGAGGGAGTTTTTTGATCAGTTCTCTTCTGGAGAACAATTGGTCCTGAGAGATGAGATTGGATGTAGGGACTGGGAGGAGTAGGTGGAAGAATGACCTAATAGATTCTGGGCAAGTCTAGGCTACAGTTCTATATGAGCACAGCTGCAACAATGCCGCTGCACCGCTGTAACGCACCTGGTGAACACATACTATGCTGCTGGGAAAGACTCCCATAGGCATATTCACAGCACCTCAGTGAGAAGTGAAAGCTATGTCAGCAAAAGAGCAGCTTCCGCTGACGTGGCGCCAGAGTGGACAGCACAAAACTTGTGTGGCTCCAGGAAGGTTTTTTCACACCCCTGAGCAATGCAAGTTTGATCAACCTACCTGGTAATGTAGTCTTGCCCTCTGAGAGAGACATGGTGGGTGAGAAAATACCTTTTAATGGGTCAACTTCTGTTGAGGAAAGAGGCAAGCTTTCTAGAAGAGTTCATGGAGCTTAAAAGCTCATCTCACCCACCGAATTTGGTTTAATAAAATATATTGCCTCGCCCACCTTGACTCTCTCATGTCCTGGGACCAACCCATCTACAACAGCACTGCAAACTAATGGATTTTATAGGTCTATGAAGCTTCACTCTCTACATTGCAGAGTTGGTTGAAAAAAAAATGTGTTACAGGAATCTCTCAAAAGTCGTTCCTTTTTTTTAAAATAGAGCTTCAGAAAAAAAAATCTTGAAAACTTTTTGGTGAAGGGTTTTTTCTTTTATGCATGAAAATTCACTTTTTGATGAAAAATAGATTCAAACCCCTCATGGTTTGAAAAATTTCAGCTAGTTCTACTAAATAGGCAAGTCTTAAGAAAAAGGAAAGGAAAGGAGGATAAAATTGCTATATCCATAGCATTCCAGAGGGGTCAAGTGATCCAAAATAGATGCAGGTGTCTGAAGTTCTCCTCTGCAGTCATCTAGGATCTGAAACAGTCACAGACATATTCTATCAAAACAAAACTGGCCTGGTGCGTATGCAGTGCTAGTAGGGTGGAGTCCTACACAGAAATTAGTGAAGCTGTGGTTTTAGCTCAGAGTAACCCATTATTTCCTGCAGCAGTTCAGCCAGGGACAAAATGGTGCCTGTTTCTTAGGAAAGAAAGCAGCTGACGTATGGCCATGGTTGTGTGAAGGTGGTTATGGACTTTCACGTTTGCTGCAGTCAGTATATGAGTAGTGAAGGGCAGTGATAGGAGGATGGTGCCAATAAGCATGTGATAAGAATTGTTTTAGAGCTTCCTAGTCCCCATCTCTGACTGGTATTGGAGAGCCACTGGATTATTCTCCCAATCTGATACCAGACATAACTCCATCCAGTCCTAGCACACCCCATTCAGTCCCCCGGACATACTCCCATTGGTATGACCAAAGCCTGAGTCAGTATCCCCCTCGGTCCCCTGGGATCAAGATGGAGTGCTGGGATTTGGAGTATACTGCCCCTATGTTATGGCAGTCACAGGCCATGTTGTCAACTTCCTTTGGCCACAGTTTTTCCCCTGAGGGCTGCACAAGTTTGTCATTTCTAGGGCCACTCACATGGCCACTTCTGTGCTCTGTGATGTGACTTGGACCCATGAGGGATGGCCTTTATTCCCGAAATCACTACAGTACAGTTGTCACTCCTTAGATCAGGCTGGTTGCTACCCTCATAAAAATCTTTCCCATTTTTTCCTTCACCCTTGCATGTATATAGACAGATACATCAGAGATGTAAATAGATTTCAGAAGAAACGGTCTCAAAAGATCATGACACCAGAGTGTGAAAAGCCCTGGCACTTTGGTTTTCCTGAGTCAGTACTCAGCAGCTAAGAGACACCTGCTTTCCCTGAGCAGAGGGGCTCCATGCACATTGCGTAGGCACAAGAGCCTTGCATGCTCAACATAACAAATATTGTACACAGAGACACATCTACAGGGCCCTTTTTAAACACGACCCACTCCAGCTGCTGCTGCTGCTGAGGTTGAAGGAAGTTTTGCCATTGCTTTCAGGATGTGCAGTATCCAATACAGAGAGGCAGTTCTCTGCTCTGAGGTGCTTCCAAGCTGGACAGAGGTCAGATAAAAAACTGACTCAGCTGGCCAGAATACAGGGAGCGTTCAGCAGGGATGTTTTCAAGTGGGAATGGCAGGCATGCTGTTGTCTTGTTACATGGCATCTGTGAGTCTTTGGAAAGTGGTGGCTATTCAGAGTGTGGGGAGGTTGGCTGAAAAGAAGGAAGGAGCCTCAGGCGTTGGGATAGGGATGCCATTACAGGACAGCTGATGCCCTGGGAGAAGACAGGAGTGGAAGAAGGAGTCCAAGAGAATGGCAAAGTAGAGAGAAAGGGACATAGACTGCAATGGCCATGCTGAAAGGAGAAGTCTCCTTTGCTAAGGAAACAGCTGTGTGAATAACTCCCAGTGACACTGCAAGACCTGAGATGCCTTAACTTATCAGAGCAGTGAATAGATGTCTGTACTAAACCTCAAGGGATAGTGTAGCCAGAGTCTCCATTGTATAGTTGTCACTAACAACTAAATTGCCTTGCGCCTCTAGAGAGACTAATCCATCAATGTTGGGGTGGATGGTGTTGGTAGGATCTGGCTAGCACTTGCTTTCTTAGGCCTGGCTAGTGTGAATAAAGCTCTTCATTCTCTAGCTAGGCTCTCAAGCCTAATGTAAGCATTTGCAGGCAGTGTCTCTACACGACCTCATACCACCTCTGCTGCCTACAACTCTCCCCATGAAGGGCACAAGTGAAATGAGTTTAGATGGTTTCGTTCTTACTCCACTAAGGACAAAAATACTGTTCTGCAGGGAGCCAAGAGTAGAAGTACAAGTTTTGCAGATTAAGAGTGAGATACGTCGGCAAAGCTGTGTGGGCCTGAAGGCCAAACGAGATGTGGGGGTGGGGAGAGGGCTGTGGGAACGAGGACGTGGGAATCCTTGGATGAGGCAAGAGGTCAGGACTGAGGGGCATTGGCAAAGAGATGTTGAAGGCACAGGGCTGGACTAGCTGGGGAGAGGGTTGACAGGGGAAACTACCTGGCAGAAAAGGGTTAGCAAGGAGGACTCCTGCTAGCACTGTGCATGGTTCAGACCAGTCCTGTGTTCCTCATTTTATGAACATCACATTCATTTGCTAATAGCTTACAGAAATCCGTCAGAGAAGGTTGCAAGCCATTCTGAGTCTGGGCACACGAGGCTCTGCCCAGCTACTCAGATCTTTTCAGCTGCCATGGAAATGCCTGGTCATGCTCTGCTATCTCCTGCTGAAACACAAACCCACCAGGACTCATCTTCCCAGCCTGCCTCCAGATTGCCATTCTCCAGCACCTCTTGGTGTCTGGCTGGCGTAACGCACAAAAGGCAGACTAGGCAGCTGCAGAGATGCTTCTCCACCCCTGCTTGCCCTGGCAACAAATAGAGGAAGCTCAGTGTGAGCAGGGGGGCTGACTGAAATAAGGAGATCTGTGCCTACCCACCCTTCCCCAAAGTAAGTCCATTTCCCAGCTAGGGCTGGTTATTTCATGAGACATTTCTGAAGGTGTCCAGACAGTAATTACCCCACTTGCTTATAGCAGAAGCTGTGTGATTTGGGCAGCCAGCCACAGAGATATGGCCTTTCCATCGTATGCATTCAAATCTGACAAGCAGAAGTCCCGCTTGCCATCTGCTACTTTAAGGAACCAGCTTTCCGCCTGTCCAGCTCAAGTGGAGGCATTTATTTGCACATTTAAAGCAAAAGCTCTAGTGTTGTTCCTAAGAATTCAAAATTTGAGGAGGCACTTTTTAAACACCCCTCCCGCTGCACACAAAGAAATGCTGTCTCATCTGAGTGGCTCTCCCTGCTTTTGGCTCTTTGCGCTGCTGGATAGGGCACAAGCATCATTTGAGGCTCCTCAACATACAGCCAACTGGAGCAGAAATTGCTCTTAGACTTAGGAGCTGAAGATCATTCCTTTGGCTTTGCAATGAGGTCTCAAAATTGACCTACTCCTTCATGTCTCATAGCATTGATGATCTCCCCTAGCACTAGGTGAGCTATTGGCGGTCTATGAATTGGCCCCTATTTGTGTTACTGAATGCCCATGGCCACGCCTGGTGTTTTACTAAATGGTTTGTTTGAAATTGTCCAAAGATGTGTCTACTAATATGTTATTCACTTCCTGAATCCATGTTTGGCAGGCTGTGGTGGGACAGCCAAGTCACATGGTTTTGTGTCTGCTCTCTGGCTGGGCAGCAAACTTTTATATGTCAGAAAAGGGAAGTTAGAGAGATTTCAGTCTGAATGGATATTCCCCATGAGTTTCCACACTGACATGCATTTGTAAGATACATACACTACTTCAGCTGCTTGCACAATTTCCTCTGATTGTTTATAGGAATAAGGTTGTGAATGCCTGGAAGGCTATTTAATACAATGTTTATTATAATATTCACAACCCCTTTTTTGCCGTGTTTGCCTACTTCTAACCACTTCTCAGGGCAGATGCTGCTGAATAAAGTATGTGTGCATTTGCTGCAAGGTGGTTTAGGATATATTTTGGGAACACAGCTACAGCCCACGTTGAACTTTTATTTTCACTGCATCACTCTGCTCTCTGGGAAGTGAGCTGCACTAGTAATTTACGGAGTTGTTCTTGGATCGTATCTATCCCTGTTGTAACTGGTCCAACAACATTGTTGGGAACAGAGCCTGCCCTGCATGGCTGAATCTGGTCCTTGGGCTTTTCCAAGGTTACTAAACAAAATCTTGTCTACTTCAGCTGTGTCACTTCTTTAAGAAAATGTTTTGTAAACTTAAAAAACCCCTCTCCCACCTTAACATGAAGTGCTAAGCAGTGGGTAATGAGTAGCTGATGTTCTGGAGATGTCTTGAAAGATTTTTTTATAGCTGCCGTGGTTAACTTCTCTTATGTTGGTGATAGCTCCTGCCAGTGCAAGTTCCCAGAGTGTTCATGTGTGGCTTGGAAGGGAGCAAATATGTTGATTTGCAATGGTTTTAGGGCAGTGCTACTGACACACCTTGAAGGCGGCCTTTGCTGCCAGTGATGACCTCACACCATATCCTGTCTGATCTATAAATCCATTGCATCCAGTAGCTAAAGGCCCCATTGACCTGGGGTGTGCAGGCAGCAGAGCCACGCGGGTTTGTAGCCGTTGTGTGGAGTGAGGCACTGGCGGGGATCTAACAAACTCTTTAGCGAGCATTGGGAACAGTTTTTACTTTTAAATATGTCAATATGATCTAGCTCTGTCTGTATTTATGTACAAACAGTATATCACAATGTTGCCTTTTTGTTGGAAATATCAAAAGTACAAAGATTGTAAACCAAATCGGTGTAATAAAAGTTCCAGATGATTCACTGACTCTGGGCTCAGCTTTGGGTTTGTGTGTGTCAGAGGCTAGGGCACTTGCAGATTACTCTATAATGTTATTCATAGGTCGTGAACATCGGACTAGCTGAGTAAGGCCAGACCGCCCCAAATACACAGAGGCAAAAGGACATTATCTTGTGAGGCCTCTCATGGGCCAGCCCTCATGCAGGAGGGATCTAAAGACCTGGGGAGTCAATCTAGTGGCCCTTTTCCCATCTCATCACCTTCTTCAGGTAGCCAGTAGACTGGACTCAACAAGTATTTTCCCTTCCAGGGAAAGGGAGTGTAAATGAGGAGACAAAGCCTAGCCCACTTCTTATTTTTATGCCTCAACTCCTTTGTTTCCCTTCCTCTGAATGCAGGGGAATTAACTCTGTTTTCAAGAAGACAGCCTGGCTTTTCTGCTGAACAGCATCTACAGGGCAAACAAAGCTGCATGGGATGTCACAGCTCCTCCCAACTCCAAGGCTAAAGAAAGGTTTGTACCCTCCCTAGAGGAGTGTCCTATTCAAAATGAACCTCCCATGCTCCCAAAGCAGTGCAGTGAGGACCAAAGGCAGGAGATCTATTATTAATGGAACATAGCTCTTTAGCTTCATCACACAGCTGTCTAGAATGCTAGGCAGTGTGTAAAAATATATTCAAAGCCTCAGCTGGGTCAACAATCAGAGAAAAGCTTCTGACCCACAAACAAGCAACATTCACCCCCTACCAGCTTCTCTGCACCGTGTTTAATCCACCATCCAGGGAAAGCCTGAAATAGCAGCACCACCTGAAGGTCAGCTCTAGATCAGACCACTTAGTGCAGGAGCTTCCACATGGGGGACAAAAGGCTGTTGCTTGGTCTCACTCTCTTCAACAGTCTTGGCTTGAGCTTGTTACTGGAATGCGTCCCAAAACCTGAATAGCACCACAGGAATCATAATGAGGCCTCAAGCACTGTGGGGGTTTGAATTCAGAGGCAAGTTGCCTCCATAAAGCCACAGAAGTCACATCAAACCCAATTACTGCCACACATTAACACACACCCCAGGATGATGTCATAATGCAGTGTGTTTTGTAGTTACACATGAGAGAAGTTACCAATCTGCCACAAATTAGTTCTAGAACGGTAAAGTTTACATAATCTTCTGCAAAACTATGACTGAAAATAAAGACAAGATACAGAAATATGGGCATCTGGGTGGACTAGAATTTTCTCTACCACTCACAAATACTCCATATGCAAGCCATTCATGTTACCTAAAGATCTGACATTCCTCTGCAGCTGGAAATAAAGTGTTGCCAGAGCTGTTATCTAACTGTCCAAAACAATACTCACCTAGTTACATGGTTTGTAGAAAGCCCCATTATATACAATCGTTGTGTTCCAGGTCAAAGCTGATTTCTGGCAATGGCACGTACCTCAAACTCTCTCCAGTTCCATTTTCACTGGGGCTCTGCAAAGTTAACAGCCTCACTGAGTGCTAAATTGATGCAATCAAAATGCTTGGCCTTAGAGAAGAAAAAGCTTCCTAAATTTATGACTAGATAATGCAAAACTCATGTTTGACACCTGAACTGGATATTTTGTAAAGCTCATTTACTATTTATAAGGACACCAGACCAAGTTATAAGCAGCAGGATTCACTTGCTCATAACTTTGAGGGTTAATACTTGTTGCACAGAACCAGGACTATCCAAATGTAACTATAAGTGTAGGCTCATAAAGGAGTAACCAACCGGGATGAGTTCATCCCACTTGAAAATGCTTTCAAGTTAGTGCAGGTATACCAGGGATGAATTTGGCACAAGAATAATCTTCTTCTATATAATAGTGGTATCAGGTATGTAATGCATGAACTATTCCATGACTATGAACTCTTCCCTCCTACTTCTGAACTATCCGGTCTACATGGGATTCTCAACTCTGTTCATAGCACAACCCGCATTTTTAATACAGAGACTGTGTGGGTTTCTCCTTTCCTATTCACAGTCACATAACATCCAAACAGCAATTGTCATTGCTCATCTGGAGAGGAAACATTTAGGTCAGTACTGAATGTGGTTTGAGTTTCTTTTAATGCCATTTAGCAGCTGGAAACAAAGAAGGCTCCAGTACTATGTGACGACAGCTGGAAACAAAGGGAGACCCAGTATCAGGTGACAGCTCTCCAGGGACCACCGACAAGCATTCTGAAGACCACTTGTGGTTCACAAGCCACAGTAATGTGCCTTTCATTGATTGCCAATTGATTTCATTGGTAAGAAGCAATAGCAAAGACGGTGCAATACATACAATTCCCTGTTTTAGTTTTTTCCTCTTCCCAGCTGCATGTTGGGTATTTTATGTATGAAAAATAACTGAAAAGGTTACAAACCATACTGTGAAACCAACTCCAGGAGATGAATTTTCAGGCCAGCCTGTGAGAGGTAGGTACTAGGTTGAAATCACATCTGAGAGTAATAAGCCCCCTCAGTCATACCTGGGGGTAATCAGCCTCTCAAGACACGCATTGGGAGTCTCAGTGCAGTTCCCCATGGACAGATGTCAGCAGCACACAATCTAGCAGCACTGCTGGGGTGAAAGAGCAAACTGGCATGGGAACTGAACTCCTCCCTTTACCTCCGAGGTGGCTTTCCAAGCTGTCTTGGATGGGGAAGCCTGTGCTGTGCCTACTCTATGACTAAACAGATGTTAACGTCTCACACTGTCAGCTTGGCACTTATAAAACCCTCTCACATGTGCCCTGCTGTGGATGGGGAATCTAAATCTTCAGCTTCATTTTAGAAGGAAGTGGGCTTCATTAACACAGATTCCATCCATGACACACAGCCTCTATCCCCTGGGGAGAATGACAAAGGGCTGTTTCCCTCCCTTGTTTAAATGAACCTGCTTGGGGCTGCTTTGTAGGACAGGCTGTTTTGTGTGGGAAAGAAAGCCAAAACAGGGCAGTCTGGACACCAGAGAAACCCCTCCTAAAGGAAGAACTTTGATAATTAGGTATCAAGGTTAGTGGCCCCATATCTTCCACTCTAGACCTTATGGCAGGCCCTGTGGGTGAGCTCCGGCAAGAGTTCAGCTGGTCAAAGCTTTTGCAGAGCAAGCTTATGTCCCATAGATACGGTTTCCCATGTTGTTATTGGCTCTTCCATGACAACTTTGCCCCCCACTTTGTGATGGCAATCTCACAAGCTCTGTGTGCTGGTTCCAAAGGATGAGTGCCAGGTTTTTATTTACCCTCCTTTGCTCCCAAAGCCCATGAGAGCATGAAACCATCTTGCATCAGAACCACACGAGACCCCCAACTTTGGGAATAGCTTTAATGAGTCTGCATTCAGGGCATTCAGTCGCATAGCAGCAACGAGATGGGCAAAGGCTATTCCAAGAGCTGGCTATCAGAGGCATGCATGCTCCCAATCCCAGTAGGTGACTTAGACAATGAATAGAGCACATGAGGTGAGAAAAATCTATTGAACAAAGGAAGCATGTGTAATTTCTAGAATGATACGGTGGATAGGGTTACCATATTTGAACTTTCAAAAAAAAAGAGGATACCCCTGCGAGGGAATGTATCTCTATCTACCAACTCACATGGTATTAATTATACAATTTATACTCATGTTGTATATATTATGTAACACATTAATACCACGTGAGTTGGTAGATACTGATACAGATATATTCCTTCTCAGGGGTGTCCTCTTTTTTGAAAGTTCAAATATGGTAACCCTAATGGTGGACTTTGGCCAGTATGAAGCCGATGGGAACCTAGCTCAGGCTGAGAAGTTAGCAAAATGGTAAAACTTTGATCACACTGTATGAAGGAGCCAGTGAGAAATCTCCTTTGGGGTCCAACTGCCAGGTAGGGCTTACTCACTGATGCCAGATTGCCTGTTATGATTTCTTATGGCTCCCCCAATCAGGAATTCATGTCCTTTGCCACAGCTGCTCAATGAGGAGAGAGTTTTCATTCCAAAGACTATAGAGGGAAATAAGGGCATGGAATAGGCTAGTCCAGGTCTGTGTATTTCTCTTCCAGGGAATTTGGCTGGTGCATGGTTTTCAGACGGGCAATTTCCTGGTTAGCCTTCAGGGCTTGTTTAATGAGATACTCGCTCTCCTGCCCCACCTCTGCCAGCCGCAGGTCAAATTCAGTCAGGGTCTTGTTATCTGACATTCCTTCCAGCAGCTGCTTCCCACCATCCTAGAATCAGAAAATAAATGGGTGTGAAGTGCAGACCAGAGCAGGATTGGAGGCAAGGTGGCTGCTCCATGTCCCCATCTCCAGAGCACCTTTCACTGGCATTCACCTACTGCCTACAAGCAGAACAGAGGAGAAGGAAGCATGTCCTGAGTCGGAGTATGTGATAATAAGTAAACCTCGGGTATCTTATTCCTCAGCAAGGGTCATCCAAGACTGAAAAGAAGAGTAACCTTATGTAGTGTGCACAAAATGACTCCCTCTGGGTATCACATCAGCAATTCTCAGGCTCGGAGCTGGTTAAGACTGAGACAAGTTGATAGGGACATGCCAGTGTATCTGGTCACCCTTTCATCAGCTCAGTGCTAGATAATTTCAACATTAGCACAACTAGTGTATTGTTCCTGCTCTGGCAAATGTGAAGAGAAGTCCATTCTGATGGTTTCTAAGAAGGAGACTAGCTCCTGGGAACGTCTGTGGTGAGGCATAGCCTCCCACACAACAAAAGTTCAATCCACTGAGGGCATTAAGCTGTGATGGAAAATCTGGCAGAGATGTCAGGAGTTCTGGGGCTTTGGGAGCAGCTCACCTTGGTACTGTTACCTCCCTCACCTGTCAACACCAACCCGAGGGACTGGCCCAGCAGATGCTTTCTGGAGGTGTTGAACCCCAGGTATTGTCAATTAATATCTAAAAGATACCAAATAAATATTCTGCTCCCATCCTGTGTGACCACTCCTCTCACCCCTGGCCTCCCACAGACTCTGACCTCCTTGAGAGAGGGCAGGCCATGGGAAAGGAAGGGAAGGAATCTACCTCTGAAATCAATAGGAATGAAGGCAAGCACAAGGGCTGAGTGTGGTGTGTGTCTCATAGTCCAGCTAGGGGCCTGGAAGTCACATCTCCTGGTCTGGACTCCCATGCTGGGTGGCGGGTGTCATCTAATGGTTACAGCAGGGACTGGGACATAGGACTTCTAGGTTCTATTTCCAGTTCTACCACTGAACGTGGGGGCACCTCAGGCAAGTCACTTTAGTTATGTCTAGACTGCAGAGGTTTTTTTTTAAAAGCAGACGTGTTCCTTGGACACGGCAGAGCTTTACCGGGATACCAGAGGTATCCCGGAAAAGCTCTGCCGCGTCCAAGGAACATGCCTGCTTTTCAAAAAAAAAATTGGAAAAGCAGATGTGTTTTTCAGCATCTCTGTAAACCTCGTTCTACAAGGAAGAAGGGATGTTTCGAAAGAGGCTTTCCCCCCAACATTTGGCTCAGTGTAGGCAGGCCAAATGTTGGAAAAGCCTCTTTCGGTAGAAAAGTGGAAAAGGATACGCAAATTGCAGTTCGCACCTTGCGTATCTTTTTTCCGACTTTTCTTTGTAGTCTAGACACAGCCTTTCTTTCCCTATGTCTCTGGTTCCTCATCTGTAAACCAGGTATAGTAATACTGACCCCACTTCTCAGGGTGTGCTGGGGCTTCACTAACTAACATCTGTAAAGTGCTTTGAGATCCTTGGATAGAATGTACTTTGCATTGGGGTTATTTCCAATTATAAACCTCAACCCTTTAGAGTACCCTTTTCTCCTTGTACTGTTACATTCTAGTGCTCTTTGCTATTTAGAGGCTAATAAGAATTAAAACTAATAAAATGCTTGCCATCTTCAAACCTCTTCAAAAAGATTAGCTAATAAATTGTCAGCTCCCTCATAAGGTGGGGAAACTGGCACAGACAGTTTTACTTCTATTATATTACTTGGGAAACTGAGGCAAAGAAAGCTTAAAGGACATTTTCAAATATAGCTGCCTAGATTTAGGATTCTTTAACCATATGTAGGCAACTAAAAAGAAATGACCTGATTTTCAGAGAAGCTGAGCACCAGCAGTGATTTCAATGGGATTTGTGAATGCCCACCAGGTTTGAAAATCAGGCCACTTGAATTTCGGACTGGAATATTAGGTATGCAGATTTGAAAACTTTGGCCAAAGCCATAGTGGGGTTCAGTGCTGAAGCTTATGGAAATTCAGCAAGTGAGCCAGTTTTTTAACAATGCTGATCTGAATATTGATACCAGAGAGGATTTATGAGGGTGATGCCTTTGTTTCTGTGCACTACCGAGAAACATGTTGAACGAGACAGATGCCACTCTAAATCAGAATTTCACATGGCTTTAGCAAACCCATATCACCATTTATGTTATTTACTTAGCCCTAACTTCTACTCTGCAAGCCATTTCCCCAGTATGGGGTGTGCCCATGACAGTCTCAGAAATATTCTCTGAATGTCCTGGGCCTCTCTTTAATGTGGGAGCAAACCTTTCAATCTCCTAAAGGCCAAATTCACAAAATACAGGTTCATCTTGAGGGTCTCATTACATAGAGAATGCAGGGAGTGTGAAACAATGAGGGATTCTTTTCCTTAGTGATACTTGCTGTAGCGTCAGCTTCTCTACTGTCAATAACTTACAATCATCAAAGCAAGACCACCGTGGCAGTTGTGTGATGGAGATACATTTGGATCTTTGGCGAGGGGCAGCAATTCACAAAATAAAGCAGCTCTGAATTTGCTTTATGTAAAATCACCTAGGAAGATGCTTTGACTGCACTTGCTGCTGTGATGGCAGCAGACAGAAGCAATTTCTCCTTTTGGGGGGGAAGCTACTTACCACACCTATGTGGTTGCATGCAAGGTTGATGCTAGTTAGAGCTGTGTTCTGAGCAAGGACCTGGGAGAAAAGCGTAGCTGTCGGCTCTGACAATTCATTGCCTCCCAGATGGATAGATGTCAAGGTGGCATTAGTCAGCAGGGCATGGCCTACTGCCTGGCCACCCTCATCCTCAATGCAGTTGAGGCGCAGATTCAGAGAGGTCAGCGTAGAATTCTTGGCTAGGGCATGAGCAATAGCCTGGGCTCCTTGGGCTCGGATCCGGTTATTACACACAGTGAGAATTTTTAACTTGCTGCGGTTGATCAGCTTGCCAATGGCTCGTGCTCCTCGGTCCCCAATCAGATTGTGGGAGAAGTCCAGCTCCACCAAGCATGGGTGATCTAACAAATTCCGTATCAGCAGCCGGGCCTTTTCATCATCCACTTTGCTCCGGCACAGCTTGAAGACCTGTGGGAGAATAATATAGTTACACTTGTTGGCACAGCAACTACCATCATTTTGACAAGGATCTGCAAAAAGTCGAAAGGTGCCCCAGTTCAAATGAAAGTTAAAGATAATTGGGCACCTATTCTCCCTAAAGGGCAATGCTAAATCCACCTAAACCTCAAATGTTAACCTCTAAGGGTATGTCTACACTGCCACCGTAGTTCGAACTAGGGTGGCTAATGTAGGCATTCGAAGTTGCAAATGAAGCCCGGGATTTAAATATCCTAGGCTTCATTTGCATCTTGCCGGGCGCCGCCATTTTCAAATCCTCCTTAGTGCGGACTCCGTGCCCGCGGCTACACGCGGCACCGAGTAGGTAGTTCGAATTAGGATCTCTAATTCGAACTACCGTTACTCCTCGTGGAGTAACAGACCTGCTTATTACTAACTCTTAATTTTGCCCATTGTGTGGCATCAAATGCATTTAAAATACACTACCAGATTTTGTGATTTGGCTGGAGCCCCTACATATTATAGTTAATTGCACCAATGAATACACTTAGGCACCAAATTAGAAAGTTTGCTAAAGACAGCCAAACTATTTGAGTCAAACACTTGGAAGCCACCCACTGGACTGGGAAGACTAATGGTGAGCAGCAAGTAAAACTGGTCTCTTGCGTCTTTGCCAGGGAATTCTGTCACTGTTTTAACTTATACTTTAAAATTTAAATGTTAAAAAATCAGTTTGGGGTAAGTTACTTTTAAGGCGCGGCACTTCTTGAAAGCATTGGCCAGAGAGTAGCAGTCCTTATAGGTGAAGTCAAAGAGGCTCCACTCAAAGTTCATGCCACAGTCTTTCACACCGTACGTTAGATGCAGCTCTTCTAGGTGAGAGAGGGCAGCAGTGAGCACTCCTAGGTCATAGTGATGCATGCAGAATTCATCAAGCCCAACATCACTCCCAGAATCAGACATGTCATCCTCTTCCTTCTTCTGATCCAGCTTCACCGGTGGCAGGAACTGATCTATTTCCAGCTTCCTCACATACTCCTTACAGAGCGGGATGATGTCCAGGACTTGGTTGGGGTCTGTTGTGTTAGGGATGAAATATTTCAGGATGTTCTCCAGGTGGCGCTCAAAGAACATCCGCTTCCAACTGGCCCCGTAATGGGAGACATCACACACCGCCCAGCGCTCAATGCAACACCTCTTCCAGTAGTCTTCATCACTGATCAGGTTGGCAGTCACTGTGAGGGGCAGGCCTGTGGAGATCCTGTCCAGCACTTTTCTTTGGTGCTCTGGTAAGAGATGATTCACAATAGGATTCTCTGTAGGAAATAAGGACAGGGAGAGGTTACTCTCAAAGGCATTCTGAGACTGAGGGGGTATTTTGACTAATCCAATCCCCTTAGAAATATCATGGTGAGTAATATTCTAATCCGGACCTCCTGACGTAAGTTTTTTTAGCATTTGACACTGTGTAACTCAATGGAAACCAATGGTGTTACATGGACACGACTAGATCCTGCACATCAAGAGAGATTTTTTTTTCTTCTGTCCAATTTCTTCCCCTTTCTTTGAGCTTAGCAGCACTGAAGATTCAAGTGTGAGCCTGCCCCACTATCCCCCACCTCCTATGGTATAACAATGCTGTCAGCCAGTCTTCTGTGGGGAAAGGACCATGGCTTACTTTCAAAGTTGTTGACGATGTGCTGGAGGCAGAGCTCACTGAGGTGGGGAACAATGGCCAGGGACCACTCAGGGTCCTCAGCAATGATCCGTCGCATACGTCGAGGGTTGGCTGCTGGGTTCATCTCTGACACTCTCAATGGGGTAGGGACCACATTCGCATCTCCAGAAACTGGCTCCTGCATCTTCAACTGCTAGTTTGACCCTACCCCCTTCGATGAATGGAAGGAAAGTCTACATTGGACTGTGTTACCAACAAATTTCCTGCCAGGGTTCCTGGAAAAAAAGACAGTTTAAGAAAAGGCCAATAACTTGAACGTTTCTCTGGTGCTAATAACCTGCCCTCCTCCCCCCAACCCCCAACAACAAAATGGTAGCACTCACATGACATCACTGCACACTGTCACTCTGCTCACTTTGGAGACCCTTTTCTGCTACCCACTGTCTGTTTTGTCTGTTTTAGACTGTAAGCCCTGCAGGGCAGGGACTTTCTATTGCTCTTATGTTTATATAGTGCCTAGCACATGAGGACATGGTGCAATAAACATAATAAATAATGCCATGGTATTGTATAAAAAACTATTAATGCTTTAGAGGTTGAAGCTCATTGCAAGTGTATGAATTTTTAGCTGCATTTTTTTCACTGCCCTTCCCCACTGCCTTATCTTTGAAAAGTCGTGGAGATTGGGAGAAATCCCGGATGATTGGAAAAAGGCAAATGTAGTGCCCATCTTCAAAAAAGGGAAGAAGGATGATCCAGGGAACTATAGGCCGGTCAGTCTTACCTTGGTTCCTGGAAAAATCATGGAAGGGATCCTTAAGGAATCCATTTTGAGGCACTTGGATGAGAGGAAAGTGATTAGGAATAGTCAGCATGGATTCACAAAGGGCAAGTCGTGCCTGACCAATCTGATTAGCTTCTATGATGAGGTAACTGGCTCGGTGGACATGGGAAAGTAAGTGGATGTTATATACCTTGAGTTTAGCAAGGCTTTTGATACGGTCTCCCACAATATTCTTGCCAGCAAGTTAAGGGAATGTGGATTGGATAAATGGATGGTAAGATGGATAGAAAGATGGCTAGAAGGCCGGGCTCAGCGAGTAGTGATCAACGGTTCGATGTCAGGATGGTGGTCGGTTTCTAGTGGCCCCAAGGTTCGGTTCTAGGGCCGGTTTTGTTCAATATCTTTATTAATGACCTGGATGAGGGGATGGATTGCACCCTCAGCAAGTTTGCGGATGACACAAGCTGGGGGAAGAGGTAGACATGCTTAAGGGCAGAGATAGGGTCCAGAGTGACTTAGACAAATTGGAGGATTGGGCCACAAGAAATCTGATGAGGTTCAACAAGGACAAGTGTAGAGTCCTGCACTTGGGACGGAAGAATCCCAAGCATAGTTACAAGCTGGGGACCAGTCAGTTAAGTAGTAGTTCTGCAGAAAAGGACCTGGGGGTTACAGTGGATGAGAATCTGGATATGAGTCAACAGTGTGCCCTTATAGCCAAGAAGGCTAATGGCATATTAGGTTGCATTAAGAGGAGCATTGCCAGCAGATCCAGAGATATCATTATTCCCCTTTATTCGGCTTTGGCGAGGCCACATCTGGAGTATTGTGTCCAGTTCTGGACCCCCACTACAAAAAGGATGCAGATGCACTGGAGAGGGTCCAGCGGAGGGCAACCAAAATGATTAGGAGGCCGGAGCATATGACCTATGAGGAGAGGCTGAGGGAGTTGGGTCTGTTTAGTCTGCAGAAGCGAAGAGTGAGGGGGGATTTGATAGCAGCCTTCAACTTCCTGAAGGGAGGTTCCAAAGAGGATGGAGAGAGGCTGTTCTCAGTAGTGACAGATGGCAGAACAAGGAGCAATGGTCTCAAGTTGTGGTGGGAGAGGTCCAGGTTGGATATTAGGAAAAGCTATTTCACTAGGAGAGTGGTGAAGCCCTGGAATGGGTTACCTAGGGAAGTAGTGGAGTCTCCATCCCTAGAAGTGTTTAAGTCTCAGCTTGACAAAGCCCTGGCTGGGTTGATTTAGTTGGGATTGGTCCTGCCTAGAGCAGGGGGCTGGACTTGATGACCTTCTGAGGTCTCTTCCAGTTCTATGATTCTATGCCTTCTATAGGAGGATTTCAGTGCTCTTAAACATTTGTTCACTGGAGCTTCAATGACTTTGTGAGAGGAAACAAGAGAGAGGAGTATGTAGCACTTTAAAGACTAACATGATGGTTTATTAGGTGATGAGCTTTCGTGGGCCAGACCCACTTCCTCAGATCAAATTTTGGAAGAGAATTGGCATGACCATATATACCAAAGGAATACAATGAAAAAAAAGAGAACACATTATAAAACTGACAAATCAGAACAGAAGAGGGGTGAGGGGGAGAGCTAGTATCTATGAGATAATGATACTAGGGGTGATAATTGGGGAAGCTATCTTTGTAATGAGTAAGGTAATTAGCATCTTTGTTAAAGGCCCATTCGTAAAGTGTTAAATTTAAGCAAATTTAAGCACCCCTTCTGTGCTTAAGAGGAGTCAGTGTGATGAAGTAAATAGGCCCCACACTGGCAACGGGGGAGGAGGGGTAAAGGAGGGCCTGTAGACCTAGCTGATCTCACTCTGCTACACCTGCAGCCAATATTAATCTTTCTGGGCCTGTTATCCATCCACCAAATGGAACTGGAATAGAACAGAATGCAGCACTCCTGATTGCCAGCGCCCTTCTCTAGCCACTCTCTTGTCTTCTTTTGTGACTCAGATTTTCATAGAATCATAGAAAACTAGAACTGGAAGGGACCTTGAGAGATCATCAAGTCCAGTCCTCTGCCCTCATGGCAGGACCAAGCACGATCTAGACCATCCCTGATAGATGTCTGTCTAACCTGCTCTTAAATACCTCCAGAAATGGAGATTCCATAACCTCCCTAGGCAATTTATTCCAGTGTTTAACCACCCTGACAGAAAGTTTTTCATAATGTCCAACCTAAACCTCCCTTGCTGCAATTTAAGCCCATTGCTTCTTGCTCTATCCTCAGAAGCCAAGGAGAACAAGCTGTGTCCCTCCTTCTTGTGACACCTTTTTAGATACTTGAGAACCACTATCATGTCCCCTCTCAGTCTTCTCTTTTCTAACCCAAACAAGCCCAGTTCTTTCAGTCTTCCCTCATAGGTCATATTTTCTAGAATTTTAATAATTTTTGTTGCTTTTCCCTGGACCTTCTCCAATTTCTTCACATCCTTCTTGAAATATGGTGCCCAGAACTGGACATAATAGTCCAACTGAGGCCTAATCAGTACAGAGTAGAGCAGAAGAATGATTTATCGTGTCTTTCTCACAACACTCCTGTTAATGTATCCCAGAATCATGTTTGCTTTTTTTTTGCAACAGTCACACTGTTGGCTTATATTTAGTTGGTGCTCCACTATGACTCCTAAATCCCTTTCATCAATACTCCTTCCTAGACAGTCACTTCCCATCTGTATGTGTGAAACGGATTGTCCCTTCCTAAGTGGAGTACTTTGCATTTGTCCTTATTAAATTTCATCTTATTTACCTCAGACCATTTCTCTAGTTTGTCCAGATCATTTTTAATTTTGACTCTATCCTCCAAAGTACTTGCAAACCCTCTCAGTTTGGTATCATCTGCAAACTTAATAATCGTATTCTCTCTGCCATCATCTAAATCATTGATGAAGATATTGAACAGAACCAGTCCCAAAACAGACCCCTGTGGAGCCCCACTTGTTATGCCCTTCCAGCATGACTGTGAACCATTAATAACTACTCTTTGAGAATCGTTATCAAGCCAGTTATGCACCCACCTTTTAGTAGCCCCAACTAGGTTGTATTTCCCTAGTTTATTTATAAGGTAGTCATGCAAGACTGTCAAATGCCTTACTAAAGTCTAGGTATACCACATCCATTGCTTCTCCCTTATCCACAAGGCTTGATATCCTATCCAAGAAAGCTATCAGATTGGTATGACAAGATTTGTTCTTTACAATTCCATGCTGGCTGTTACCTATCACCTTATTATTGTCCAGATGTTTGCAGATGAATTCCCTAATTACTTCTCCATTTTCTTCCCTGGCACAGAAGTTAAGCTGACTGGTCTGTAGTTTCCTGGGTTGTTCTTATTTCCCTTTTTATAGATGGGCACTATTTTTGTCCTTTTCCAGTCTTCTGGTATCTCTCCCGACTTATGATTTTTCAAAGATGATAGCTAGAGGCTCAGATACCTTCTCTATCAGCTCCTTGAGTATTCTAGGATGCATTTCATCAGGCCCTGGTGACTTGAAGACATCTAACTTTTCTAAGTAAGTTCCCTGTTCCAGTTCCCCTTCTCCTACCCACCACTAGAACCCATAGCCCTCAGTGTTTATGGACCCATGTGCATGATAGAAGCTTGGAAAGAGTAATGAAGAAACTCTCAGGGAGGGGCATGACAAAGAAAAGACTAGGAAGCAAGGTAGTTTCATTTCTCGAAGGTGAATACTACTGTTTCCCTTTCCTGACTTGGCATTCTCATTGGCAGTAATTTATACCAATGAATGATTTAGATTTGGGGGCGGGGGGGGGTCTATGCAGGTGACATATCTTGTAATCAGGAGCTGAGGCATGTCCATATTTGTATTTATACTTCAGAGCCCAGTTTGACATGGAATTTATGGCTTATCTAGAAATAGACACTAGAAAAAAGACCTTCCCATAATATCCTACAAAGAAGCCAGCAACCATGTAGAATTGTAGGTTACGATGTCCCATCCCTCCCCTCCCTCCCCTCACCGCTCTGCTAGCAGCGTTTTGATCCCACACATCATTTCCCTTAAAAGGAGATTCTGCTATACAGCTCAAGCTCATTATTTCTTTCTCCTTTGTGAGACTGGTCCATCTTCCTTTACGGGAAGATGCACTGGCTCAGTCAGTACTAGACTCTATTTCTTTGGAATCTTTGTAGCAAGTTTTGACAACCCCCCAGACCCTGCAAACTGTATGTGGACATTATTATAAAACAACCTGCTAAGAAGGAAGAGAAGAGCTCTATGAAATGATAAGAGGAACTAGAGAAGCAAAGGCAAGCGATGTATGTTGTATTGCAGAGACTGCGTCAGCAAAGGCTTCTTCAAATGTATTCACAGCACACAGCAGGTTCTATAAGAAAGTGGCCTGCTAATATGCTGGTGGGGAATTGGAGACGAGGAATAAGGTCAAGGCAGATGGTTATTGGGCTTTAAACTAACAAATTTTAAGATCAGAAGGGACCATTGTGATCATCTAGTCTGACCTCCTGCACTCTGCACTCCTGCACCCCCTAACCTCTGGCTGAGTTACTGAAGTCTTCCGATCATGGTTTAAAGACTTCAAGTTACAGACAATTCATCATTTACACTAGTTTAAACCTGCAAATGGCCTGTATCCCACACCGCAGAGGAAGGCAAAAAACCCACAGGGTCTCTGCCAATCTGACCAATTCCTTCCCAATCCCCCAAATGGCAATCAGTTAAACAGTGAACATGTTGGCAAGACCCACCAGGCAGATACCTGGAAAAGAATTCTCTGTAGTTACTGAGAGAGCCTTCCCTAGCTATTTTCCTGTCTCCACTGGGGATTTTGGCTACTGATGGACCTCATGCCATTGTAGGCAGTCTCATCAGACGATCTCCTCCATACACTTATCAAGCTCAGTCTTGACGCCACTTAGGTTTTTTGTCCATTTCTGCCCTTGAAAGGTTGCTCCAGAACTTTAACCCTCTGATGGTTAGAAGCCTTCATCTAATTTTGAGCCTAAACTTCTTGCTGGCCAGTTTGTAGCTTTGGTGGCTACAGAGAAGGCAGAGGACAGCCTAAGATGATAGGGGGAATTAGCAGGAGGATGACAATGGAAATGGAAATAAAAAGGCTGAAAGGAGGAGGGACCCAGGAGAAGGGGAAGCCACATCAAAAGGTGGTAAGAGGGCATTAGGGGCAGCAAACAGAACATGCAGAAATGAGTAAGCAGAGGTGAAACAGAATTATTTATTCGAAGAGCTCTGGATACACTGAGGAAGTTTCCAAAGCTGATCAGAGACAGTGAGTTAGAACTGGGGGGAAAAGAGAAGGGGCCAGATTCTCAGCTGGCATAAATCAGTGTAGCTCCATTGTCTGTAATGGATTAACACTACCTGAAAATCTGGCTTTAGGGACTGAAGAACACAGGTGGAATTCACATAATGTTAAAGAGGATGGGACAAGTGACTTTTCTTTGCTTACAGCTTTTAAAAGGTGTCAGGTGCTTCTAAACTTCCCAAGACAGTTGCAGTTCTCTGTGACTATTGACAGCTTTCCATACATTTATGGAGCAATTCCAACAAGGTCAGCACTAGAAATTGCAGCACAGCATAGATGGCCTAGGGTTACTTCATGGTCATGTCCCAGAAAATGGTCTGTGTGTCCACTTACAGATAGCACAGTGACTACATAGAATGATTTTAGAGACCAAGTAAATGAAGCCACATGGCACATTCCATTCCCAGGGCAACAACATGGGGGAAAGGTGTAATTCATAAATACCTTATTAGGTCAGGTGCATCCTACACTAATCAATAAATAGATCACTATAACCTGAGAAATTTCTAACTTAGAGTCATACAGATATTTAAAAAAATCAAACTACAGCATCCCCAAGATACCAGCACTAATCTCCCACGTGAGCACACAATCATATTTTTTTCACTCTTGTCCTACCAATGCTCCTTCCACAGCACCTCCCTTAGCTTAGACTGCAAACTCCCTGAGAGAGGAAGATGGTCTTTATTTGGTTTTGTAAAGCACGGGGTAAGTAACTAATAACAATCAGCCAAGAGTGACCAAATTGGAGTCTGGAGGCCAAATCGGAGGCTATGGAATGGCAAGTAGTTAGCACTCACACAAGGGAAATATTGTGGGGCAGGGCCTGATCTATGTTTCCATCCCTGCAAATCATTCCATGTAAACAGTGTGCATGCAAGGCAGAAGCAGCTGATGCACTGCTGACAAGCAGGTGGGTACTCTATACCCTATCCTGTCTTTGACACCCCAAGTATTCCTGGTCTCCTATGCTGCAGATCACCTTCCTTGACTCCCCTTCCTGTCTCTGACCTCCTTCTGCTGCCTCTGACTCTTCCCACTCCCCCTGCAGAAGCACCTCCAGCCTCCTCCTTCATTCAGAGACTTAGTAACAGGACAGTGTCCACACAGCCTTGTCACTAAAAACTGAGTAGTGAAGACATAGCCTCAGATTAGCCTCTGCTGCCTCTGGGCCAAATGTAGCACATAAATGCCCTGAAATTTAACAGAGCTTTGGCCTGTGGAAACTATGCCCCAGAATGCTATGTTCTGCTTTGATCTGAGTAGTGATGTAAATTAAATGGATCTTGGGTCTATCTGCATTAGCAAAAGAGATTAAAGTTAACTTGGGGTTACGTATCACGTTATCTAAACCTAACATAGTCTCTATTCCTAATTTAGACAAATTCTGTATGAGATGCTGCACAGTATTAACCAAACAGCCACTACACTGGTCTCCTGAAGCAGCTGTTAACTATGATTCCATATAAGATATGTTTCTCTCTTGCTCTCTGTTTTCAATTTTCCATTGTTCCTACTTAGCATTCAGTGTGAACATGAATATAGCAGGAGCAAGCTTGTTATGGTGAGATAACTATTCTACAAGGTGTCTGAATCAACTCAAAGGCTCCAAGGTGTCGCAGAGTGCCAAGTCTGACACTGACTCATTGATCACACTGAATCACTTTACACGACTTTTGGTGTGGTAATCGTACACCCCTGCTCCTGTTCAATGGCATGGTTTTTTTGGATGCCTCTAGTCCAGATACAAATCCCTTCATGAAATGGCTTATTTTGCTGCTTTGGGCTCATGTTCCCCTGTACCTTGTCTTTAGGAATTTGAGACAGAAAACTATAGGTGATGTGGCAAACAAATTCCAGCAGCTGAGTTCATATCGTGTATATTTAAACACTGGTTGAATGAATGGTTAGATAGATGGATATTAAAAGTAAATTATAACATCTTCACTACAGAGGACATGAGGGAGATTTCCAGACATGCTTTTTTAGGTGACAAATCAGAGGAACTGCCCCAAATTGAGATGTGTGTAGAGGAGGTTTTGGAATAAAGAGAGAGAATAGTAGCTCCCCAGGACCACATGCTATTCATCCAAGAGTTCTGAAGGAGCTCAAATATGAAATTGCAGAACTCCAAACTGTGGTATAGAAGCTATTGCTTAAATGAGCCTCTGTAGCAGATGGCTGGAGGATAACTAATGTAATGCTAATTTTTTAAAAAGGCTTCAGAGGTGATTCTGGCAATTACAGTACAGGCTGGTAAACATAACTTCAGTACCAGGCAAACTAGTTGAAACTAAACAACAGTATTGTCAAGCACAGAGAACATAATTTGTTGGGGGAAGAGTCAACATGGCTTTTGTAAATGGAAACCATGCCTCACCAATCTATTATAATTCTTTGAGGATGTCAACGAACATGTGGACAAGGATAATCCAGTCCACTTTTTGGACTTCTAGAAAGCCTTTGACAAGACCCTTCAAAGGCTCTTAAGCAAAGTAAGCTGTCAAGGATATGAGAGAAGGTGCTTTCATCAGTGCCATCTTGTCCATAGGACAGTTCGGAGTAGATGCTCCGAGCCCCACACTTTGGGGCCTCTGTATCAACCATCCCAATCATCCTAGGGATGGGATGGTTCCACAAATTGAGGTTAGCCTATGGGGCCTACAGCAGCCTGGGATATTACCTGGGTGGGGGGATCTGTGGCGAGTTGCAGGGGTCAGCCCCCTGCACTCACTGCAGTGGAGGGAACCGTGGGAAGTGGAGCAGTGCAGTAGCCTGCTCTGCTCTGCCGCCATTTCTCTGCTAGCTTGCTCTGCTTCCTGAGGCTCCTGCCATTGCAGTGAGTGTGAAGGGGCCTGATCCCTGCTGTTGCCCCAAGGCAGGACACCGATAATCCCCTGAGTTGCATCACTCAGGGAAGGAGGCTTTGGGGAAGGGGGGCAATGGGAGGGGAGAGGGAAGAGCAGGGGCAGGAAGAGGTGGGGCGGTGCTTGGGGGAAGGGGCAAGGTTTGGGGAAGGGCAGTTAAGGGTGGGATAGGAGCAAAATAAGGGATGGAGTCTGGAGTGGAGGAGTTGCCCATGGTTCCGTTCCTCCCTAAGGACAGCTCTGCTTTTCATATATAAGTAACTGGTTAAAAGAGAGGGAAAAAAAGGGCAGGAATAAATGGTCAGTTTTCACAGTGGAGAGAGGTAACTAGCAGATGATCCAAAATTACTTAAGATAGTTAAGTCCAAAAATGACTGTGGAAAAGGTGACAAAAGGATCTCTCAAAACTGTGATTGGGCAACAAAATGGTAGATTAAATTCAATGTTGATAAAGTGCAAAATAATGCCCACAAGAAAACATAATTCTAACTAAACATAAAATCAGGGGATCTAAAATTAGCTGTTATTTCTTAAGAAAGAGATCTTGACATCATTGTGGTTAGTTCTTTGAAAACATCTATTCAATCTATTCTTTTAGTCAAAAAGCTAAAAGAATATTAGGAACCATTAGGAAATGGATAAATAAGACGACAAAATATGATACTATATAAATCCATGGTACACCCACAGCTTGAGTACTGCATATAGTTCTGGTCACCCCATGTTAAAAATATTTTAGAATTGCATATATTAGAATTGGAAAAAGTTCAGAGAAGGGGAACAAATATGAATAGGGGTATAGTATAGCTCCCACAGGGGAAGAGATTAAAATAACTGGCACCGTTCATCTGAGAAAACAGCTCACTAAAGGGGTGATAGTATAGATGTCTATAAAATCATCAGTGGTGTGAGAAAGTGAATAAGGAAGTGTTATTTACCCTTTCACACAACACAAAAACTAGGCATCACTGAATACAATTAATAGGCAGCAGGTTTAAAACAAACAGAAGGAAGCACTTCTCCATACAACAAACAGTCTGTGGAACTCATTGCCAGAGGATGCTGTGAAAGCTAAAAATATAAACTGTGTTAAAAAAAGAATTAAATAAACTGATGGACGATAATTTTATCAATAAACCAAGAATAGTCAGTAAAAGTAATGCATGCTTCTTTCCACCTACTCTCCACTGATATCACCTATAATACAAAGGTTTTATGAAATTATATGCAACGAAAGTCGACATGTAGTAAATTCCCAATCTATTTTATTTATGCACAGATTAAAGCAATTTGCCTTTCTGCATAAAGCTACTAAAAGAATAATAAAACAACGTTCC
This sequence comes from Pelodiscus sinensis, assembly GCF_049634645.1. Lineage (NCBI taxonomy): Eukaryota > Metazoa > Chordata > Testudines > Trionychidae > Pelodiscus > Pelodiscus sinensis. The sequence goes on from NC_134713.1 coordinate 140,619,116, forward strand.
CTCTGGTGGTAAAGAATTCCACCCAGTGATTTCAGTTTAGATTGCTATCATTCTAGCTTCTTCAGCTCTACCTTCTAGAAATAAGGAGGCCTAGAAATAAGGAGGTACTCTCAAAGGGTACGTCTACACTACAACGTTAATTCAAACTAACTTAGTTCGAATTAGTTAATTCGAACTAAGCTAATTCGAACTAACGGATCCAGACTAAAAAACTAGTTCGAATTAGCGTTTTGCTAATTCGAACTAGCATGTCCACATTAAGTGGACCCTGAACCAGGCTTAAGGATGGCCGGAAGCAGTGCCGGCAGGGCATCAGAGGAGGACTTAGAGCGTGGAGATGCTGTCTCAGGCTAGCCGAGGGCTGAGCTTAAAGGGTCCCGACCCCCACCCCGGACAGACAGTTCTCAGGGGTGCCCCGCTTGCAAAGCAGTCCTGGCTTGGAGTGCCCGGACTACCCACACTGGGCACATCACACCACTCGGCCATCATCCCGGCTGCACTTGCCGCAGGCTGCCATCTGGGGAGAGGGGGCAATTGGGGGGCTGCAGGAGAGCTTCCACCCCCAGAAGCCCGCAGAGCCAGCCCAGGCCTCCTCATCAGGGGCTCATGCCCCATTCCTCCCTCACCTCCTTCCACTTACCCTTCCCTAGCCCCTCTTCTTGATGTACAAAATAAAGATAACGTGTCTTCCAAAATGGAATCTGTCTTTATTGAACAAAACTGGGGGAGACTGGGAAAAGGAGGAAGAGAGAGGTTGGGAGAGGGGAGGGCAACTAAAATGATCAGGGGTTGGGAACAGGTCCCATATGAAGAGAGGCTAAAGAGACTGGGACTTCTCAGCTTAGAAAAGAAGAGACGGAGGGGGGACAGGATAGAGGTCTCTAAAAGCAAGAGTTGGTTGGAGAGGGTGCATACAGAAAAGTTCTTCATTAGTTCCCATAAAGAAGGACTAGAGGACACCAAAGGAAAGGAATGGGTAGCAGGCTTCAAACTAGTAACAGAAAGTTGTTCTTCACAAAGCAAAGAGTCAACCTGTGGAACTCCTTGCTGCAGGAGGCTGTGAAGGCTACAACTAGAACAGAGTTTAAAGGGAAGTGAGATCAAGTCATGGAGGCTGGGTCCATGGAGTGGTATTAGCCAGGGGGTAGGAGTGGTGTCCCTGGCCTCTGTTTGTGGAAGGCTGGAGAGGGATGGCACGAGACAAATGGCTTGGTCACTGTCTTCAGTCCATCCCCTCCAGGGTCCCTAGGGTTGGCCGCTGTCGGCAGACAGGCTACTGGGCTAGATGGACCTTTGGTCTGACCCAGGACGGCCATTGTAAGCTCAGGGCTCAGGGTCGGGGGTCTCAGTGGACCCCCTTGATTCTCTTGCACACCTGCTCCTGGGTGGCCAGGCTGGCAGCTCTCCTGCCCTAGACGGCCACTTTCCTGTGCCTAGTGTGGAGATTGTGGACGAGGTCCACGATGTCTGCAGTAGCCCAGGCGGGTGCCCGCCTCTTTCGGTCCCGGGCAAGCTCCCGGGAGCCTCCAGCCTGGTCCCGGGAAGAGGGGGAGGGCTGGGGGGCATCGGGTAGGTGGCTCGATCCGTGCCAGGTGCAGGGTCTGCTAGCAGGCTTGCACCTGGCATGGGCACTGTAGCCAGCCTGTGCCCCTTTAAGAGGTCCGGGGCCGGGAGGGGGGCAGAAGAGTTTCCCTGGTGTTGGCCAGAGTGGCCACCAGGGAAACCTGGGGAGGGCTAGCCTCCCACTAGTTCGAATTAAGGGGCTACACACCCCTTAATTCGAACTAGCTAGTTCGAACTAGGCTTAATCCTCGTAAAATGAGGTTTTCCTAGTTCGAACTAAGCGCTCCATTAGTTCGAATTAAGTTCGAACTAGCGGAGCGCTAGTGTAGCGCCTATGAAAGTTAGTTCGAACTAACGTCCATTAGTTCGAACTAACTTTGTAGTGTAGACATACCCAAAGAGAAAAGCTTCTGGCTTCTGTGCCTGATCCAGTGACATTGAAGTAAATGTAATGAATCCCATTGACTTCACAGGATCTCTGATAGCAATAAGCCAGTCCAAAAAATGGATTAAGCATAAAGCCCTGGTAGCATTAGAACTCATAAATGTATCTGAATATATTTCAAGGACAGGTATAGTCCAACAGTTTGCAGCCGCAGCTAGACCCTGTCCAGAATTGTAGTGAGTTTCCTCACCATTGCTCTAGCATTGTAAAAACACTGGCTGAGCTGCAGGTGTTTTTACTAACAAATTATCTAGGTCTGCTCTGAGCAGGACAGGATGACAGTAGTAAATACAACTGACCTCTGCTTAGCATTCTTACCACTGCTACCACCAGTGAAGCTCCACCAGTGGTGAATTATGCTAGCTGTAGTAAGATGAGAGTCTGAAACATAAGCCCACATATGAGGCCTGAGGCCTAGACAGCAATGGTCAAGACTTTGCTAATATAAAGCAAAGTTAAGCTGTGAGCAAGAAGCAGGCCCTGCTCACAGAAATTGGCAAGAACAGGGCTATTACAGAAACACTCATACTTCAGAGATACTAGGCACAGGCTGAAAGCACATTCCAGAGGGGTCATAACAGAACACCTCATTTAAAAAATCTTGGTACCAGCACATACCCCACAAATAACATACATACTGTCCCAGATTCAGGATCAGGTCTAAATTGACAGCATGATGGATAGTAATGGAACCCCCCCCCCTTCTGTGACGTAAGGGGAGGTAACTAGCTAACAGAGGGTGGCAACCTGATACATCAGGAGTGATGTGTAACTTGATGTGCTATTTATCTCTCTCCACTGTGTAACTTGATGTGTAACTTGTTTGTTTGGTATTTGTTTGTACAAAACAAGTGGTCAGCTGACCACACGGGACAGGGCACATTAGAATCCAGAGAGTTTAGTTGGGTGTTAGTCGATTGTCATGGTGTACATATGTATAGTGGCGCAGCGGTGAGTCCATTCGCTGACAACTATTTTGTACCTTGCTTGACAATAAACCTACTCAGGTGCTTTTTATCTTTATCTGATTTGTGGTCTCTGGGGGCTCTCTCAGAGTTTGTCATATTGATTAATTGTGCATGATTAATGCATTAGACAAGGGGGCACACGCATGTACACAGCCAAAAGTTTATCATCATTGATGGATTAGAGGACCTGTCAGGAACCCATCAGGATGACTCTGCCTGACTGAGGACATGAGCCATTTTTGCCAATGTATGTTACATTTGTATTAAGCAGCTACGTTGTTGACTTCTGTAAGGATAATGTGTCTCTTGATTTTTAAACACTCACATGCATGCCCATATATACCAGGCACAAAAACTGTGCTAGCTATGATCATGTTGGAGAATAGTTGTCAAGTTCAGATCTGGCAGAACTAGCTTTGCCATCCATTTGCTAACATGGCTATTTATGTCAACAGTACTATGAACTATGCTACAGACAAAATTATCCTGTCTTCTATATTGCCTTTCATTTAGACTGCTCTGAGTCATCACCAACATATCACACACTCCTCAGTGATGGGGATAATTGTATTTCTGAAGTAACACCTCAAGAAAGTTAACCACTACTTGTGACAACACTTGCCAATCAGCAGTGGCTGGCATTGTCTTGCCAATATTTGAATGGGAATTTTATGCGGCCGTAACTGTGGGAAAGGTGATATCCAAAATGGGAATACTCAGATGTATGGAGTCAAAAGAGAGGTAAAGAGAATATCCAACCCATTTCCAAAAACACCAGTGCTTGCTCAACCAAGCCAAGTCTAGCTCTAGCAACATCCTGAACTAGAAGAGACTTTATCCTTTCTTCTCTTCATCAAGTTGATCTCTTAGAACCCCAGTAAAAAATTAATTGGTCACTTAATTTTAATAATTAATTAAAATAATACTTTGCTCCTCTTTAGCTCCTTCCATTCAAGGATTTCAATGTACAGGTACTTCACAGTCAGTTAATTTAATCCCCCATTTAGGTAGGCAAAATAATTTCTTGATTTTACATGGGGTAGAGATGGGAAGTGACTTCCAAGAGTTATACAAGAATTTAGAACTCATTTCTAAATTCCCTGGCCTTTGCTTTAACAAACCAGAACATGATTCCTTCTCCTCACTAATGACTTTCTGGCATTTCTTTCTATACTGTAAAAGTCAGGATCCTTAAAGGTGAAATGAAGGGCTTTCTATCCACCAAGATCTGACTTTAGCCCTTCAGTTCTGTTGCTCTATAACTGCAGATACTGTTACTAACATCAGAAGCTGAAAAATGCTACTTTAGGAGTTAGTGATATCATCAGTTCCAACAGAGGAAAAAAGACACTCAGGGACTCAATGCAGATTTTGGCAAGTAAGCAAAGGCAGAAATGATTTTTAAACCAAGTGATTTTAAAAACTATTCTCCTTTACTAAATTCTTACAGTGAGCCATCTGCATGGTATTAAGAGTTGCAATTTACAACAGAATCCCACTAATTTGTACTAATTACTAGGGATGTAAAAAATCGTTTAAAAATGTAACTGTATAACCACTAAAAATCCTAGCAGTTACATGGTTACACACCCTGCAGGCTCTGCAGTATAGCTTTTATACTGCAGGGTAGGGTGAAGCTGGCTCCCCAGGAGCAGGACCAGCCGGGGCTGCTGACCCTGCTCTAAGGGAGGCTTGGCTGCAGGTTATGTGGTGACTGCCAGCTCCCTTTGCTGCAGGCTCTGCAGTATAACTTTTATACTGCAGAGCCCGTAAAAAATCTGGCTCCCTGGGAGCGGGGCCAGCAGCCCCTGCCCGTCCCACTTCCAGGGAGCCAGCATGTAACTTGTAACACAAACTGATATGCTGGTGCTTATCAGTTAACCCTTTAAATAGTTGCACTTTTTTACATCCCCACTAATGTCAGGAAGGTCCAGGCCTGGTTAGTAAATGTTGCAAATTAAAGAGTAGACAAACACAATGTAAAGACACCATACTTAAAGAAAGCATAAGTTAGTACTGGTTACTAAGGGTAACATGCAAGTAGGCTGTTGTATATTTTGTAAAAGAAATGAAGTCTTAATAAATACACCTCTCTGCAGCACAGCCTCTTCCAGGGGACAGTCGCTGAAAGTTGAGATGAGAGCAGTTGCTGTGTCTTTAAATGACAAGTGCTGAGTTTGTGAAGTAACAGAATGGCAAGGTTATAACGGATCTTATAAGCATCTGGCAGTGAGCTCCAGACAAAGGCAGGCAAGTCCCTGTCCCAGGAGCTGGCAACTCAAAGCCCCCGGATTTCCCTAATAAGTGAGTGTAGAACCCAGGACAGGAGAAGAAACTCAAGTTTCCCCTGCAAGGGGCTGTTCAGCTGGCTGAGAGGGAGAGTGGGAGCGGGGAGAGGGCCAGGCAGCCCCAAGCGTCCCTGGTTCCCCTCAAGACGCACCTGGGCTTCAGGGAATTCACTCCAGGCAGAGGCGTTGCGCCCGCGCACCCATCCGAGGGCCCCTGCCCAACTCTAGCTCCTGGGACGCGGGGCAGAATAAGCTACAGACGCTGCCCGTCTCTCCCCGCCCCCTCCCTCCCCGCCAGCCCCAGCCCCTCACCGTCTCCCGCGGGCGCCACCTCCCGCTGCCCCGCCCGGTCCGGCAGGCAGGCCCCGGCCGCGGTTGCTAAGGAAGCGGCCCGTTGTCAAGAGCGGGGCGGGGGAGGGATGCCGAGGCCGGAAGCGAGTCGGTGCCGCAGTGCTGGGAAGGGGGGGGGGCTTATGGTGCGACAGGTGACAGAGCCGCCCCCACCCGTGTCCCGGCCCGGCCCAGCACCGGGCACGGGTCTGCTCAGCGGCTGCGCGGGCGGCGGCACAGCCTAGCTCGGCCCTCCGCTGTATCCACAGGCCCGCCGGGCTTGCAGCGTCCCGGGACAGAGCAATGCAGCCCCTCGTGTGGCTCCCTGCATAGGTGTCCACTGAGTATTATTTATAGGGTTGTCACCTCTGAGGCTACAAAAAACTGGGACATGAGCTGATCCTGTCCCCCATACACTGGTCAACAGCCAGCGCCTGGGAGTTCCCTGGCATTCTTCCTGGGACAACTACCTTCAAAAAGGGAAGATCCTAGGAAAACCTGGAGCAGGGGCAACCCAAAGGCTACGTCTAGACTGGCATGATTTTCCGGAAATGCTTTTAACGGAAAAGTTTTCCGTTAAAAGCATTTTTGGAACAGAGTGTCTAGATTGGCACGGACGCTTTTCCGCAATAGCACTTTTTGCGGAAAAGTGTCCGTGGCCAATCTAGACAGGCTTTTTTGCAAAAGAGCCCCGATCACCATTTTTGCGATCGGGGCTTTTTTGTGGAAAACAAATCTGAGCTGTCTACACTGGCCCTTTTGCACAAAAGGGACTTTTGTCTGAATGGGAGCAGCATTGTATTTCCGCAAGAAGCACTGATTTCTTACAGTAGGAAATCAGTGCTTTTGCGGAAATTCAAGCAGCCAGTGCAGACAGTTGGCAAGTTTTTCCGGAAAAGCGGCTGATTTTCCGGAAAAACTGGCCAGTCTAGACACAGCTAAATAGTATAGCTCTGCCCATTCAGGAAGGGGAATAAACTTCACTAGTATAAGGCACCTTTATATTAAGATAACAGTGTTCACACTAGACACAGGTATCACAATAAAAGAAGTAGTCTAGTAGCATCTTCAAGACCAACAAAACATGTAGATGGTATCATGAGCTTTCCTGAGCAAAACCCACTTCTTCAGATGACCGGAGTGCAATAAGTCCAGATCCAAGATTAAATGAGGGAAGGAGGGAGAAGGAAAAAGGGGAGGAAAGGAAGAAAAAGAGACAGCGAGTAGATAGTGCAAATAGTTACCAGAAGCTGTTAGGAACCATTAGAACCGCCATTGTTTGGTTGGTTGTTTAAGACGTTAAAAGGTTGAAGATAGTGTGCGAGCCATCCTATATCCCAGTTCAGACCATTAGCATAAGAATTAAACTCCTGCATGAAGTTAAGTCCCAATCCTTCTCTGTGTATTTGGCTTGTGGAATTGGTCTGAAACAAAACAGTGACTTGGAGATCTATTAATGAATGTCCAGGAAGATTAAAGTGTTCTCCAACAGGTTTTTGTGTGTTGCCTTTTTGGATATCTGATTTGCATCCATTAATTCTTTCCCGTAGAGACTGTCCAGTTTGGCCAATGTACAATTGCAAATACTTTCCAGCAGCCATCCACAACATCTCAGCTACACTCATCCAGGAACCCACCCCTACAACAAACTTCATTGCCAAGTCTGTCCACGTATCTATACAAGCGACACCATCACAGGACCTAACCACAAAGCCACAACATCAGGGGCTCATACAACTGCACATCCTCTAATGTGATATATGCCATCCAGTGCCAGCAATGCCTCTCTGCCATGTATGTTGGATAGTCCACATCAGAACTCACACGATTCTAATGATCTAATTTTTTGCAGTGTAGATAGCACTATGTTGGCAGGAGGACTTCTATCAAAATAGCTATTGCCCGGATCCAGGTACGTTAATCTAAGTTTTCAGATGCAACAAAGAGCCTCCACCCCAACAAGGCACTGGTCTTCTACAGCCCCACTTCAGGATGTTGGTCAGAGGACACTGCCAGACATGCTCAGATCTGCTCCCCCAGCCTATTGGCTCTGTGGACATGGTGAGCTGGTAGAGCAGAAGCCTAGCAGCTTAATCTCCCTGTTAATCCCTAGGTGGGTGGTTCAACTCCACCTTGAAATAATTGGTCCATTGCCTGTTTGGTTTCAGTAGTGCTGTTGTGACTAGTTAACACCCTATTTTTTCAGGGATAGTGGAAGGGTATGAACCCTCAACAAAACAGTGAAAATGACTGTCCACAAGATGGTGAGGAATGCACCAATGTTCAATATCTTTATTAATGACCTGCATGAGGGGATGGCTTGCACCATCAGCAAGTCTGCAGATGACACTAAGCGAGGGGGAGAGGTAGATACGCTTGAGGGCAGAGATAGGGTCCAGAGTCACTTAGACAAATTGGAAGATTGGGCCACAAGAAATCTGATGAGGTTCAACAAGGACAGAAGAATCAACAGAAGAATCCCAAGCACTGTTACAGACTGGGGACCAACCAGCTAAGTAGTAGTTCTGCAGAAAAGGACCTGGGGGTTACAGTGGATGAGAAGCTGGATATGAGTCAACAGTGTGGCCTTGTAGCCAAGAAGGCTAATGGCATATTAGGTTGCATTAAGAGGAGCATTGCCAGAAGATCCAGAGATGTCATTATTCCTCTTTATTCGGCTCTGGTGAGGCCACATCTGGAGTATTGTGTCCAGTTCTGGACCCCCCCACACTATGAAAAGGATGTAGATGCATTGGAGAGGGTCCAGCGGAGGGCAACCAAAATAATTAGGGGTCTGGAGCATATGACCTATGAGGAGAGGCTGAGGGAGTTGGGTCTGTTTAGTCTGCAGAAGCGAAGAGTGAGGGGGGATTTGATAGCAGCCTTCAACTTCCTGAAGGGAGGTTCCAAAGAGGATGGAGAGAGGCTGTTCTCAGTAGTGACAGATGGCAGAACAAGGAGCAGTGGTCTCAAGTTGTGGTGGGAGAGGTCCAGGTTGGATATTAGGAAAAATTATTTCACTAGGAGGGTGGTGAAGCACTGTAATGGGTTACCTAGGGAAGTAGTGGAGTCTCCATCCCTAGAGGTGTTTAAGTCTTGGCTTGACAAAGCCCTGGCTGGGTTGATTTAGTTGGGATTGGTCCTGCCTAGAGCAGGGGGCTGGACTTGATGACTTTCTGAGGTCTCTTCCAGCTCTATGGTTCTATGATTCTATGAACAAGATGAAAGAGAGAAATTAACGCCTTTCTCCAATCATTTTAATCATTTTAGCATTTCCTGGTACAAATAGGAAGAACAAGATTTGCAGATGGATTGACAGTGTCTTTATTAACACTGGTGCTGACCAATGCACAAACATACGGACAGTCCCCCTGCCCTGAGGACAGACTAGATGATCACAATGATCCCTTCTGGCCTTGGAATCAGTGAAGCTATGAATAATAATAAGTGTTGCCAACTCCTGTGATTTTATTGTAAGTCTAGGGATAGCCGGTGTTTCCCTTTCATTAAATAAATAAATAAATATGTTCCCGACCTTCATGGTAATGTAGAAAAGCTTAAAAACATGACTTTAGTGTATCTTAAAGGCTCAGGAAGCAGGAAGGGGGAACTCCCCCCAAACTGTACGATCTACAAATCTAATCATTTTAAAATAATCACACTGTTTTGTGGCCTGACTTATTAGTTAGAATGGTTGGGACTGGCAAGATTGTAAAGATAGTTTTTTATACAATATTTATATATTGCCAGATTCTGCCATACTTTTTCACCACAGGAAATTCCACTGAAACCAATGAGGCTACCTGGGAGACAAGTTACTGTGCAACTTGAGTAGGAGTTTCAGAGTCTGGCCTCTAGTGATTTCTGTCCTCTGAGCACTTTTCCAGAGTTCTTCCACTGGGCCATTAACAGCTCAGATACTACAAAGATGAGGGCAGCAGATAAACCTCTGTAGATTCTCCTCTCACTTAACATGACTTCAGTGGAATGGCTTTGACTCACACCAGCATGAGAATCAGATGCACTGAGTTCAATGGGACTACTCATGTAAATTAGGGTTTATAGATTAGAAAGCCAGAAAGGATTACTGTGATAAATTAGTCTGATTTCTTGTATAACAGAAGCCATAATTCAGAGAAGTCTTAAATCTTGTTCAAGCTACAGCCTATCTTTTTAGAAAAAAGCATCAGCATTGGGCCCACCAACCAAGTAATCTTCACAACATCACTGGGAATAAATTTTATCACTGGGTGACACCGACGATTCCCTGGTTAGACAACAATTAGCAGCTGACTTTTTTTGATGTAATTACTCCTGGACATGGTGATGGAATTAAAAAGCGAGGTGGAGCAGCAGATGCCACAAGACATTGCCCACCAACGCAGAGGATAACTGAAAGATACAGAAGGTCACATTTTGGGCTTAATCTCTTTGACAGCCTCCCCTTTAAGCAAAAAAGCAGCATAAGTAGCAGTCAGAAATAAGACTGTAGGGGAAAAAAAGGCAATGTATAATAATGCGATATACCTTCCTCATTTGGGGCACTGGAAGGACTGATTTCTGTAGAAGGAATACAAGAATGAACCTGACATGAGTTCTCCAGCTGGGAGTTGTAACCATCCTCCCTTTTTGTATGAGTAGATGGCACTGGGCTTCCCACATTTGGGCTATGTCTACGCAGGCGGGTTATTGCGCAAGTACGTCCGTTCTTGTGCAAGAATCCACAGAGCGCCCACCCACTCTTACGCAAGTAAATGTACAGTACGGCGTGATAAGAGGCAGCTCCTTGCGCAAGAGCTATGCTGTTTTCTATCAGGTGTAAGCTGTTTTGCGCAGGCGCTCTTGCACAAGAGGGCAGTGTGGAACCCTGGCAGGGGTTTCTTGCACAAGAATTGGCCTCTCAGAAAAAAACACAGGTGACTTCTCCAATGCTCCGTATGCCCAATCACCACTCACTGGTTCCCTGTAGCCAGCCTCCCTTTAAAGGCACAGGCAGCCAGCAGAGCCAGGTGCCACATGTGGCCCTTGGAGCTGCCAGAGGGAGCGATGGCCACTGCTGAGCAACAGCCAGGTCCCTCAGGCCCCACCCAGGAGCCACCCCAGAGCATGCAGCAAGCCCACAGAGGCACAAAGCGGTGGGCTCCATGCTGGGGCAACACCAAGGTCCAGGCCCTCCTGGACTTCTGGGAGGAGGAGGAGGCCCTCTGTAATCCCAAATCCAGGAGGTGAAATGCGGACATATTTGCCCGCATGGCCCAGGCACTGGCCGCACAGGGACATCTGGTCCGGACCCTGGAACAGGTCCAGGCCAAGGTGAAAGACCTGCGGCTCAGCTACATGCAGGCCAGCGAGAGTGGGGGCAGCGGAGCCACTGCTTGCCCCCACAACCACCGCCTGCACAATATCCTGGCCGACAAGGGGGCCGAGACCCTGGAGGCCATAGTGGACTCAGCCCTGGCCACCCCAGTGGTCCAGCCAACAGATGCAGAGAAGGAGCAGGAGGGCAACTGGTCCACCAAGAGGAGGAGGAGGAGGATGATCGCAGCCAGAGCCCACCAGCCCAGCACAGCAGCCACCATGTGTCCCAGGTCTTCTCGGAGATTGGTGAGGGATCATCTGGTGAGTGTCGCAGCTGCCACTTACAAGTGTGCAGGGGGGCCATGGGGTGGGGGAGAGGGTGCAGCACATGGCACAGCCCGGCTGGATGCTGCACAGCAGCACGCAGCATGTGCAACCTTGTGCAGCCAGACCAAGTGGCACACGAACACAGCTGCCAGACCCAGCACATGCCTGGGACCCCAGTCTTACCTGTCCCCAGGCGTTGTGGCATGTGTGGTGGCATGAGAGGGCACGGGGCGCCCGGAACACCATGGGGCAGGGGTCACTGATGATCTCACTCTCATCTGATTCCTCTGCCAGTGGGACCCCCTGCCAGCGAGGGACCTTCCAGCCCCATCCTGCCGGTACTGAGGAGCCAAGGCTCATTGCAGCGCACCCAAGACCGCCACCACCTTCTCTGCCGCCACGTCTGTGCCATCGAGTGCATGGAGCGCTCACTCAGGAACAAAATCTGTGCTGACGAGGAGTGGCAGGAGCGGGTATGGGGCCAGTACATTGAGCGCTGTGACCGCATGTACGCCCTCCTGGGAACCACTGCGGAGCTCATGGGCCCTGCGTCGCAGCACAGCGTGGCCAGGCCCCCTCCTGTTGCCCCCCCGTCTTGCCCAGCCCGCCCCCTGTTTCCTCCCCTGACGTGCCCAGTCCTCCCCCCACTTTGCCCCCTGACGTGCCCGTGCCCCATCCTGCGGCCCCCCAACATCGGCACCTCCTGGTGCAGCCTGCCCCGACCCGGCACAAGGGGCAGAGGTGCCCCCGAACCCACGGGAGTGGGAGAGGTCTCCCTTCACACACATGAGGCCCTCCCAGTTCAGGGCCCCCTCTTCCCACCTCCCCACAGTGCGCCCCCTTCCCCATATAAATAAAAGTGCCTTATATAAAGCAAGTGCATTTTATTTATTGGGAAGTGAGGGAAGGGTGGCGGGAAGGGGTGGTGATGGGAGTGGGAAGTGGGGGCATGGGAGCATCCCTGTGGTCAGAGGTGTAGGGGCAGCCTATTGTGGGGCCTGGTCCAGCATCACCCAGAGGGCTTCCCAGACCTGCACCGCATAGCGGTTGGTCTGCCAGGTGGCGGCCGTTTGGGGCTTCTGGTAGGCCTGGCCCTCACCTGCCATCCACCCTGGGAGGAAGGCCTTCCCCCTTCCCTCAATAATATTATGCAGCACATAGTATGCCGAAATGACCTCCGGGATGTGCTGCACCCCCATGTCCAGGTGGGTCAGGAGGCACCTGAACCGTGCCTTCAGACACCCAAAGGCATACTCCACAGGATTGCGGGCCCGGTCCAGGTGGGTGTTGAAGGTGGCTTGGCTGTGGTCCAGTTGGACAGTGCATGGCCGCATCAGCCAGGCCATTGGGGGTAGGCCGCATCCCCCAAGATGCAGACCGGCATCCTGACATCCCCAATGGTGAATTCCTGCTGCGGGAAGTAGGTGCCCACCTCTAGCCTGTGGCACAGGCCTGAGTGCCTGAAAATGCGAGCGTTGTGGGCTGGGCCGGACCACCCCACATAAATGTCCTGGAATCAGCCCTGGTGGTCCATTAGCGTCTGGAGCACCACTGAGCAGTAGCCTTTCCAGTTTATGAACCGGGTCGTTCGGTGCTCTGGTGCCCGGATGGGGATGTGGGTCCTGTCTATGGCTCCCCCACAGTTCAGGAACCCGAGGCTGGCGAAGCTGGCAATGGTGGTGTCCACATCACGGGGGCGGATCACCCTCTGGAGCAGCACATCATTGATGGCATGGACAACCTGCAGGGGGGCATATGGGAGCACAGGGGATGCATGGAATGAGACACAGTGTGTACATGGGCCCCTGGGGTGTGCTCACCCTCCCTTTGATGACCCTTCCCCCCATGTAGGCCAGGGCCCTCTGCCCCCTGGGATTTCCCACCACCACCATCACCAGCGGGGCTGTGTGCAGGAGGGACAGCATGACTCCCTGGGTGCGGGCATTCCCCCTGCCCCTACAGCCTCCCCCCACCCGGTCTGGCCCCTTCCCTCCCCCAGGATGAGCCCGTGGTCCACGGAGGGCCTTACCTGCTGGACGATCGTGCCGACGGTGGATCTGCCCACCCCGAACTGGTCGCCAGGGAGTGGTAGCTGTTTGGGGTGGCCAGTTTCCACAGGGCAATCGCAAACCTCTTCTCCACGGGGATGATGGGGCACAGGCGGGTGTCCTGCCTCTGGAGCAAAGGGGCGAGCCAGGTGCAGAGCTCATGAAATGTCTCCCTGCGCATTCTAAAGTTCTGCACCCAGTGCTGGCCGCCCCATTGTCCCAGCACCAGGCGCTCCCACCAGTCCCCACTGGGGTTGTGGCTCCACAGGTGCCTGTCGGTGGTGGGGTGGGGGTGCTCGAGTGCAGCTGTTGCATGCATCTGATCGAGCGTGTGTTGCCCGGTCTCCAGTTCCTCCTGGAGCAGTGTGGGTCCTTGCAGAAGGACCTCCACAGCCTCAATTATGGACGTGATGGGACATTGCTGGGTGGGGTCCTCCAGCTCCATGTCTGTGAGCAAGGCAGCGATGGTGCCCAGGGGAACTTGCTCAGAGGCTGAATTGGGCAACATGGCTCTGTGTCTGGATGCCTCAATGAGGTGCCTCTGCATGCAGCCGCAGGAAAAGGGCTGCCCAGGGGTTCCTTTAAGCGTGTTACCCAGCAGGGATCCGGCACATGCCCACAGACGCCGCTGGTGACCTTTTGACATGGTCGAAGTGGTTCCGGGGCCAAGTTATTGCGTAACGGCGTCCCGCCAGTGTGCATGCTTTCTTGCGCAAGGGCTCAGCATTCTGGCCAGTGTGGATGCTCTTTTGCGCAAGATAAGCTTGCGCAATAACCCACCAGTGTAGACATAGCCTTGGGGTTGTGAGGTGGCAAAAGTTGAGAAGCACTGAACTAGCTATAGGTCTGCTATGGCAAAGAGCCATGTGTCTGTCAGCTGGCATCTGGAAGATGTGAACTAGATATGGGATGAACAACTGCACTGATTCTTTGAAAAGTCTAAACATTACAGGAGACTAAATATCTGAAGGGTATAAACCCCCAAAATGGCAGGGGCCCAACTCCTGTAACTAGGAATAATTGGGATGAAATTAGGAAAAGAGAGGGTTAGAGGAAACATCAGGAAAATATTCCTACCAGCTGAACTTTGTTAAATGCCAGAATATCTCTCAAGAGAAGGATTGGGAGTCCCATCATCTGAGACATTTCAAACTAGGTTGCACAAAGTCCTACGAAACAGACTATAGTAGGCAGTGCTCCATATATAGTGAGCTTATGCAGCTGCATAAATTATAACATAATTGCCTTCTTTCTGAGTTGGCTGCATAATTCTGCTGCAGTATTTGAGTTTTCATTTTTTATAAAAAGGCCTCTATACCTTATGGCTGCTAAAATAATTTCCAAAATATGAAACTAGTATACATGATGTAGTGATGTCTGACTGAGTTTGCAGAGAAGGGTGAACTGGCTCATTCATCTCAATTAGGTGTTGACTCAGAAATCTAATGATAATGCATTGCATTTCAGTATTGGCTATTTGACTGATTATCCAGCTAATGCATGCTTCCATCAGTGCAAGAGGTAGTAGCAGATATTATGACACCGTACAGTGGGGCAGCCAGTTGTTGGGTGGAAAATGAGGAATCCAACCCCATTAACTGAAACGTAAAGTCTCCTCTACCCTTGTCAGAAAATGGGGAGATGAAATTCATTCCCTCTTCAGTGCCAACAGTTTCATTCTCTTCCTGAGTCCTGCTGCCCACTCCTTCCAGGGTTAAAAAAATCCCTGTTGTCCTCAATCCAGCTGTCAAGCTTTTATGGTAGAATGATGCATTGCCAATCCAAAAGAGGTTTGAGGGCAGCATAAAATCAATGGAACTTAACATCAAACAACGAGATTGTCCTGAGTCTACTGTATCTCAGGGAGAGGGGGAATGCTCCAGCATTCCAGGGTCCCTGCTGTGATTCAGGTTTAGTATCATGCATCAACATTATGGACCACAACTGTAGAGCCAGCCCGGCTCTTGAGGACAATGCAGGTGGGCTGAGCAAGATGGGACCTAACAGGGCTTTCTCCATCTCAAATTTCTCTGTGTGTCTCTAAGGATATATTTTTTTTAGGGGTCAAAATATTTTTTGCTATAAGGAAGCATTTCTAATGGGGGCAGGAGACTGGAGGAAAACAGCTTTAGGCAGAGGACAGGAGAGACTTGTAATGAGAACTGCAACTCTTTGAGATCCTGAGAGGGCGTAAAAGACTTTGGCTGGCCAGTCCGGATGAGGCTTGAGCTTCTGATTGCCCATGTGACTTACACTGAGGCAGTGTTACCTAGTCCCAGTTGCTTCAGAGAGCCACAAGCCTCTTCCCTGGCCCTGCATGATCGCTGGCAATGCCCTACATGAGCGTATATTGCCATTACAGAAAGCTGATAAATATCCAGATGACTCAGAGGTGCACAGCATCAACCCAACTTCTTAACCTTCACCTCCTACAGAGACCTGCACAGGAAACAGCAGGGCTGCAGACTTGCCTAGTCCCTGGCCTTTTGAATTCTCTTTTATTTTTTTCAAATGAGACTTTCCAGCTTTTCTTATGCTCTTTGCTACGGTCCCCCAATAGCCCCTCCTTGGCCTGACAGGCCCTGGATGTGGGGGTTCTCTGTGCGGCTGAGGGAGCATAGCAGATACCATCTGTCCCGCAGAACTGTGCCTGAAGGTGTGTGGAGCCATTGAGGTACCGTGTACAGCTATAGGAAGAGGAAGTGCCATCGGGTTTGTAGTGGCTTAAACACAACCCATGGATCAAATTCTGCCTGCACTCTCTATCCAACACCCACAGGTGCTAAAATTAGGGGGGCTGCTGCACACCCTGACTCAAAGAGGTTGCCATTAGATACCATGTGTGCAGGTTGGTTCAATGGCTCTCAGCACCCCCACTGTACACATTGTCCCTGCACCCCAATCTGCACCCTCCTTCCCCTTCTTCACTTAGTTCAGTGAAAGCACAACGCATGTTGCAATAGCTCAGGCACACGAGCAGCGAGCAGTTCCTGCTCATCTGTCCAGGAAAATGTAGGTACAAGGCAATATCAGTCGCCACTGGAGTCCTGACAAGATGCCCAAGCAGCCTGGGCTGTCCCAGATGTTTGGTTGTTGAGTTTGCAGCTCCCACTATTAATGCAGCGGCTGCTTCATCCCTTGGCACACAGAACACTGGAGTAGCTGGAATCAATTTAGCAGAGACAGGAAATTCCCAGAGGGGCTTTCCCTGTGACTCACTAGTGTCAGTAACCAAGGAAAAAGGAATCCATGGCCTCTGTCCCTCTCCTAAACAGGCTGCTTTGCTCAGCCACAGCAGCAACGCCCCACATCAAAGCAGTCACCAAAATTAAGGGTGACTCCCCTGTGGGGTTTGCACTGACATAATGATGCAGCAGGGCACAATTGACCTTGGAAACACGCTCCTTCATAGGGTGGGTTTTCTGCCCATAAAAGCAGAGACTGACCCTAGCAGCCAGAGTCCAACAGAGTGTAAATTCAGGGCAAAACATTTTCCCAGTCTTGCTTTGCTTCTGCTCCTCACTCCCCGCTTGGTCTATGTCTACACTCGTGGCTTATTGCATGAGAAATATGCAAATGAGGCTAAGCATAGACTATCGCTGAGCCTCATTTGCATACCCAATGAGCCGCCATTTTTGCAGAAGAGGCTCTTGCACCAGAAGGAGCTGTCTACACTGCCTCTTCTTGCACAAGAAAAACCCTCTTGTGCAATGCCGCAACGCTGATTATTTTCAGGAATAACAGCATTGCGCAAGAGGGTTTTTGTTGTGCAAGAAGGGGCAGAGTAGACAGCTCCTTCTGGCGCAAGAGCCCCTTCTGCAAAAATGGCAGCTCATTGGGTATGCAAATGAGGCTCAGCGATTCCAGCAGTGGATTAAGACCCATGACTAACATACATCATGGGTAATTTCTTCTCTCCCTCTTCCTAGCGGCAGAACTGCATGAGCTGGGGAGGGGTTTGTTCTTGGTGGTGGAGTTTCTGCATATATACGTTGTGCTGGGATTAGGCTGGAAAAGGCAGGCTGAAGTAGTGGCTGTGCAGCTGGAGTAGAAGATACTAGGTTTGTGATGGCCCTTAGAGCTCTCCAGGGCTTGGCCTAGAGTGGAACAAACTAGGGATGAAATAGTATAGTCCATTAACTGGTGAGCAAAAGCGTATAGGTTAATGCTATAGACTACATGCATTTCCCTCTGATCCACCTTCCCAGTAATTTTTTTAGCAGGCTGGCCAGCAGCCTGGCTCAGTCCTGGCTTGTGATGGGTCTGGGACCCACCCCTGCTGCGGCTCAGCATATAGAGTGTACTGGGAGCCAGGCAGGCAGCCCAGCTCAGTTCTGACTCACTCGAGGTCCAGGAGCTCAGACCCCTCTTGACAGGGGCTGCTGCCACCCCACACTGCTACCTCTTTATCAGAGGCAGCAGCATAGGGTGGCAGGCAGCCAGTCCATGAGGGGAGCTGGTTTTTAAACTGGCTCCCCTTGCAGACCAGCTCCTGCCTGCCGCCCCCCCGCCATGCACACAGCTTCCTTTGATACAGAGGCAGCAGAGCAGAGTGGCAGAGGGCTCCTCAGGAGTGAGGCCATAGCACATTGGCTGCTGGCCCCACCTCTGGGAACTACAGAATAGTCAAGTAACCAATAAGAATTCATGAGGTTACTCAACTAGCCAATTAACCAATTTTAACATCCCTACAAAAAACCTGCCCAGAAGCTGTCTCCCACACAGATGAGCTTTCCCCACCCGGGTCCCCCGGGTCCTGAGGAGTGGAGCTGTCAGTCATGACAACAAATCAACCAATTCATTCAGCTAGTGACTTAGGTCAGGCTTTGAACTCATGTCCCTAGAAATGCAGGCTTAATGCTTCAACTCACTACAAACCCTCCCTTGCAGCAACCTCAATGCCATTTGGAAAGTACAAGTTAAATAAGCTACCTGTCTCCCACACCTCTGAGACAGCAGACTCCCCTCTCACAAATGGCTGTCAAAGAAACAGCTACATCCTGAAAGGGGAAAATAATTCCCTGTGCAAAGCAAATGGTGAAAGGACCATCACAGAGCAACAGCACATCTCCAAGTTCACCTCCTCCCAACACTTTCTAGCTTCCTGGCTCCCAGCAGGATTCCTCTGTCTGCTGACAGCTATTAATAGACTGGGAGAAAGTGAGTTCTGTCTTCCTGCAGTTTGCTGGGCTGAATGGTAATTACCCTTAATTGGATTGGATTTGGTTCCACCCCCCCCAGTGCCAACGGAGAGAGACGTTAACACTGAAATCAGCCCATCTGCTGCTTGTGATTGCTCTGTGGGAGCGGCACTGAGCAGCTCTGGCAAGGGTGGATCTCCCTGGGCCATCTTACAGCACTTGCACTGCGGGATGGAAGACTACAAATGTGGAACAGGAGCAATCCGGGGAGTAAGCAAATAAGACCACAAGGAGCTGTGGATTCTGAGACCTTTTCCCTTTTAAGATGTTTAGAAAACTGGAAAGACACAAAAAATAGGGATTGCCAGCCAGATTTGCCCAGTGGTCCTGAACTCCCTACCCCACCACATCATCAGGTCCACTTCAGTATCCCTGCCGGAAAAGGTTGGCCCCACAGTCCATCTAACCCAGTACCTGTCTCTGACAGTGGCCGGCACTAGCTGCTTCAGAGGAAACTGCCAGCAGTTTCACTTCCTTCACAACATGCTGGTGAATCTGCCCTCCCTTCTTCCAACCCTCCTCCCGCACCCGCTCTCCCAGCGCTGTGAGAAATACGTGGGAATATTGACTGACAACCCTGCTGATGTTTCAGTCACCTCAAAAAGCGGCTGTAACCTGGTATGCAAGCTAGACATGAGTGATCCAGTGAGCTTATTTGGGGTGGGCATTGTCTCTCTTAATGTCTTAATGTTCTCTCCGCTCATGACAGTTGGAAACTCCATGGGGAAGGAGCCCCGGGCAGCATTGTTAATTATGTTGTAATGACTAAAGAGGCTGCATCTCTCAGAAAACTAGGCATCTCCCAGCCTGTTGAGCGCCAAGCACCTTAATGACACTGGAATTATTAATAAGCACTCCGTGTAGAGAAAAACTGCTCGTGCGCCTGGTCCTTTTAGTATTTCACTTCCTCTGGTTCTGAGGGTATCATGGATCCACAGGCTGGGAGCTTTCATCCAGCTCTGGGCAGGCCCTGGGAGGAGTGTGTCACCCCTTTTCTCTCTCACCCCTTGGCTTCCCCACCTGCTGGGATCCTTGGAGTCTTCTCCACCCCTGCTTCAAACCCTGAGCTTTCTGCAGCAAGTTCATCTGGCCTGGACACTAGCGGGAGCCAGGCTGGGATGATCTGAACCTAGAGATCTCTCTGGTCTAGCTCTCACAGATCTGCACTCTGGTCACTCTTGGAGAGCTGGTGTCAGGGATGCCCCCCTCCTGTTCTCGCTCTGCTCGCAGTGCTCCTGCTCTTTCTCTGGTCTCCCTTCTCTGTTCTCAGGGATGAGAGATCTCATTCATTACTGTCAGACCAGAAAGGTCAGGCCCCGCTCCTTCCTGTCACCAGCTGTCTGAGGAGGAGACCATGCTCTCGTCTACCAGAATGCCAATTAAAAATGAAACAAACTAGATTCCAACGTGTGCTCAGCTGGGCTGCCTCCCCCTCTCCCTTCTTTTTGAACCCCCAGGAAAGAGGATGAAGAGAGAACTTTGGGCTGGCTTGGTTGTTAATTTAGGGACACGGAGCCTTCCTCCACAACCCCCATCTCTTGACCTGGAGGCAATGGAAAGCAAACAGTGGGGGCTGGCCACTGAGAGAGAACAGTGAGCTCTGCACTGTGGGATCCTCTACATGCTCACCAAGCTCTGGCACCTTCCATTGCCTGCCCTGTGGGTCCTGGCTGCCTCCCCACTGCTCTTCTGGCTCTGAGGTAGGATGGTGGAAACATGCCCCTCGGAGAGAGAGAATGGGAGAATGGGACTGTACCTGCCAGCAGGGGCAACTGCCCAGACATTGGCCATCCAAGGAGAGGAGGGGAGGGGAGGGGAGGGGAGAAAAGCTTTTCCCAGGCCTTTGGTCAGACAATGCCAGAGCCCTGTCCCTTGTCCAGTGTTCTGTCTGATAGGCTTCTTGCTCTTCTCTGCTCCCCCTGGGCTCTGTCCCCAGCCCCCTCGGCCCTATGCTGCTACCACGCCTTGTGCTCCTCTGCTCTTTGTGACTCAGAATAGCAAGCTCAGGCCACAACTGGGCAAGCTTCTCAGGCACAGAGCCCCTTGCACCCGTGTCTCAGCTCTGTGCTGGAGGCATCCCTCTATGCAGAGAGGGAAGTATGATTTTGTGTCCCCAGCCTGAGCCTCCTTATCGAGGCTGCCAATAAGGGAGCCAATTATCCCCTGCTGTGATAGGGTTTTGGGGAGTGCCATGCACAGCTGCCACGGGATTCTGCCAGGGGAGTGGGGGCACTGAGGGTATGTCTACACTACCCCCCTAGTTCGAACTAGCGGGGTAATGTATGCATACCGAACTTGCTAATGAAGCCCGGGATTTGAATTTCCCGGGCTTCATTAGCATAAAGCCGGCGCCGCCATTTTTAAAAGCCGGCTAGTGCGAACCCTGTGCCGCGCGGCTACACGCGGCACGGGCTAGCTAGTTCGAACTATCTTGGAGGGAAACAGATGCCTCCCAGGGTAGGAATGGAATGGCGGCTTTGTGAGCTGTCCAGGAAAGCATCATGTGGCTGGAGTTGGAGCTGGCTGCTGAGTGTTCTGGGCCCATCCATTTCAGTGTCGGGGGGCATTTAACCAGCTTATACTCCCGCTAGCCTGGGGACTGGTTGCCCGCAGGGCTTCACACCACTTGCTGTTTCTCTAGCTCTGGCACTCCTGGGTTCTGTTGCAATAACTCATTAGCATGATGTGTTCTATAAGGGGCGACAACGTTAACCCATCAGGTGTGTGGGAGAGAACTGGTCATCTTATTGCTGCCAGTGTAAATCTGGACTAAGTCAATGCAGCCCAGGGCACCCTCACCACTGTGATACATGAAAAGGCAATGCCAGGGACTGTCCCACACACTGGCACAAGTGGTGAGGGGCAAAGAAGAACTGTCTCTGTGTTAGAAATCCCCAGACTAGGGGATTCCTTTTGTGGCACCCCACTTTCCCGAGGGGCACCTCTTTTGGCCACTGGGGGATTTCTGCTGCCAGGAACACAGCCTGAGCCCAAAGGGGAGGAAGGCCCTCTCCCCTGCCCCTTCCCCCTCCTCCCCCCTCCCCCCCGGAGATACGCAGGTCTCTTCATACTCCAGCTGGGGCTGACCTTCCCTCACCATCCACATCTATGACCCTTCTGGCAGGGGTCCAAAGGGAGCTGGTCCAACAGCAGAGGAGGGCAGAACAGGCATGCCGGAGAGGAAGGTGATCCACTCCTCCTCCTTCTCATAGCCCCTCTGTGTCCCCTTCTGAGAGAGGGCTGGGCTGTGCCCCTGGCAGGTGTGCAGACATAACTGATGAAACAGTGGTAGAGGTATGAGATGTGGGGGTGCTCTAGATAGAAGGGCAGAAGGGCAGAAGGAATGGGGTGCCCTCCATTAGCAGGCCCCGGCACCACCAGTGTCCCTGTGCAGCATGTGCACTTGGCACACACAACTCAGCTGGGAGGCGAGTCCCTCCCAAGGTGAGCGGACGAGGCAGGGAGGCGGCTGTGTCCAGCCCAGCCCATTAAGGACAGTGGCAGTGAAGTCAGCAGGGTGAGAGCTGGACATTGAGGGGATGAGACAGCCTGGGAGCTGGTGCTACAAGGCCTGCTGAACTGGCACTGTCCTTTTATGCCCTGTTCCCTGTGCACCTCGGTCCCCCTGACAGCAGAAGAGACCAGGACTGACAGGCCCAGGGAGCCCCCCAGCGACATATCACTGTCCTGTCGGAGTGACTTCCCATGACAGATCTGCCTCCTGCTGCTGCTTTAACCAGCTCCTCGCTCCCCGGGCCTCTGCAGGCCCAGCTGGCATTGCACCCAGGTGCTGGGACAGGGGAGAGCTGCCAGGATCCCTCCAGCAGGCAGCAGGGATGGCAAAGCCCAGAGGAAAGCAGGCGTGCAAGCTGCCCACTCTGACAGGCACCAGATGGACTAGCCCAGGCACTTCAGCATGCCACGGCTTGTCAGGGCATTGCTAATGTGCCTATTAACATGCCAGGAACCCAGCCAGCTCCTGGAAGCACCAGGATTCCCCCGCCAAATACACCAGACCCCAGATCCAAACTCCCAGTGTGTGCCCAACAGGGTCCCCGTCCTAGAATTCAGCAGGGGCTGCGCTTCACTCCAGGGCAGAGCTTTCCAGCTTTCTCAAGGGTGGCTCCAGCAATCAGCTGCAACACTGACTGTGTCCAAATAATTCCCCGGCCTCATGGGCCGCACTGCTAGGGAAAGGTTCGTGATGCCCAGGGAAGGGGTGTGTGGGAAACCCATCATGTCCCTCACATTGGAGAAGAAAAACTTCCCCCTTTAACACTTAGTAATGTTTCCAGCTGAGCTGCTTCATGCAGCCTTCACTCCTGCCCTGACCTGTTCCCACCTTGTTCCTATCCAATTCCACCACCACCCTGGCATGTGCCTTGGGCTGGATTCATGCATAGAAGATTGAAGTGATATGTAGGGGTGGTCTGCTAAGGTATGGGGGTGCTTCTAAAAACAGGTCTTAGGACTGGGTTCAGAGCTGTCCCCACAACAAAGCCTAAGTCAAAGCAATAAGAAGCCACTCAGTGAAAGAACAGGCAGCTCATTTTAACAGACAACGGTAACGGCTTTTCTAGTGACCTGTGCTATACCTCTGGAACTCACTGCCATTGGATACAGTCAAGGCAAAGAGCTAGGCAAAGTTCAGAGCATTGCAATGAATGAGAATAGCCTCTCTATCTAGCCGGTGCATCTGTAGTATCTACAGTTATACCTGAACAAAATCACTGAGGGTACATCTACACAGCACGCTTATTTCAAAATAAGCTATTCCGGATTTTTTTTCCAAAATACCTTATTTTAAAATATCACATCTACACTACGGGGAAGCCTCAAAATTAGTCCGAAGCAAGCTTTCCTAATGTGGACGTGCTACCTTGATTTAGAGCCCTAGGAACTGGGGAGTAATTACTTTGAATGACCTTGGGGAGGAGCTATTTTGAAATAGCAGCAGTGGAGCGCCCACACTACTGCTATTCTGAAATAGCTATTTCGGAATAGGCATTATTCCTCATGGAATGAGATTTACAGAAGTTGGAATAAGATGTCCATTTTTTCTAAATTATTTTGAAATAACGGAATTGCTGTGCAGATTCTCACATTATTATTTCGGAATAACAGCCGTTATTCCGAAATAACACTGCTGTGTAGATGCACCCTGAGACTCCCGGCTTCCATGGACACACTTACCAGCAGCTGGGGGCTTATGGAAGTAATCCCCCCATAACTGAGAAGACACAAAGAAGTGTCTCTGGGGAGTGGGAGGTGGATTGTGCCTTTCTCTGAACTTTTAAGTTTTGGCTACTGCCAGAGACAGAGAACTGGGTAGGAGACCCACATGTGTGATCCAGTGCAGCAACAAGAAATGGATTGTTTGCTACTACTACCACTACTACTAATTCCTAGAGAGGCCCCTAGACCAAGTTCAGGATCCCATTGAGCCAGATGCTGTACAAACACATAGCAAGAAACAACCATTGCATTGAAGTGCAGTCTGTATGGAATGGGGTAGGCACTGGAAAACCAGACTAGAAGGACGTGATCTGTTTGGTCATTAACTGATTCCTGTGCCTCTTCAGTCCATGAACAGCCAGGAGTGGGCTAACTGGCTAGAAGGACCACTGGGCTTTCCAGGTAAAGGAAGTAACCTGATAGATGGATGTTTGGCCCATTCCTAGCTGACAATTCCTGCATTTCTAGCAAGGCAGAGAGAAAACAAAAAAGCCAAGAGCGGGCAGTCTGAAAATGGGAAATGTCAGTGCTGTCTCCTCCAGCGCGGCAACACAGATGCACAGGCAGACAGGCAGTCTCTTAATTATTGATACCGCTTATAAATAAATGCTGGGAGAGAGAGAGGAGAAGGTTACGACGAAGGAAGAGGCTGCTTCCAGATGAGGGAGGGAAACCGAGCACTCCGGTGTTTTAAAGGTCGATCGGTTTTGCATCTCTTTCCCTCGTATTCATAAAACTCAGTGATATTTGAGTTGATGGATTATCTTCCTCGTGCAGCCTCTGTATGCACCGGCCTGCGCCCCAAGAGGGATAGCGGGGGAGGAGGTGCAGGAGGTTGGGAGGGAGCAGTCACTGGAATGTGGGACAAACGAGCAAAGGAGGAAACAACCAAATTAGTGGAGCAGCAAATTCCAAGCCGAGTGGAAATAATTTCTCTCTATGTAGAAATAAGGTCCATGCTGTCTCTGATTTGCCCCCCTTTTCCTGGCCAGTGTCTGGGGCTCAGAGTTGGAAGTCTCTGCTGAAAAGCAGGAGAGAGATGAAAGCAATCCAGAGAGCAGTGAGGGATGGGTAGAAGGGGACCTGGCAATTTCTGCCAGAATACTAAATCAACAGTCATATGAAGAAATCAGTCCCTCATGGGTAAGCCTGGCCTGGTGTCTTATGTTTCTGTGGTATTCTGAGGGATCCCATCAAGTCTACACAGGAATTATGTCACTCAGCACTGAAGTGCAGCTGTCTCTGGGATGCAGCAGGGCCGCCATTTGGCAGAACACTGGTGGGAGATTTGGAAGAGGGACCCCATCTCCCACTAGAACTGCCAAGAATGTTTTTAAGGAAGCAGCATGTAGTAATACCCAAACAAGCTGGAATTTGGGCAGGACACAGAGGTGAACACTCCTCACCTTTGGAAGAGTCGGGGGATGTTCAGGGACCACAAGTGATCAGGATTTCGGTGCAGCGTCTCTCCCTGAAGACATCTAGCATCAGAGCTCCTTAGCGCTACCCAGGGTCAGTATTAACTCAGAAGCAACAGCGCTCCTAGTGAATCATCCACCCCACTGCTGGCAGCATAGGCGCCCAATAGCACCGTGTAGGAGACCTGGGGGCACTGTAGATTTAGAAGGGAGAGTTCTCTCATATTGAGCCATAACTGAGCTCCACAGAGATCCCTCTTCAGCAGGTCCATGTGCAGGAGGCTCAGCTCTCTAGAGAACATTGTATAGCTCACTGGGTAGTAGAAACGTGGAGTTAGACTGAGCGTGCCTCTCTGCAAGCTGTCCCCTCACAGCCTTGCTGTTAACAGCTCTCGCATGTCACTGGTGAGGAACCCTGAACAGTGTGACAGCTGCCAATGGCACCAGGATGGACTGTAGTTTAGCAGGTGAGGCTGCACAATTTCTGATTTCCTGGCTCACCACCAAAGAAGCTTGAACCTTGGTTCCAAACTGCCTCAGGGACCAGGGAGAGGGCGGGGATGGCGGTACGTGGGCCGGACCGTGCTCTGACACATTTCCAAATCCCTCCAAGAAGCAGCTGCAACTTCCAGTCCTGCATGAGCCCCCAGGCAACAGGGTGATCTCTCTTTCCCTACACAGTCTTTTCCTTCCCTGTGTGAACACAGGGGTGTGAGCTCAGGAATGTATGCCCCAGGAAGACCCCAACAAACCTACTCACTGCCGACATGGAGGACAGAGATCACTAACCAAGCAAGCCAAGGCTAAGGTGTTGCTTCCCTAGCACCCAGACATAGGCCTCTATACCACGTAAGCTGGAGGAGAACACTGGTTGGCTACGTCTAGACTGGCATGATTTTCCGCAAATGCTTTTATCGGAAAAGTTTTCTGTTAAAAGCATTTGCGGAAAAGAGCATCTAGATTGGCACGGACGCTTTTCTGCAAAAGCACTTTTTGTGGAAAAGCGTCCGTGCCAATCTAGACGTGCTTTTCCGCAGAAAAGCCCCGATTGCCATTTTTGCGATCGGGGCTTTTTTGCACAAAACAAATCTGAGCTCTCTACACTGGCCCTTTTGCGCAAAAGGACTTTTGCCAGACTGGGAGCAGCATAATATTTCTGCAAGAAGCACTGATTTCAGACAGTAGGAAGTCAGTGTTCTTGCAGAAATTCAAGCGGCCAGTGTAGACAGCTGGCAAGTTTTTCTGCAAAAGCAGCTGATTTTGTGGAAAAACTTGCCAATCTAGACACAGCTGTTGTGATTTGTATCAGGTCCCTTCATCTGGTGGGCCCAGCCACCACAGAGGAGCATCACACACACGCGCACACACACAAAGCCAGATCATTACAAGGCTCCTTTGATCACCCAGCCCTCACCTCAAGTTCTGTCTTGTGACGGTTAAGCCAGCAGCAAAGATGGTCTCAGGACTGGAGCCTTCCCAAAGTCGGGGTGTTTGAAAGTGGGGCTCAGGCCCTGTGCCAGTTAGAGCTGGATGCTGAGTGGGTTTTCACTGTACTCCTCTCAGGGTGAGAGGGGAGGTCTTCTCAGGTCCAACTGCCCTGCTCAGCAGTGGGCCCGGGAAGGCAGGCTGTAATTCAAGCCTGGGAGGGACCTCAGAACCGATTGTAAGGGCCAGTTGCTCCAGTTGTTTGGCTCTGAAGGGGGCCTGCTACAAAAACAGGTGGTTGGGATTCCCTGCGAGACAGGACATGCTCCTCACCTTCCAGGCACTGGGCTCAGCACTAAGGCCTGGACTCTGGTAAGGACTGACCCTGAGAGGGGCAAGGGCCTGCAGCTCCCCTCGGGCCAGGGCGCTCAGCGCCTCAGGGCAGGCCCGAGAGCACAAGTAAAGCCTGAAGCAAATGAAGATTCCAAGGCCCGTGTCCTTGCCTCAGGCCTGGGCTGTGATGAGGGAGAAAACACCCGTGATCAGAGGGGATATGCTTGGGACACGGAGCAGATGGCAGAGCACAGCTGGAAGCCCCTGCCCTCAGCACAGCTGTCATGGTGCTAAGGCAGGGGTGGGCTGGATCCGGCCCGCAGAGGCCCTGCTGCTCCCCTGCCCCCAGGCCAATCAGGACCTGGGGGCAGGGAAATGCGCGAAGCCTCCTCCCGCCCTGCCAGGAGCGTGTTGTGGTTTGAAGCACCGCATGCTGCTCGCAGGGGAGGGGGGGAGAGCAGAGGAGGCTTCACATGCTCCCCTGCCCCACAGACTCTAATTGACCTAGTGGCAGGAGAGCAAGGGAAGTCTCCTCCCACGCCAGAGGCATGGGCACCTTGGGGAAATGTGGGGTGGGGGCAAAGGCACTCCCTCAGCCCCAGACCAATCATCGTCTGGGGGTGGGGAACCCAGAAATACCTTGGCCACGCCCCTTCTGCTCAATGTCCCGCCCCTTCCTGTGCAGCCCAGGGCCACATCAAAAATTTCCAAAGTGGTCCCTGGCAAAAAATTATTGCCCACCTTGGTGCTAAGGGCTCCAGCCATCCCACCTCCTCGCTAGACAACCCGCTCCACAAGAACCCAGGCTCAGGCCAAGGAGCAGCACTGGAAAATGAGCGCAGGTGCCTCTCTAGTCTGTGCAGCCGGCAGGGGAGTAGGACCTGCCCAGCAAGTGGTGAGCTCAGCTCTCTCTCTCTCCAGCTGGGCTGCGCACAGGAGCAAGTGGGACGTCAGAAACTGCAATGCCTGGGGTCCGCTCAGTTCCTGGCACCAGCTGTTTTGGTGGACAATCTGGGCACTGATTGAACTGCTATACGTACACCGGGGAAGTTGTTTAGTTTGACTGGTGTAGCCATCTTGTGCGGACACAGGCACCTTAGTCTAAATACCCCACTGAGGCTGTGCTTGTAAACTTGAGTCACAATGATGGCGGTATAGGGGAGGGAACCAGGGCTCCCCTGGTGTACGTGCGTGGCTATCAAATGAGCACAGGAGTCCTGTGGGCACGTGTCTAGGCATAGCAGTGCTCATGTTGTGTGAGTGGGTGACTCCATGGCTGTGTCTACATTGGCGCGATCTTGCACCAAAGCGCTGCTTTTGCGCAAAAACATATGGCCTGTTTACACTGGCGGGGAGTTCTTGCGCAAGAACACTGACGTTCTAATGTGTGAAATCAGTGCTTCTTGCACAAGAACTATGATGCTCCCGCTCAGGAATAAGCCCTCTTGCGGAACTGTTCTTGCGCAAGAGGCCAATGTAGACAGGCAACATGAATTTCTTGTGCAAGAAAGCCCAATGGTTAAAATGGCCATCGGAGCATTCTTGTGCAAGAGAGCGTCTAGACTGGCACGGATGCTCTTGCGCAAAAGCACATCTCTTGCGCAAAGGCACATGCCAGTGTAGACGCTCTCTTGTGCAAATACTTTAACGCATGAACTCTTGCGTTAAAGAGTATTGTGCAAGATCATGCCAATGTAGACATAGCCCAGATGTATGTAGAGACGTGTGAGTGTGCTAGGAGTATGAAAGTGCAGGGGCATGTGCAAGATCGAGACAGTGTGCAAAAATTGGTACAAATGCACTACTGTCTGAGTGTGCAAGTCCTAGTGTGCAGGTGCATAAGCATGAAATTCTATGCTGGGTTAGCTAGCACAGGCATGGCTGCTTTAAAGCCTAACACAGACAGACTGCTCCATGAGCGGCCGTATGTGGAGCTGCCTATCCAAGCATGTAGGTGTTGAAGGCTTGTGTCTAGCCAGCCTCTCTAGACAGTTTGCTTGTTCTCAGCACTGTGGTATGGGAATGCCTGCTGGATATGCATGGTCATGTGAGTTGACATGTGTGATGAGAGCAGATGTGCGAGTCCATATGCACAAGTGTGTGCCAATCTCCATGTGTGGGCAAGTGTCTGGGCCACCGGCTGTGAGGGCTGGGCTACTTCGGCCCTTCTCCAGCAGCAGCACTTGCCTAGAATACATGACCAAGCTCCTCCATGTTAGATGGAACTGCTCCACCTGGCTCCCCCTCCTGCCCTGCACAGCAGCTGCTGAGTATGCCATGCCAGCCAGCTCTAAACAGCTTGCTGCAAAGCCAGCCGGGCCCGGTATTGGGGAAGTGGGGACCCCAGCTGCTATACTTGGCTGAGAGCCCAGAAAATGTACACTGGCGCCCACACAGCAAGGGAGCATCAATGTTCTGGGGATGAGGAGCTTCTCAGAGATACACAGCAGCCCAGGTTTGATGTGGACATCGGAGTAAGGGGCAGGCAGCCTTTGACTCTCCCCCCCCCCCTTGGGGAAGGGGTACACAGGCCCCTGGACTCCCAGAACTCAGCATAGTCTGTTCTCTTCGGCTGTGTCTACACTGTACCCCTTTTCCGGAAAAGGGATGCTAATGAGACAAGTCGGAATTGCAAATGAAGCGGGGGATTTAAATATCCCCTGCTTCATTTGTATAAACATGGCTGCCGCTTTTTTCCGGCTCGGGGCTTTGCCGGAGAAAAGCGCCAGTCTAGACGGGATCTTTCGGAAAATAAACCCTTTTCCAAAAGATCCCTTATTCCTCTTAAAATCAGGAATAAGGGATCTTTCGGAAAAGGGTTTATTTTCCGAAAGATCCCGTCTAGACTGGCGCTTTTCTCCGGCAAAGCCCCGAGCCGGAAAAAAGCGGCAGCCATGTTTATACAAATGAAGCGGGGGATATTTAAATCATTTGCAATTCCGACTTGTCTCATTAGCATCCCTTTTCCGGAAAAGGGGTGCAGTGTAGACACAGCCTTCATGTTTTCCCAGCCAACCTGCCCAGCTCCCAGACCCTGCCCCCCAGCCAGGTGACCGCCTCTGCCTCCCTTCCTTTGTCTCTCCCTCTGGGAAGAGCCTTGTTAACTGCTCAGGCAGCCACTAGGCATCTGGACCAATACACATGTGGGGTAGGGTGAGTCAGTGGGAATAACACCTCACACCACAGCCAGGTGGGGACACCAGGTTACAGACCAGAAAGTGCCCCCACTACATCATCACAAAGGGGCACCCTGAATTTAGGGAGGTGGTGTGGGTCCCAGCATGGCTTCAGTGGATAGGGTGCCCTTTATCCCACCTCTCCACGCATGGGCAGAACTTGAACCTGCCACTATGCCCTCCCAAGGCAAATGCCCTATCCCCTAGGCCATGCCAGAAGCCACTCCACCTCCCGAATTCCCTTTATCCCACCAGGGAAATCTGTGTATCTGCTATCCTCTAAACCACACCAGGATCTACCCCACCTCCCTAACATCAGGGTGCCTCTTATCCTGCCTTCCCCCTGCCACAGCCAGTTCCAGTTCTGTCTGTCTGCTCCCGAGCTCAGTAACCAGCCACCATGCGGTCCCCAGGTGAGGGTAAGTGAGAAGTTTTGTGGGTTCAGTGTGGGGGAGGGGTGTTGTATACAGGGGGGCACTCAGTGCCCAGTAGTTATTGGTTTAATGTGACAAAGGTGGGGAGTTTGTTGTTTCAGAAAACACTCCAGGAACTCCCAACACCCCATGCTCTCCTTGACTTAGTGACCCACTGCTGGTCTTCATCTAGCCCCTTTCCCGAAGGGCAAACTGCAGCTTGAAATGACCACTCATCATTGGCAAGGGAATGTGGCCCTGCTGCCTTTGCCTCTACCCTGGCTGCCTCCCTGCAGCCTTAGTACACACAGGCCTTGCCTCAGGCCCTGCAGCCTGAGAGCTTGCCTGGACAGAGATTCACCAACTCTGCCTGCCTTTCCCCAGCCCTGCCCTAACTACAGCCCTGGTACACTCAGGCTGGCACACAGCTTCCTTAGCAACTAGGTCCCTGCTGCTCCTCAGCTAGAGCAGAAATGCATCTATCTATAGTCCTCCAGGAGCCTTTATTTATACAGCCCTCAGCTGGGCCCTAATTGGCTAGTACTAGCCACAGCTGCTGGCTCCATAACTCCATTGTTCCAACCCTCTCTCAGGGCTGGGTTTTAACCCTTAAAGTGTCAGTGCAGGGCAGATACCCCATCACAGGGCGTTATTGGCTCCAAAACCAATATAAAACTCTCAAAGCCAGGTCACCTGTCCCAGTCTATGGCTGGCCCAGCCTTTCTACACAGGGTCTGTCTTTGCTGGATAACACTCACCTGGGCTGCGTCTAGACTGGCATGATTTAAAAAATCTTGCCGCCTGTCTACACTGGCCGCGAGTATTTGCGCAAGAACACTGACTTTGTAATGTACAAAATCAGTGGTTCTTGCGCAAATACTCCGACGGTCCCGCCAAGGGATAAGCCCTCTTGCGCAAGTATTCTTGCGCAAGAGGGCCAGTGTAGACAGCCAAGTTAATTTCTTGCACAAGAAAGCCTGATGGCTAAAATGGCCATCGGAGCTTTCTTGCGCAAGAGAGCATCTACACTGGCATGGATGCTTTTGCGCAAAAGCAAATCTTTTGCACAAAGGCACATGCCAGTATAGACACTCTCTTGCGCAAATACTTTTAAAGGAAAAACTTTTCTGTTAAAAGTATTTGCGCAAAATCTTGCCAGTCTAGATGCAGCCCTGGACTCTCTGGGTCAGGCCCACCTTCCCTCAGGCAGCAGTCTCTCATCAGTTCCTGGCCCCTGGCCCCTGTTTCCCCAAGCTTCTCAGCCAGAGCAAAAGCTGGCGATCTGCTGCTGCTGGACTGGGCACATTTGTTGGGGAGGGCTCTGTGTTACTAAAGAGAATGCTTTCCCAGGTATCTGCCTGGTGAGTCTTGCCCACATGCTCAAGGTCTAACTGATGGCCATATTTGGGATTGAGAAGGGATTTTCCACGGGGTCAGATTGTCAGAAACCCTGGTTTTTTCCCCCTTCCTCTCCAGCATCATTTGCAGGTTTAAATTAGTGTAAATGGTGTATCCTCTGTAAGTTGAAGTCTTTAAACCATGATTTGAGGCCTTCAGGAACTCATCCAGTGGTTAGGGGTCTATTAGGGTATGTCTACATTGCATTCCTTCTCCTTTGAGAGAGGAATGCAAATGCAGACAAACGAAATGGCAAATGAAGCGCGGATTTGAATTTCCCGCACTTCATTTGCATAATCGTGGCCAGCTGCTTGCGAAATAGCATATTTCGAGAAAAAAATTGGGTTATTTTGAAAAGAAACCCTTCCTTCGAAATAACCCTTAAACTTCATTTTTTAAGGAGTAAGGGTTATTTTGAAGGAAGGGTTTCTTTTCGAAATAACCTCATGTGAACCGCGTTTTTTTTCTCGAAATACAGTATTTCAGAAAAGTGGCCGGCTGCGATTATGCAAACGAAGCACGGGAAATTCAAATCTACGCTTCCTTTGCAATTTTGTTTGTCTGTATTTGCATTCCTCTCTCGAAGGAGGAATGCAGTGTAGACATACCCTTACAGAAGTGCAGGAGATCATGATGGTCCCTTCTGACCCTACAGTTGGTGAGATCTGCTCTTCCTCCTAACCTGCATCTTGTCTGAGCTGGGCTTACCTCTTAACACTGCCCTTCCCTCCACTCCTAACACTCACTCCAGGGCTATGTCTAGACTGGCATGATTTTCCGGAAATGCTTTTAACGGAAAAGTTTTCAGTTAAAAGCATTTGCAGAAAAGCGATTGGCACGGACGCTTTTGCGCAAAAGCACTTTTTGCAGAAAAGCGTCTGTGCCAATCTAGACGTGCTTTTCCACAAAAAAGCCCCGATCGCCATTTTCGCGATTGGGGCTTTTTTGCACAAAACAAATCTGAGCTGTCTACACTGGCCCTTTTGCGCAAAAGCTTTGCGCAAAAGGACTTTTGCCCGAACGGGAGCAGCATAGTATTTCCGCAAGAAGCACTGATTTCAGACAGTAGGACGTCAGTGCTCTTGCGGAAATTCAAGCGGCTAGTGTAGACAGCTGGCAAGTTTTTCCGCAAAATCAGATGATTTTGCGGAAAAACTTGCCAGTCTAGACACAGCCCAGGGGTAGCAGGGCAGGATGACCGAGCTCCCAGGCTCCTGTTAACCCCTTGTTGGCCAGGGTGTGATTTGTACCCCTTGCATAGGAGCTTGTTGAAGAGAGGTTTTCCCCACGATCCCTCCCCCCATGCTGGCGGGGGGCAAAGCTGCGTGCACTCCTGAAGGCACTCAGCTGTGGCAGTGCAATGATTGTATGGTGCTTTGGAACCCTGTGGGTTCCAGGTGCTTTGTGCAGGTTAAATCTATGGTTTCTGTTGCTGGAATCAGCAGGGGCAGTGCAGCTTAGGCCGATGTGGGAGAGACCCAGGGCTCACCAGTGCCTTCCAGTGAGGACAGCAAAATATCTGGGCAGGTGGTAGTTTATCATCTTGAAATTCTAGGACTGAGATTACTTGGATCCAAGCTAGAGGGAGGGGCCTCCAGCCGGGCACAAAGAGCTGAGAACCATCCAGCTCATTGCACCTGTGACTGAAGTGCTGCCAAGCCCAGAGAGCAGGGTACACAGATCAGAATAAGTGACCAGCCTTGCCCCACCCAGTGACTCAGTTGCCACCAACGGTAAGTACATCCCAGGCAAACAGAGCAGTGTGTCAACACATAGCCAGGCGAGGACAGGGACGCGGAGTCCCCCCACAGCAGTTGGCTCACCATGAGTGCAGAGGAAGCAAACCAAGCAAGGTCTCCTGGGGCAGGTGAGTAAGGGCAGAGTTTCCTTGGGGTGGTTTGATCACAGGAGAAGCAGCTGGGTGAGGAATGATTTTTTTTTTTGAGTGAATTTTCTCTGCTTAGACTACGGAGGGGGCCTGTTAAGGGGGTAAGATTGGTGATGCAGACATTTGGCCATTGTGGAAATGCACTGAGACCCATCAAACTCATTGCACTGGGGGGCTCCAAACAGCTGTCAGACGGCGGCAGCTCTAGGGCACAGCCCCCTCTTCAGTTACTTCACACCAGCTCCCCTCCCCAAAGCTGTTCAGAGCGTGACCCGTCCAGTCCATTATCCATCTCCAGTAGTGGGCATTGTGGGATGCTTCAGCAGAAAGAGTAACCTCTCCCAGGATATTGAGCTGTGTGATGCTGTTCCACAGGGAGCAGTTTCTACCTGACTTTGGCCAGATTCTGCCTGGAAGCTGGCACTTCGGGAGCACCTGTCATCCTGATACACCAGAGGCTAGGGGGGCAAGTGCAGGGCGGTGGATCTTCCTAGAAGTGACAGGGTACAAGGAAACTCTTTCCTTCTGCTGTGGGTGGGGGGCTGGTGCTACAATCCAACGCTTTGCGGTGCCTCACGCCAGTGGGGTCAGCCAGGCTGGCAGCCCTGCCCCACTCACAGATACACAGTTTGGCCTCTTTCCCTGCCCAGAATAGAGTGTGCAGGCAGGGAGCAGAGCATGGCCGGGGGCGGGGGAAAGGAAGGAGGCGCAGCCTTTGTCACTTCCCCTCAGCAGAACCGGCCTCCTACTGTGAGCTGCCAGCACTTGCCTCCCTGGTGCCCGGAGGCGATTACACAGTGTTGCTGGGACACGTCCAGCCAAGAATGGCCTGGGTTTGTCTGGAGGAGCCTGAATCTTAATATTGATACAAGGAGAGAGTCAAAGGAACTCATGTGACTGGGCTGGAGGGGATGGGTGGCATAAGAAAACTGGGGGGAGGGAACTCCTAGGGGACATGGGAGTGCTGGGTTTGAATTTTACCAGAGGATAAGTGGAATTGACGTTGGTGGCTCTCTCTTTCTGGTAGTGCCCAATGCAAAACCAGCACATGCCTTGAGGTGACTGATATTCAGGACTAGAGTATCTGAGGGTTTTGCAGCTGAGGGGCACTGGCAGAGCTGTGTGTGGGGAGCCCAGGGCTGGGATAGTGGGGGGGCTGCAGGGCAGGGGGAAGGGCACTGGTAGAGCTGTGTGTGGGGAGCCCAGGGCTGGGATAGCAGGGGGCTGCAGGGCAGGGGGAGGGGCACTGGCAGAGCTGTGTGTGGGGAGCCCAGGGCTGGGATAGCAGGGGGCTACAGGGCAGGGGGAGGGGCACAGGCAGAGCTGTGTGTGGGGAGCCCAGGGATAGCAGGGAACTGTGGATCAGGAGTGAGGGACATAAGCAGAGCTGCATGAAGAAGGTTGGCTCTGCTTGGCACTGGCTGTTGCTGTTAGTCTCTCACTTTCCTAAGCTCTAACTACTCTTCCATCATAAAAATGCACAAGTCGAAGGAATGTGTCTAAACTGAGGCTCCCTCACCAACACCCCCCAGAGACACCGAGGCTGTGTCTAGGCTGTGTCAGCCGCTTTTCCGGAAAAACTTGCCAGCTGTCTACTCTGGCCGCTTGAATTTCTGCAAAAGCACTGACTTCCTACTGTAAGAAATCAGTGCTTCTTGTGGAAATACTATTCTGCTTCCGTTCAGGCAAAAGTCCCTTTTGCGCAAAGCTTTTGCACAAAAGGGCCAGTGTAGACAGCTCAGATTTGTTTTGTGCAAAAAAGCCCCGATCGCGAAAATGGCGATCGGGGCTTTTTTGCGCAAAAGCGTGTCTAGATTGGCCACGGACGCTTTTCCGCAAAAAGTGCTTTTGTGGAAAAGCGTCTGTGCCAATCTAGATGCTCTGTTCCGAAAATGCTTTTAACTGAAAACTTTTCCACTAAAAGCATTTGCGGAAAATCATGCCAGTCTAGATGCAGCCCGATTGTTTAATCAGAGTGTGGGGTACAGTGATCACTGAGTTCTGTGACACACACGGGAGCTGCTCTGATCCGTCTTTGCAAAATATCCCATCCCACACGTCTTCTGTCCCACCCACACTCATGGGGGACTTGACTGGATTAGGAGGACCACTGAGCAGGGGATGGGGAGTAAGTCCAGTACCACTGGGAGTTCTGGCCTGAGGCTTGTGACTCTCGCATGCCTCCAAATATGTATTTCAGTATGAACTGCTTGGGCACTTCACTGCATAAAACAGCTCAGCCAGAGGCCACCAGAGTCCGTTGCAGCAGGGGTAGCTCCAGTTTCTCTCTCCCCACTGAGTGGGATCTGAACCCAGGGGCCAGTCCAGAGGAGTGGGGAGATGGGAATCCAGAGCAGGTTCTTGGGTTCCTCATGTTGCTCTGCTGACCGAGCCTCAAGCATCAGCATCTGATCTTCATGCATCCACCTGCCCTGGAGCCTGCCAGGGAGCTCCCAGCGGAGACCTGAGCTGGGCAGCTGAGGCGGGCTCCCTTTGATGCTGCAGCCCTGGGCAGCGCTGGGCTCTCCAGCTGCTGCCTGGGCTCCCTGCTGGTCTCTCTCATTTCAGATCCTGAGGTGCTGGAGGAGCTGCTGACCTATGATGACCTTTTCCTGGACTATTTCAATGCCTTCCTGGCTCTGCCTGTGAGTCCAGCTCCTCCCGCCACCTACTTTTACTGCCGGGGGTCTGGCTTCACCCACATCAGGGGAGGATTTCCCCCTCCCATGTCCCTGTGTGACTGCAGCTGTTATCAGGGGCCACTTCCTGCTTGACACCAGTGCTGAGAGTCAAGAGCCTGGCCACTAGCCAGAGAAGTGCCTGGGCAGCTTTAATCCGAAGGAACCCTTCTCGGTCACTCCTAGCGACTGGGTGTGGTAGGGGGGCAGGGGCCTGAGGGGGACCAGGTAAGGGGCACTAGTATGGCACCTTCAGAGGATTGCCAGTGGGTGGGAGGACAGGCCGTGGCTTGGAGTGAGCCCTAACCTGGGAGCCTCCCTGTCGCTGGCAGAAACTCTTCCTCGGCGCCCGATCAGTGCTCATCTTCATGGAAGGTTCTGATGAGCACGTGCAACCGCCTGGAAACTGGGCTAAAGCTCTAACATCACACAGAGCCTATTACAGTTACTACTGAGCTGGCCCCAAGACTCAGTTCTGTGGCAGCTTCTTTTCTTAGACCAGGGGTGGGGAACTTTTTTTGGGATGGGGGCCACTGACCCACAGAAAATTCAGTCGGGGGCCGCGCACAAGTGAGAAGTTCCTGACGGAGAAGGAAAAAGACACTTCCCACATTCCCCTCCCACACTGGAGCCTAGGGGGGGCCAAGCCTAGTAGGGGCACTGGCAGAGCTGTGTGTGGGGAGCCCAGGGCTGGGATAGCAGGGGGCTGCAGGGCAGGGGGAGGGGCACTGGCAGAGCTGTGTGTGGGGAGCCCAGGGCTGGGATAGCAGGGGGCTGCAGGGCAGGGGGAGGGGCACTGGCAGAGCTGTGTGTGGGGAGCCCAGGGCTGGGATAGCGGGGGCAGCAGGGCTGGGGGAAGTGGGAGTAGGCGTCTCTGCTTCGCAGCACTAAGCCTGCCGCCCCTGCCCCCAGTTTGGTTCATCCAGTGTAGCCCAATGAAACGCAAACAGCGGACCCCTGGCGATGGGGATCTCTGTGGCCTGTTAGTCCCCAGCGCTGTGCCACTGTGTCTGTCTCCAGGCTGATGGGAGGCTTTGCCATTGGTCTAGACCTTTCCTCTGCGACTGAGCTACAGCCGGCTCAGGGGGCAGCTGCAGGAGCTGGATGGCTTCCTGCGGGAGTCTCCCTGCCAGCGGGGAGTGCAGCCAAGCTGGCCTGGCTACGGAGCCACGGATGCAGAGCAAGAGAGGATCCTGGGCTGGCTGAGGAGTGAGCGCTTGCCCCCTTTTCAGAGGTGAGTGTGGATGGGTGTTCCCGCTGCTGCCCTCTGCCGGGTGCGATCAGAACTACTCTCCTGTGTGTCATGGGGCCCCATAGTGCTCAGTCCTAACAGAGACATTCCTGTAGCTATGGGCGGGGGCTCCTGCTTTGGGAACAAAGGGAGCGAGTTCCCCCCTGCTGCTGCTTGGAAATCTCGTGTCACTGGGTGAGTGGCAGGCAGCTGGCTTGGAACATGCCAGAGCAGCAAGGGAGGATGATGTGGACTTGGGGAGATTGTGGAACAGTGTGGGGCTGGGGTGGCAGTGCTGCGTGTGGGGCAGGGAGAAGTAACAGGAGTGACACATACGGGGGGGGAAATCAGAGAATGAAATGGGAACTACAGCACTCCTCAGTGAGGGTGCAGCTGGCCCTGCATGGGGAGGTATGATCTCAAAAGGGAATCTGCTACGAAATGTTTACTTAATGAATTGACATTGGCTGAGCTGGTGCAGGGCAGATGGTGATGTCCTGATGAGAGCCTTCCCCCTGACCTGCAGCCAACTGCTATCCCAGCCTTGGGCTCCCTGCCCCAGCAGAATCTCTGGACTTGTTTTGTTCCTTTACAGTGGTGAGTTTGGTGGTTGTGTGTCCTACATGTGGCATGGGACCATCACTCAGTCCCTGCTTATTGGCTGTCCTTGATGGCAGTGTCACTGTCTGTTTTGTGCTAGGACGGCCCTTTATCTGGAGTTCAAGTTGGCAAAGTTGCTGATTCGTCCACTGGATGAAGGCTGTCCAGTGAGCCGGCATGAGATTCGTGGGTACAGTCGTCAGTCGGACAGCACCGCAGTCTCCAGCATTCCCAGTCACCCATCAACAGCAGGGCTGCCCTTGGGGCTCCCCAGCCTCAGGCTGTGGAGGCCTCCTAGTCGGACCCACAGCACCCCAGCTCGCCTAGGTGAGTCCCCACAGCCACTCCAGGATCATCTTCCTGTCCGCAAGCCAAGGAGAGGGGCCCCCTACAGTGACCTTCCTCCCTACACGAGCAAGGGAGTAAAGAAAAGCCCAAAAGGGTATGTCTACTCTGCAGTCAAAGACCCACAGCTGGCTGCCCGGGTCAGTGGGCTCAGGCAGCAGGACTGCACCATTGCAGTGCAAACATCTGGACTCAGGCTGGATCTTGGTTTCTGAGTCCCCATGATTGGGGGGGGGTCTTAGAGCCCAGACTCCTTCCTACACCCAAATACCCACACTGCTATTATTAGCTCTGTGAGCCAGTGTCAGCTGAGCTGGGCTCTGAGACTCAGTGCCGTGGGTTTGTATCACAGTGCAGACATACCTGAAAAGCCACCCAGCCTGGTCCCTGCCTTCACTGGCCAGGAATGGCTCCACCTACCTGCTGCTCTCCCCAGGCTGGCCGACACCCAGGGCACCACTGAGACTCAGAGTCAAGGGACCGTGATTAAACCCCACAATCCTATCTAGGGTCCTTTTTAACATTGCTCAGGAGACTAGCCTAGGGCAGGCCTGCCCCACAGAACGGCAAGCAAGGCCTCCTACATGGGACAGAAGGGTAAGCATGCCCTGCCCCCACCAGCTCTGTGCCCTGCACAGTTACCCTCCTTGTTCACCGCTTCAGGGCAGCTGATCTCACAGAACTTATCTGCCTTTCTCTCTTCCTCCCACACACCCTCTGGTCACACGCCACCCACCTCCTCTCTGTTCCTCAGCGCAGCCTGGCCACTCTCCATGCGAGAGCCTCCTCCTCTGCAGCACGGGCTGCCCCGTCGGTTCATCCTCTCCTCTGACAGCATCGTTCAGCTGCCCTGTTCTGTTATTGCTCCCTTGGGTTGTCCCACAAGGAAGGGCTGCTGGGAAGCCGAAGGTCTCACTATGTCAGGCAGGATTTCTGAGAGCACTGGTGCCTGTCAAAGGAGCCACTATGGTATCTGGGCTCCTGCAGGGTTAGGAATCCAGGCTGCTCACTGTCTGACCAACCCATTGTGCTTGTCCATTGCTCCCAGATCCCTCCCTGCACTAGCTTGGAAACTTCCATCACAAATAGCGGCTTGTCTTTGGGCATTTCTCCGCTGACCCTTCTGTCCTCTTGCAGGCTGCTCCTCCAGCATCCCTGACCAGTCACCCTGGCGGAGCTCCGTGGAGTTCCCAGGTGCCCTCAGTTTGGGGCAATCTCCCTTTGCAGAAGGGCTAAGCAGGCAGCAGCTTCGAAGCCTCCTGCCCGACTCTGGCACAGGAGTGACCAACAGTGAGACTACCACGACTTGGAGATGGGTGGACGGAGGTTCTGCCAGATGCACCCTGCCCTATTGATTTTGGCTGGAAGCCTCTTTGAGTGCTGGGCTTCTGGTTTGTCTGTTACTCCCACTGAGAGTGGCCCATATCCAGTGCTCCACCCAATCACAGGTGGAAAGACACCTGCTCTTTGCTCTCAGACACATTTACACATTGCCTGTTAGAGGACAAGTCTGCTGCCATCTCCTCCCTCCTGGGCTCTGAGCTCCTCAGTGCTTGCATGGGAGACACTCAAGGGAAATGCAGGTGCTTCAGTCAGAGTGCTCTTCTCTGCCAGGCAGCGCTGACCCCAGTGTGCTGCTAGGAGGGGCCAGGCTTTCAGATAAGATGTAGTCAGCAATGAACTCAGGCAATTTTTAGTGGGTGTCTGGGTATTAGCTTTGGTGTCTGGATCACATTGCAATAGGGTCAGTTAAGTTCTAGCTCCCTATGTGCCCCTTGCAGTTTCATTTGGGGACCATCTTGGGGGCACTTTTGGTCCTAAACCGCTATGTTAAGTGGCTGCTCCATCCTAGAAATGGCAGCATTTCTGTGGCAAGTAAAGGGGTTGGAAGCTGGTGACCCAGGCAGTTTTCCAGAGCAAATAACAGCTGAGTTCCCTTGCTCCCTCAGGCCCAGAGGGGATTCCACAGCTCTTAGTTTCCTGAGTGGGAGCTGGGATCCCAGACAGGTTCAGCCCCAACTGCTGCATCGGGCCACTGTGGGCATTGGACAGTAGCTCGCCATGGAGGCACTTTGGCCCAGCCACCTCAGGGCTGCTGAGAGAGCTAGATGCATGGACTCATTTGTGACAAGCCTCTGGTGTCATGGTTACAGAAGGAAGTGTGGATGACCGGATTGATGCTGTTGGGCCTGAGAGATCCCTTGCTGGCCTGACCAGAGGCGCTGCTAGCTCTTCACCCGCCGCAGGGCACACGGAGTACCTCCTGGGCAGGCAAGGCTATGAAGGGTTAACTCCCCTCTCTGCACTGGGGAGGAGGAGCAGAGAATGTGCAGCAACCATGCTGAATTAGCAGCCCTGTCAACTGCACAGTCGGACCAGGCTTGGGAATGGGCTGAAGGGAGAGTAAGTGGTGGGCTGGCCCAGCCCCGACTGCCCCTTCCTGAGGCTGAGGTGAGGTGAGCGCTCCTCTGGGGGGCACACGACAATATCTTGTACTTGTCTGGCACCTTTCCTCCCAGCGCCTCAAAGTACAGATGGGGAAACGGAGGACGAGGAAGGTTATAATCCTCCCAAGGTGGCAGAGCGTGTCTTGGGCAGGGCCTGGCCTGGCCCCCTGGTTCCCAGTGTTAAGCTTTAACATTACACAGGCTGCCTTCCTAGCCGCTGCTGCCTTGTGCCTGGGTGCTCTTGGGTCGTTAACGCCCTGATGGGGCGCTGTGTCATCCGCGCTTCAGCAGCCAGAGAGGCACCAGGAGGAGCGCGCAGAGGCGGCCTGTAGCCTGGTGCTGTGGGGGCAGCCGGCTCTGCCTGCTGAGTGATTTATGTCTGATGGGGTGAGGGGGAGTTGAGAGAGGCTCCATGCCGCATCCTGTGTGCTCTTGCGAAACCCTGAGGGAGGGAGCTCAGCGGGGAGTGGGGGGGATGGGAGGACTGGCTTAGGCGGGAGGGGACTCTCTCCCTGTCTCTCCCTCAGCATGATGCCCTGTAGCAACCTAATGCTGGTTGCAGGACAGGGCTGCAGCATGCTCTGGGTCTGATCCTGCCGCCCAGGCTCTGGCCTGTCATAGTGTTACTGGCGGCTGTCATTTGGGAGCCCTCTGTCACACTCTGCCTTGGGAGAGCTGGGTAAGGTGACCGGATGCCCTCATTTTAGAGGGACAGTCCCATTATTCAGGGCTTTGTTTTACACAGGCACCTGTTCCCCACCCCCATCCTGACATTTCACACTTGCTGTCTGGTGTTACATTGTTTTGCTCTTGGGGATCCCCCCAATCTGCAGGCTGTGGGGGGAGAGGGCAGCCCCAACACGGGGCCCAGAGGGTGGGTGGCTTTCTTCCCTGCACTTCCCTGGCCCAGTTTGAGACTAAGCTTGAGCTGCCTTTCTCTTAGCTCAGTTACAAGAGCCAGGGAGTTGCCTGGGGGAGGCACTGTGCTCTGCCTGTGGGGGAGTTGTGCATGTTGAGGTGTGGGCTGCCTTGGAGGTGCCAGAGGGGGGTGTAAGGCGCCTGTGACTGTGCAGGGGTGTTGCGTGTTGTGGCTGGAATGTGCCTATCACTCTATTGTTGACCCCTTGTGCCTTTTGTGTCCTCTCTGCTATCATTGTTCCCACTGGGTGCGCTGACCCACTCACCCCCCAGCTAGCACCCAAAGAGCATTGCCCTCTCTGGCAGGGCGGGGGCTCAAAGGGTGCAATGAATGAGTGGGAGGAGGAGGTAGGGTGGATGCTGGGGGGATGTGCAGGGTAACTCCACTGGAGCCCTGCACACAGGTATCCCTGTGAGTTGCCCAGGCTCTGCACTCGGACACATTGCCTGCCCAGTGCCAGAGCAGCCCCTCTCCCTTCTCTCCCGGCAGGTGCCGAGGGGAGCTGGTCTCTAGCACCAAGAAGATGCAGCAGTTTGACCTAGATGAATCTAGCGCCTCTGAGGGAGGAGGAGGAGGGGAGGAGGAATCCTGGCTGCTCCCTGGCTTTGGCAGCTCTGCTCTGCAGCAGCGGAAGGAGGAAGTACTGGGGACGGTGAGTTTGTTGGACTTGCTAGAAGGATGGGGCTGAAGTGCATGTTAATAGGATGAAGAAATTAGCTTGGCCAGCTGCCAGACTCCCTCCCCTTCTGCTGTGCCAAGTGCCAACCCGGGAGGCCCCCCCCCCCACACACACTTCTGTCTCCCAAACCTCTCTCCTCTTGATGGTCCTGCAGCACTGGTGTCCTTGTTCTGCGGTTGTAGGAGCAGGCATAGGGCCCCAGGGTAATGCAGCCAGCTGGAGACAATGGAGTGCTGGGTCCAGCGCTGAAACCTTACAGCCCCCGCTGGGCAGGCACGTCTGGGAGAACTGAGCTGGGACCCACCACAGCAGCCAATGAGTCTGCTCGCTTATCCCAGTGGGGAGTGAATGCCTGGCAGACTAGCCATCGGGTCGCTAGGATCCTGGGCAGGGTTGCAGCTGAGGGGCTGGGGGCCACTCTGTGGGAGATGGGAGGGTCTCAGCTGCAATGGCACCTAGGCTGAGCACTGTGGTCTGGAAAGGAGCCCTGGATGCCCCTTCTAAGTTAGACTGGTAGAGCAATCCCAGGTGGGGTCAGACTCCATCGCAGGGGGAAGTGGGTCCCCTCCCTGCTCGGTTCCGGGGCTGAGCGCCAGTCCTGGAGTTTTGCTTTCCCCACCCACAGAGAACCCAACCTCCCTTCGTGCCCCCCACCTGTTTGTGTTGCAGAGGGCTGGCATGGATGACTTCAAGGAGTTTCTCCATGGCACGCTGGGGATCCACCTCTTTCACTTCTGGATGGACTGTGAGACTGTCCTGGAGCACACACAGTGCTTGCAAGCTGGTGCTGCCCAGCGGGAGGCCCAGCTCCTCT
Source organism: Pelodiscus sinensis (assembly GCF_049634645.1). Classification (NCBI taxonomy): domain Eukaryota; kingdom Metazoa; phylum Chordata; order Testudines; family Trionychidae; genus Pelodiscus; species Pelodiscus sinensis. The sequence goes on from NC_134713.1 coordinate 140,662,583, forward strand.
GTGCCAGCCTCTGCCGGTAGGCTTGGCCATCCCAGCGAGCCCCCTCAGTCACGCACCGGGGAGGGGGTGAGAAGCAGTGGCTCTGTCTGCTCCTGTACCCATCCCCTTGTTTGCACGCAAGGGGGCTTAACTCTGCTGCCTGGCCCAGATCAGCTGGTGGCTCGCACCCTCGCTGCCCACAGTTCTGGATCTGCTCCCCCTCCAGTGCAGGAAGAGTGTGCTGTGTTTCTAGCAGCCAGGGGTGTCACTCAGACTGTGGTATAGAGCGACTGGAGAATCCCGGCTCCAGATGCCCCGTGGTGAACCCCCAGATCTCCCACCTGTGTCCCTGCAAGGAGCAGGGGAGGGCCCTAAGAATCTCGGCCATACAAACTCATACTGGGGACTGCAATGACAGCATCCTCCTGAGGCCCAGCAGAGGGCAGCCCTAGGCAGAGTATCCAGGCCCACTTACAGGAGCCAGTGGGGCCTCTGGGGTTCAGGGAGGTGTGAGGGAAGAGCAGCCAAAAGGGGTCTGCTCTGCCTGGCAGAGGGCTCTGCATGTTTGCAGACCTACAGCTACTGAGCATGCACTCAGTAAGACAGGGCAACAGGAGACTAGGACGCTGCCCAGGGTTTGATCCCCTCTGGGCGGAGGTGCTTGGAGCTAGCTGGCTTGTCCAATTCTCAGCTGCAAGTTGCGATCAATATGCTTAGCAAGTACTCTGCAGGTCCTGGCTGCTCGAGTGTTGAGGCCTTGGTTGTGTGAAGCCCAGGGCCTGAGCTGCCTCAGCCTTTATTGGAGCCATCGCTCTTTTCTTTGCAGGAACCTTCAGGACAAATACAAGTTGAGCCTGTCTCTGGCCTCCCAGGTGAGCGAAGCCGCTGGGGTGTGCGTGCAGGTCCTCTCACCTGCCCCTTGTAGCCTTAGCAGACCTGAGAGCAACATTTGCTCTCAGCAGGTCTGTGAATCTCACACCTCAGCAGCTAGGAAGTGAGAGAGCAGAGCTGTGGGAAGTGCTCAGTGTGTGTGGGTGCCGCCTCCTCCGCCACCAGGAAACGGCCTGGGCTCATTAAACCGCCAGCTGCTAGTGCTTCTGTTCTGCCCCTGCCTTCCAGGGACACTGGGTCCTGCCACTGTCTGCTTCCAAGGGCGACTGCCCAGCAATGCTTCCTCTAACGTTTTCCATCCACGTGTGGAATAAATGATGTGCATTGAGGTGGGTATCAATGTGCACCCCCAGCAGAAACACAGACCTAGCTGTGGGCGCTCTGCTACTCAGCTGGGCAGTGCTGAAATGGCTCCTGCGCACCCAGCCTCCAGGGAACACTGCCACTGTGGGGCTTCACTCTGGCCTTCATGCAGCCGATAGTCTAGGTGCCGATCCCAGCCCTTCATCCTGGCTCCGCCTGCTGCATCATTTTCCCCAGGGCATCCCAGGGCCAATGGGCACGATTAGCGCGAGGCCATGACAGATCACCCAGGCCAGTGGGGGCCAGCCACAAAACAGTGTATGAGGGTAGCCAGCTGGGCAGGGCTTGGGAGGGACAGAAGGAGTCAGAGAGGAACAGTGCTGCCTTGAGCCAGACACAAGATCCCTCCTCCTGTCCCAGCCCTGCCCTTGCCCTTGACTGACAGCCTGAGGTACACCCTGCACGGAAGTTGCCAGCATGGCCCTGACTGTACCAAACTGATAGATACCAGTGGTCGGGTGGTGTGGGACACTGCTCCTGCACCCCTCCCTATCACAGCCCCTGCACAGCTATGCAGTGGGCCTCTGTCAGCTTCAAGGCAAGCTCAGCAAGATTTGTTGTGCTCACTGCTGCAGAGAAGAGATTATGAAACCAGCAGTCTCTAAGGTCCTGAGCCCTCGAGCCTGTGCTTTCTCCTGGCTGGTAAATGTTGTTAGCCACAAGTCCCACAAAGGGTTAATGGCACATGGGGGCTGGGTGACTTTTCCCTCTGATGGCTCTGCCCCAGTTTGGTGTAAGTGAGCCATGCCTGCTCCGTGTGGTGCAATAGAAGTGGCAAGGCCAGCTAGAGATGGATGGGCCTACTCCAGCCTTGGCTAAGATATGGCTTTTGGTGCAGGCAGTAGAGGCGCATGGCTTAAGCTCAGGAGACCCTAGGTTTGATCCCTGCTACCAACAACCCACCCAAGGGCATCACTGGGATCCCCGTGGAGTTGAGCTCAGGATCTCTTCCTTGGGGTCACAAAAGCACTAGGCTGAGGATCCTGGTATTAAAGCCCAGAACCAAGCCTGGTGGAGGAAACCAACCTTGAGACATGCTCAAGCAGAGACCCTCTGGGATATTCTGACTCCCGTAGCACCACATGGTGGTGGCAGCTGAGTCAGGTGATGGGGAAGGGTGGCGTGGCTGACGTGTGCTGTTCTCCTTTCTCTGCTGGAAGGAGCCAACGGGCGAGACTCGGGGCAGCATGGAGGCAACTGTTATTGTCTTCAGAAGGAGTCAGTACGATGCGCTGCGACGCCTCCGCGCCTACTGGGTTCCCAGGTTTCTCCTCCACCACCAGAGAACCAGACCCCTCAGGTTCGTGCAGTGGGAACCACTCTGGAGATGATACGCTATCAGGGAGGGAAAGCTCCTCCTTTGGTAGCTCTCAGGAGGCAGAGCCTTGGACTGGACAAGCCACGAGGGAACTTAGCAGCTTGCTGGAGTACTTCCCAGACTCCATAGCTTCTGCTGGCCTCCCCAGCTGCAGAGGGATCCAGTAGTAGGGGAGTGAGATCCAGTGGTTAGAGATGGAGATGGAGCATAGGTTCCTACAGGAGAACTGGGTTCTTTTCCCACTGACTCCTGCCAGACCTTGTTAGTCCTGCCTCTCCCTCTGGCTCAGTTTCTCCCCTCTGAAAATGAGGAGACTGAAATGCTTGGAAGGGTGTGGTTATCTACTTGTTTTGACCCATGGTAGGGCTAGCCCCACCCCAGGCTCCTGGACCAAGCCAAGATCGCCCGTGAATGCCGACTTCCTGCCTTCACTCAAGGTGTCTGCATCACTTCCTGTTGTGGGTTATGGATGCACGAGCCACACGAATAGAAGCACAGACCGGTTCAGCGTACGTATCACCTGCACAGAGTAGAGTTTGGATAGTGTGCGTGTCTCCCTGCGTGTGCCTTCTCAACGTGGTGCAATCCAGCACTGGGGCGGGTTAACAGCATGCAGACTCAACACTATGCCAGCCAAAATACAGGTGGCTCTGTAATGGCCTCCCAGGACAGACATCTGCCCAGGTGCAGATTTCACAGCTGATGGCAGGGACACACACACACAAAGGTATAGGAGGCAAAGGTGACACCAGCAGAATCATGGGCCCCCTCATTACTAGGCTAGTTGGGGGAAGCCGCTGGCGCTAGCCCGAGGGCCGTGGCCCATAAGTGTTTGTGTGATGGAGGAAAGAATGGCACGTAAGTCCCCTCTGCCCCAACTCACAGCCCATGGCTCTGAGACTGAAGGTTTGTCTACACTAGAGTGGAAGGTTTAATTTCCAGCCTGAATAGACATACCTGCACTGGTCAAACTCCTTATGGTGCACTAAAAATAGCAGTGTAGCCGTGGAGCCATGACTGGCAGCAGAGACTAGCCAGGCTGGATGTGAGGCTAGTCTCAGATGGATTATAGCTGGGGTGGCTAGTCCCTTCTGCTGGTTGTACCAGAGCAGCTACCTTCTGTTGCTAGAAGATGGAGCTAGCCTGGGGATACCTACTTGAGCTGGAAATGCCCAGCACCAGTGTAGTCAGCTCCTGAGAGGAGCTGCAGTGCTTGTAAATGGAGTGCATGGAAAGAGCGTGGGTGAGAAGGGCCATAGAAGAGAGACCAGTTTTGCTCCAGCCCAAGTGCTCTTCCCTGAGAACGTGAGTTGTCCTTCCGCACTGTTAGTAGCCAGCTGCCTGGATCACAAGCAGTAATATAGACGGGTTACTTTGCACAATTCCTCTTGCCTCATTGAAAATCTCTCTCTGGCTGTGGCAGTGAGGGTCAGACTGGATATAGCACTGAAACCCTCTTCTTGCCGTCCAGCCCATGCAGCTTCCGCACTCGGGTGCAAGCTGGCGAGGGAGGATTGCGTCAGCTCATCAGCCAGATCTCCCATGGAACCTCTGTGACACACCATTGACCTCCCACCTCCTCCAAGCACTAAGGTGTGATCGTGGGGCAGGGGGGAGCTTTCTCTACTACCTGACCAGGTGAGTCTCTCTCTCCTGTCCCTGTGGCTTTCTGCCACTTGAGTGAGCTGGGCAATTCCTGGGAATGTGGACTTTGCTGCTGCATTGTCTCCAGCTGTGACAGCACCTTGATATCTCACAGGCGAATATCAGGCTATGGTAGTTTTCTAAAGGGGCCACCATACAGCCTTGATCCCTGCTGGCCACTCCAGAGGAAACGTGATTCACTCTCAATTCACACTCCCCCCGGCTGATGCGTGTTCCTTCCCTGCTTACTCTCCAGGTTTGAGGATGCTCAGAAGGTCCACAACTACCAGCTATGGCAAGCTTTGGAGGAGCAGCAGGCCACTTGGCAGTGGCAGGCAGATAGGCTCCAGCCCCATCGCTCAGCCTGGCAGATCCTCCACGTGTACTTGGTGCATGGTGCGCCATGCGACGTCGGTGAGCCCCCACATAACTGGTTCTTTCGCAACAAATCCACTTGGCGCTGGGTTCAGCTGTGCCTGGGTGTACATGGGGATCCCGGGCTGAGTCCCAGACCTACACCAAGGGAATTGTAAGGGACTAATTAGCAAAATTATTGGTGCTAGAAAACCTAAGTAAGTGGGCGTGTGGCACCAGAAAACATTCAGGGGAGATTTCCTTGGACACTGGAGAACCGGCACAAAGAGTGCACTGAAGGGTGGTTAGTGTCCAGTGGCTGCACGTTACTTTTCAGCAGGAAGCCTGTGCCCTAGCACACTTGCCTTTGAGGATGGAGTCCTTAGGCCAATGCTCTGCTTTTCTTCTCTTGGCAGGACTCAGCTCCGATATGCCACATTACATCCAGCATCTCCAGGCAACGCTCAGCTCCAGCAACCAACCCCTGGAGCCTTTGGCCCTGGAACCGGTGGCTCAGCATGCGCTTGCTGTTCTCTCTGAGGCCTGGCTCCGCTACCTCCGCTATGAGATAGCCACCTTCCTAGAGTGAGTCCCAAGGACCCTGGCTCCTTGTCTTTGGTTTCCAGGCCTGGGTGAAAAGCACTGGCAGGCAAGGGGGAGAGAAGTGGTTTATAGGGAAATTTGGTTCTTGCTTTGTCCATGGATACGGCTCAGATGGCTTCCTAACTGCACCCAGTGAGGGGCCTTCTTCTTCCTCTCCAGGCAGTTTGGCTCCTTGCAGCCTCAAACAAAATGCCGGCAGTCCTGGATCCAGCCCTTCTACAGAGAGTGCTCCTGCGCCCTCCTCTGGGACACTTCCTGCTGGGAGAAGCTCAGACTGGCGTAATCTAGGAGCTTCCCCATGCCCTACCCTGAAGCCAGTGCCCTACCCCTTCATGTACATGGGCTGCTGCTCCTGCTCCTCTCTCTACTGCCCCTTCTTTGGGGGGAGCCCAGGGCTGGCGTAGCGGGGAACTGCTCCACTCCTGACAGCCCCTCCACCTGGGAGTGGAGTAGCTAAATGAAGGAGTGGCCTGGGTACCGCATTCACGTCCAGCTTTGGGCGGCCGCTTGAGAGAATTCTTTCCAAACCAGCCAGTACATGTTCCAAACATCTCAAACTGCTCCTAAGCAAGACAGCTGTCCTCTTGCCTCATTTGCTCTGTGCCACCCTCTTTCTTGCTGGTCTGGTGTCCCAACCTCTTACTTGGCAGTGCCAGGCATCCGTAGCAAAGACAGTAGAAGAAAGCAGAGGAGAGACAGGTACTTCCCTGCGCAGACAAAGGACATGGTTTCTTGGGATTCAGGCAGGCAAACCTGGATTTGTGAGCGCTGCAAAAGGAATTCAGCTGTCCAGTTGGATATTGGGATTCCCAGAGCTGATGAAACATTTCCACAGTTAAAGTTCCATCCTCTTTAGTCTTGTCCCTGCTACCCACGGTCCCCGTATATGTAGGGCATGTGTCTAGTTAAGCATGTGTACTCCAGGGAGTATATTTGCACTCTAGAGCCCAGATGCCCAGCGGGGAATGCAGGCTGCTATTTTGATCATGATTGTACGTTTAGATCTTACCTCTCATTTGTGAAAGGAGCCAAACCACTTCACAGAACTCTCATGCTGAGAATCACTGTATCTTCCATTGGCATGCAACTGCGTCTGGGGCAGAATCTGGCAGCTATTTCCCCACCACACCCAAACCCTGCCGAGGGCCTGAAGAACACAGCGTCCCACTGCAGAGGGAAGTTAGGAAGGCAGGACACTATTCCCTGCCCTGAGAATATGGCTAGGACAACACCTCTGTCTCTTGGGATCGACAATGTCCGTAAGAGGTCAGGCTCTGAAAACCATCTCCACCAGCACCATGCGAGGACATACGGAAAGCACAGCCTCTCGCTGCTGATACCCCCGCAAAGCCACCACCACCACTTCTTGGTTTCCCTGTGTGTGGAGGTGGAAGCAAAGGTCTCTCATCTAAGTAGAGCAGGTCTGATGCTATGTAGCTTATGAGATGCAACAAGGTCATAGTCTAATATGCTACGGCTGTATTGAGAACCTGGAGTGTACTGAGAACATGTCTGCATCCTTGCAGGGCCAGGAAGAGGCAGGGAAATACCAGCTTTCATGCCCAGGAAGGCAGCAAGCAGCAGAGGAGGCAGCAGAAGAAAGCAGCCAAGCCCCAGGGCTCAGACAGCGCTGGCGTGGCAAGCAGGGAAGGGTCAGTGACACCACAGTGCCCCCTGGATCTGCTCAACAACAAGGTGGTTTTCAAAGCCTATAAAAAGGCGGCTCAGGAAATGCAGGATGTGGGGCTCCACAGGGTGCTGGAGCTAATGCAGAAGCTGGAGTGCTGCCAGGCAGCCCCAGAGGGCAGGAAGCGGCTGAGCTGCGTGGACCTCTTGGACCTCTGTGGCCAGCAAGGGGCTGAGGCACTGAGCCGTGGCCTCCCCAGGGAGCTGAGAAAGAGACTGAGGGCAGAGGTGGGCCGGGGAAGAGTCAGCGACTCAAGCCTGGGAGATATCCAAGCGGCCTTGCTTGCGCACGTGGCCCCGGCGTTTGAGAGCTTCTGGGCCGAGGTGAGCAATGGGCTGGGCAGGCACGGAGTGCAACCCTTCAAGATCCAAGACAAGCGCTGGCCCAAGCTGGAGCCACTCCTGCATTTGCTGGCTTCCAAGGTGGCCCTCAAGCGACTAAGGAGCAGGAAAGCCGTTGGGGGGTCAGCAGCTACAGCCCAGCCCAGCCGGGAAGACAAGGGCTCCTTCGGCCAATTCCTCAGGGCTGCTGCCGAAGGCTGGCCCACCCTGGAGATGCTGCACTTCCTCAAGCACCTGCAGGTCCACGGCCCCCATGTGCTGGAGCATGGCCTGCATTTCCAGCTGGAGGTGCAGAAGTTCAAGAACGCCCACCATGCTGTGCCAGACAGGGCTCTCCTGAGGAAGAAGGTGCAGGTGATCCGCAGCTGCTTCCTAGTCTCCCAGCTGGAGCCCCGGCTGCAGGTAGGCCTCGTGTTCTGATGGGAGAAGGGATGGGGCGAGAGACTGTCAGACAGGCCTAGGGCAAGAGAGAGGAGGAGCAGCGTCCAAAGCAGTCACTGTGCTGGTGTTTAACACAGGAGTTCTGCAAAAGAGTGATGAGCTCCCACCGACATCGGACTGGGGGCTCGAGGGCCACATTTAATGCAAGTTCCCAATTGCAGGGATCAACCCCGCTTGAATTCCCAGGCCAACCGAGCTCCAACCCCAACTCAGCTCCCCCACCCCTCGGTCCAGCCTCGGCTTATTTTCTCTGGGAAATGCCCAGCTCAGCAGCACCTGCCGCCTGGTGGCATTGGGATGGAGAAAGCCCAGCCCAGCCCCTGCAGAGTGAGAGGCCAAAGTGGTGTGGAAGCAGCTGTGCTATCTAGCAGATCCCTGCTCCACTATGGGAGGGAAGGAGGGAAGAAGGGAGGGGAAAAGCTTTTTGCCATTGGTGCCATGGAGACTTGCCCCAGGCCTCTGAGCTCATCTGTGCTTGCTCTCTAGGTGCTGGTGGATGCTGAGACGCTGGGGAGAGCTGTCCGGGCAGCAGAGCAGTTCCTCCAGCAGGATGCTCCAGCCCCGCCTCCAGGCCTGTTTGATGAGCTGAGGGACTCAGTCTCCAGCACCCTGCTGCCGTACTGGGCTGGGTTCCGGAAGGCCTGGCTGAAGCGGTCGCTTGCGAGTGCCCAGAGAGTCCCGGGTACGTTCATCAGCCTGAGGCCCTGGCACACTGCAGAGCCTACCCCTTCGCTAGAGGAACAGACAGGGCATGGATTTGCAGCTGCTCCAGGAGGGCTCCCGCTGAAGGAGCTAGGCAGCCCAGACCCCACATTTCGAGCAAGTGAGGCTGATGGGGAGTGTGCATACACTTACATGCTTACAGTTGCAAGCATAATACTCATGCTAAAGCAATAGAGTGTGCAGGCCTGGCTCCTCTACACCCCACGGCCAGTTGAGGGGCTTGTGGGAGGAGGCCTTCCTCATTCCCTTTTGGGAAAACAGTGGCAGAGCCCAGCCACTCAGCCTGGCTTGAAGGGTACCAAGGTGAACAGCCCTTTTGCTTTATTTCATCCCACTGCTCCCTGCTAGGCCTTCCCACTCTGTGCGACTCGACCCTAAGGCTACGATTTGGTCATGGAATCCACCACTTCCAAAACCCTCTGACTTCACAGCTTGGGAGCTGCAGCAGGGCTTCCCTGCCTCCCCTAACAGGATGTGCAGGTACCCCTGCCACCGAAGGCAGCAGGGTCCCCCCTCTCCAAGCTATTGTAGGCACCATAGTTCCTGGTTATGGGCATCAGGAGGACCCTGGAGCTCCCAGCTGGCCTGCAACTGCCCAGCAGCTATTTTGTCATTGCCTTTCACCCCTAGCAGTTGCAAAATGGTGGTGCTGCACTCAGGGATGAATTCCCCAAGGGACTGTCTTTGATTGCCCTGACAGGATTTTACCACCAGTCCCTGTCTTGTGCAAGCTAAGTGCCTGCTCTACCCAAAGCAGTTCACATCGGCAGGGACGATGCTGCACTGAGAGATTTCTCCTCCAGACCGGCCAAGGACTCGCGGCGCTAGGCTGCCCTTTCAAAACGCTGAGCGGCAGACGTCCTTTGGCAGCACTTAAGCTGCTTCCTTGAGCTGTGGGAAGGAGAACTGTCCCTCCAAGGACTCCGTGTCAGATCCATTACTCTTTCCTGAGCCCTTTTCATCTAAAAAGCTGTACAGACAACGGAGAGACAAGAATCAGTGCGACTTAAGTGCTGCCAATGCTGGAGTGGGCCACACATGGGGAAGCAAAGTGTCACGTATCCAAATGAAACTGCAGTGGAACTAGGGAGTGGCAGAATAGAATCACCAGAGTGGATTTGGCCACAGCAGCAGGGGGAGACCCTGCCTTGGGGAAAAGTACAAGAGGATCACTCATGCCAAGCAGCCAGCCCTTGGCTTTACAGCTGAGACAGCACCCCTGGCACGTGCTGGGGCATTGGCTCAGTATAGGCTTGTAGGGAAGAGCTCCCTGCCCCCACTGAATCATCCTGAACTTCCTTTTGGGGAAGGCCTTATGTGAATACAGACCACATGGGCTCTTTAGCTGAGGCTGCAAACCAGGTGATTGGGGCCGGGAGGCGAGGGAATTGTCCTGTGGTGGGAGTGGAGAGGAAGATGAGACAGAAGACCCTTTCTTATGACCATCTCTGCTCTGCAGTGCTGAGAGGCCAGCAGCTCCTGCAGCAAAGCCAGGCCCTGTTGGAGCAGCCCCAGGGCCCGCTGCCACCATGCCAGCTGCCTCCTCTGCAGCCGCGCCCCAACGTCAAGGGGAACAAGCAGCAGGACAGTGTCACTTACACCTTCTCCATCAGCAGGGGCATTGCCCTGAAGGTCAGTGGGCAGGTCTGCACAGCCCCTCACAGGAGCAGGGGCAAAGGGACTTAGAACTCAGGCCAGATGTGTTTCATCTGCCCCCAGCTCGGCTGTAAGACACAAGGGCTGAGCCTGGTGGTTCTGCTGGTAGCACCCGAGATGCTTCACCCAGCCACCCACAAGGAGGTGTTTGCCGGAGCTATTCACATAGCAACACCCCAACAAATGGCCCCTTGAGCAGCTGGAGCCTCTCTTTCTACATACCAGCAGCCCTCCGGCACTGCCCAATGCAGCCACTTCTGGGTTGGAACAGCCTAGGGCAGGAAGTGACCTACACAAACCTGATGCCCCCTTCACCCCCAAGTTAGTATAGGGCCTTTCTGCTCCTGTAACCACACAAACCACAACCCCCTTTCTTTACTCAGGCCACCAGCAGAGAAGATACAAGCTCTCATAGCAGCCGTCCTCCTGTGCTTGGAAATGTCAAGAGATCAGCCAGAGTTCAGCTTCCTCCCCGGTCGGAGGTACCGGTGCTGCCGTGAGCAGCACAGAAAGCACTCCAGCCTACAGTGTTCAATGAGGAGCTGTCACACTGGCAACACGGGTGGTAGCTAGAGGTGGCCATTGGACTGCAAACTCAAGCTCTGAGCTGTTGTAATATAGGGAAGGCAAAGGGACACGAGCTAGGAGACCGATCTGGGAACAGGGACCGTGCTGCAGGCTGGCATGGTAAAGCAATGCCCAGGCACCTCTTGGAAGTCCTAGGCCCTGAGAGAAAACCTAGGGCTGTGTCTACATTGGCACCCCTTTCCGGAAAAGGGATGCTAATGAGACCAGTCGGAATTGCAAATTCCGCGGGGGATTTAAATATCCCTTGCGGCATTTGCATTTACATGGCTGCCGCTTTTTTCCGGCTCGGGGTTTTGCCGGAGAAAAGCGCCAGTCTAGACGCGATTTTCTGGAAAATAAGCCCTTTTCCGGAAGATCCCGTATTCCTACTTGAAAGTAGGCCTTCCCACCTTCCTACTTTCAAGTAGGAATACGGGATCTTCCGGAAAAGGGCTTATTTTCCAGAAAATCGCGTCTAGACTGGCGCTTTTCTCTGGCAAAACCCCGAGCCGGAAAAAAGCGGCAGCCATGTAAATGCAAATGCCATGGGGGATATTTAAATCCCCCGTGGAATTTGCAATTCCGACTGGTCTCATTAGCATCCCTTTTCCGGAAAGGGGTGCCAATGTAGACACAGCCTAGGAGTCTTGGCCACAGGCCCTGTCCATGAGGCAGGTTGCAGTTCCCAGGCTGGATACAAGCTCCTGCTGAACCCAGAGGAACTGAGACAGCAGCCTGTGCTCTCAGTGCTGCTGCACTAGCTGAATGTGGTCGGCTCTCTCCCTCCACTAAAAGGCCAAAGGTTCCCACCAAACCCACCCCCCCAGCATTTGCAGCTGCTGCTCAAAGGACCAGGTTTCCATTCATCACTTGACAGCCCTTGGCCCTCCGCAGGAAGAGCCCTCCTGGCATAGCTGGGAGCTGAGATCAAAGTGGCCTAGCTGGGTACTGTTAATGGTTAGGCCTCAAATGGGCGTTTCCTGAGCTGAGCTGTAGCTGGGGGAGAGGAGGGGAGCAGGTCCAGGCTCAGCTTTGAGATAGGGATAGCTGCTTATTTGACATAATGAGGCAACGTATGGAGGGGTGCAGAAGGGTCACATGCTTCCCAAATGCGGGAGGGGAAGGGGCTAGCAGGCAGCTGGGCCAGAGCCTCTCTTCTTGCAGGCCACGCTGCCTGGCTGCTGCACTCTCCCAGGCAGCCTCTGGCCGCTCTGCCTGTGACCCTGCTTGCTGCTCTGTGCAGTGCAGCCGGACAGATCCCCTTCCCCCCCAGGTAACGTGGGACGGAGAGAGCATGGGGGCTGGGCTAGAGATAACACAAGAAGAAGTTACCTTGTGGGTGGGAAGGTCACATGACCCCCTTTGGCTGGTGCCTCCTTTATGTCCCTCCCCACCACTCGCCTCTGAGATCCAGCATTCCTATTCAGCCCCTCCCCTCTGTCTCCAGGCTAGAAGTAGCTGGGCCGAACAAGGTGCTTGCTGGGGCTGCCAGATAATTGAAACAAAAATACTGATTCCCTCCCCCCCCCCCCCCCCCCCCCCCCGGTGCTCCCAGAAAAAACACCAGGAAAAAATTGTGTTGAAGGGGGGAAAAAAGGGGGGGAGGGGGGAGAGAGACCAAAGTTGTTGAGCACAAAAAAGGGACTCCAAGGACTTATTGCTTCCTCTAGGTCTTTTGGCCGGCAGCCATTTTGTGCTGGCAGCCTTGGGGAAGCAGGTAAGCATGGGGGCTGGGGTCACAGGGCCAGAGGGAAAGGGGGGGGTTGAAGAGCAGGGGGGAGGCTGGGCGCTGAGTGTTTGTAGGGTTGCCAGGTGCCCAGCATTTTTGCCTTCTGGCCAGGGAAAAATTCAGAAAATACCAGACATTTTAGGTGTCCGGTATTCTCTGAATTTTTTTACTGGACAGGAGCCAAAAATACTGGATGGTCCGGGTGAATACCGGACACCCGGCAACCCTAGTGCTTGGCTCTTTTGCCCTCCCTGACTGAGCAACCCACCCAGACTCTCTAGCAGACGCAAGGCTAGAGCGAAAGAAAGGCAGCTTCCTGCCCAGAGCAGGGTCTGGCTCCCAGTGCAACAGGGAAGGGCTGGAGGGCTCTTGAGTAAAGGATGGAGTTCAAAGGAGATGGCTTCTGTGTTTGGCTCCTGTTCTACAGCACCAGCCTGTGTCCCTGTTCTGAATGACGCTGAGCTGATTATCAGGTGAGGAACCGAATCCTAGGCTGGCCAGATCTGCTCTACAGCCTCAAGGCTCTTGGGCCAGAGGATAATGTCACAGTGCTGCCGACTGTGCAGGCTGGCTGAGGGATTCCAGCAGTGCCTGCACAGCTGTCACTAACATCCACTCCCAGGCTGCCTGCTGCAGCCACCTTCTCCTAGCTAGCCTGGATCACCCAACTCCTGCGTCCGTGTGTGCAAAGTGCTGCTAAGACCACCTTCGCATTACCACCCACCTCCGGCTCCCCTCTCTTCTGCACCTAGCCTCAGCTTTTGCATGAGCTCCTCAGGTCACCTTTGCTTTGCCAGCATTCCCTGACTGCACTGCCCGGTCACGTGGGCCTCAAGTCACAGAGATGTAGTCTGCAGAAGAGAAGAGCGAGGGGGAATTTGATAGCAGCCTTCAACTTCCTGAAGGGAGGTTCCAAAGAGGATGGAAAGAGGCTGTTCTCAGTGGTGACAGATGGCAGAACAAGGAGCAATGGTCTCAAGCTGCAGTGGGGAAGGTCCAGGTTGGATATTAGGAAAAACTATTTCCCTAGGAGTGTGGGGAAGCACTGGGATGGGTTGCCTAGGGAGGTGGTGGAGTCTCCATCCCTAGAGGTGTTTAAGTCTCAAGCTTGACAAAGCTCTGGCTGGGTTGACTTTGTTGGGATTGGTCCTGCCTTGGGCAGGGGGCTGGACTTGATGACCTTCTGAGGTCTCTTCCAACTCTATGACACTTGTTTTAGGCCATTCACAAAACTGAGAAACCCTCTAGATGCCTAGTCTCTCAGCGCCTGTGTTTCTCTTGTAAAAGTGACTGTGCTGAAGGCTCAGGGCATGTGTATTGCTGTCTCACTCTAGGAGTCTGGATGCCTGGCTCCTGCCAACACCCCAGAGTGATTCACAAATGGGGGAAACAACATGTGTGGCCACTTAAGTCACATCTGAGGCCTAAGCCAGTAGACATGCTCAGAGACTGCATCAGTTGGACTCCTCAAGGGCACACAAAGCAGCTGGGGGAGTGGCCCTCCCTCATCACTCTGTGTACTCACCCGGGGTGCAAGAGAGCACCAGCTTCACTTCCCCCCTTCACTTGAGGGGAATTTGAACTGGACTTGTCACCTTTCAGGAACATGCTCTAACTGGGGTGGGCAATAATTTTTGATGGGAGGCCAAGAATTTGGAAAGTGGTTGAGGGCCGTACTCTAAGATATTAATGGAGAAGGTGTGAAGTCTGGAAAGGAGGTTGGGTGCAGAAGGGAGCTTGGGGTAGAGGACTAGGGTGCAGGAGAGAGTGGGGGTTTGGGAGGGGGTTGTGATCTGGGGCAGGAAACTGGGAGGAGAGGGTGGGGTGTCAGGTGCTGGCTCTGACTGTGAGGTGCTTACCTTAGGCAGCTCCTGGCCTCGGGCTGGCTCCTTACCTGCTGTACTGCAAGCTGCTCAAAGCGGATGGCTGCAGGGGTCATGGGCTACCTTAGGCACCTCTCTGCCAAGCATGCTGCACTCTGAAGTGCCTGTCTCAGCCCTGCACTGTGCACGGAGGGCAGGGGCTGAAGTCAGGCTTTGACTCATCGTGTGTCCCTATGATTTTAAGGACGTAGGCGCAGTGACACTCAGCATTGCACAGCAAAGTACCCTTGTACATCCAACCTAAGTGCTGGCCCAACCCTTTATATATGAGCAAAACTCCCCCCCAAATCCATGCCTCTGCCCCCTCATCCTTCAAACGCAACACTGCTGTGATGCCTACCAAACTTTAGCAGCTGATAATGACCAGGCAGGTGATGAGCGACCTCTACTGCTTATGGCACCCACCTTGCCAATCCTCCTCTCCCCTCACCCACTGCATCTTAGCATGAGCCAAGTTTGGCAAGGTCTTGTGGGCAGGGAGTATTTTCACTTTCAATTGACACAGCCTTGGAGCTGTAATACACATAATAATGAGGTTTAAATTGCCCAGGTTATTTGAGTTTGACTGTATACGCTCTTAGTGCTCATAAAAATTAACTAATCCTTTTTAAGGCCAGCGCAGTCTGGGCTTTGCTTTCTCCTGCTTCAGGGAGTTTCATAGGTTAATTCTATGTTTGCACAGCCATGACATCAGCATCAATGCAACAGTGTTTGCTGCCCAGGGTGTCTGTGAAACATGTTCCTAATGCTCTCTTAGATATCCCACCACGGCCAAGTTTGCCGTTGGCATGTGAATAAGGGGCAGGGCTGAACATGACAAACCAGAGGAACAGAGACCAGCTCTGAAAAGGGAAGTATTTGAAGAGTGGTGAAGAGGAGGAGCAGGAATAATGGGATGGCACAAAGCAAACAGGCCGAATAACCAGAACACATTCTTGCCATTCATATCTCTGGGGTTGCAGGATGAATTCCAAACCCCATCACCTGGAAACGGACACTGCCCTAAGCCCTGCAGAAGCTCTGAGCACTGTGAGCTAGAGGACTTGCCCATTTTAGTTTCTGCTCTGCTTGTAAGGTGGGGACCGTGCTATTACAATACAGGTGGGGAGAGGGGAAGAGGGCTGCTCTGTCCTTGAACAGCACTTTGAAGATAACCAGTACGGCTGCGAGAAGAGAGTTAAAGCAGCTGCTGAGGGCAGTTTGCGGGGACAGAACACCCATGTGGCCTTGCTGCACTGGAAGGAAACTGCAGCCAATCAGAAAAAGGTGTTAGCAGCTCAGCCAATCTCAGTTCTTTATTAGCTTCAGAATACCATTGCACAGCTCCCCTCCTCCCCCACAGAGCTTCCTGCATGGGGGTTTCTCCCAGACACAGCTCAGGAGCAGGGCCACCGCTCTAGCAGCCATAACCTCCCACAGACAGAAGAGCCGGTGGGGAATCTGGATCCTTCTGTGACAATCCCCAGGCATCCAGTCTAGATGGCCAAATGCACTGACTCAGCTGCCTCCTCCATTCCCTCCTTTGGGGTAGGATGGTGGGCCCGACTCTGACCCCTATTCCTATGTTGACTCCTGGGGGCAGGAAGCCAGGTATCCCTGATTCACGGTGCTCGGCGGCTGCGCTCAGCAGCGGGAGCTGCTCAGCTACCCAAGACAGAGCTCGTTGGAAGCTGAAGTGGGGCGCAGCCAAGGGATAGTCTGTCCACGTCCCTGAGATGTGAGGCTCTAGCTGACCCCACAAAACAAGACTTCAGAGTCTACTCCGGGCAAACTCCAGTGCAGCAGTCAGAGCCCCCTGAAGGTCCTTGGTGTTCCCAGTACCTTTGGCTACAATGCCAGAGCCCCCGGCATTGCCTCCCATGTGAGTACAGACAGCCAGGGCCCAGTCCGCAGCAGAAAACGTGGGCAGGGCACTCTGGGGAGAGACATGAGGAGAGAGGTTAGCCTCATTGGGCCAGGGGGCACCCAAGCCTGGATGGGGAAAGAAAGGACCAAGAGGGCATGGAGGGCCCTTTTGCAGCATGCAAGCAACCTGGATCTTCGCTCCCTGAGCCAGCAGCTACTGGCAGTATTGTGGAACCTGAGCCCTGCCCTGCCCCATGGCAGACTTGGGCCCCTTTGCCCCATCCCTCTGCAGGCCAGCAAGGGGGGGAAGCACCTTGTGTCTCATTAGATGACTAAGGGGCAATCCCACAATGGAAGGCGTGCGCTGTAGCCCAGGGCCTGTCCCCTAAATGGGGCAGAGGCGAGTTCCCCCGACAGAACCCAGATGGGCCAGTAGCCCATAGCAGGCTTACCTTGGGCACCTGACAGGCACAGAGCACCTCGCCGGATGCCTGTGGGCTCAGCAGCAACACTGACGCCCCAGGAGACTTGTCACTGAGCTGGTTCACCACCTTCATCAGGATCTAGGTGAGGCAGGGAGAGGCAGCGTCAGGCAGGGAGGGAGGGGAAACGCCTGAGCAAATAACTAAGCTAAAAATACTAGAACGGGCTGTTACTGCACCAGCCAGCGCACTGCACGGCAGAGCAGCTCAGCTTACTCTGCTCTCCGGCAGTTCTGCCTCCGCATCCCCAAACTGTTCCAACCACTGCGGCATCTCCCCAGTGCCGCCCCAGCCCTGAGTCAGCTGGGCCAGCGTCCTGTCCGCCCCAGCCCTGAGTCAGCTGGGCCAGCGTCCTCGGGCTCCAGAACCCGGATGGCAACTGCACAGAGATTCTGCCCACGAACACTCACGGAGAGCGAGTCAGCTGGGATGGTATCGACGATGATGGGCCTCTTGGAGTGCTTTGACAGCAGGCCTTGTGCTTTCTCCGCAGCCTGGAGGAGCAAACATACAGAGCGGTGGGAGGCCACAGATGGCAGGGGAAGATGGAGGGGACAGACAGCCTTGTCACAGGGGAAGCGAATGCTGTCACAGGGTGGAGGGGGCAGACTAAGCCCTGAAGACTGAAATCCTCTGTTGGTCCACTGAATAGACTATGCAAGCCCCTGTCCACATGCCTCAGCCCTGCCTTGCCCCACCACTGCTCTCCCCGGCCCCCCAAAGGAGAGGGAAATTCAGTCTCCATGGCCCATTTAGACCCACATCCCAGGTATATTCTGTGGCAACCAAGTGGGTCACACTCGAATTCTGACAAGACTCCAGTTCCCAGAACTCGTTGCAGAGAAGACTCAATGACCAAACACTAGTCCTGGAGTGTCAAATACAAGCAAGCTAATGAACACCATGGACTGCCACAGAAGCTAGAGCAACAAGCACAGTGTCCACTCCCGGCTCTGCTGCCAATGCCGCGTAGCCTGGGGAACTCATTTTACAGTTTTGTGCCTCAGTTTCACCACCTGTAGCTCTGGGGATAATGTTCACCTGACTCCCAGTGGGGAGGGAGGCTGGGAGGTCAGTGTTTGTAAAGCACTTACATGGTGTATCCCCATGTTTGCAGGGCTGGAAGCTTATCATAGAATCATAGAACCATAGAGCTGCAAGAGACCTCAGAAGGTCATCAAGTCCAGCCCCCTGCTCTAGGCAGGACCAATCCCAACTAAATCAACCCGGCCAGGGCTTTATCAAGCTGAGACTTAAACACCTCTAGGGATGGAGATTCCACCACCTCCCTAGGTAACCCATCCCAGTGCTTCACCACTCTCCTAGTGAAATCGTTTTTCCTAATATCCAACCTGGACTTGCCCCGGTGAAGGGCTAGTTCCAGCACTAAAACCAACATGGGAGACTTGCTGGGTAGCTCAGTTGAATAAGCAGCACAAAGCGCAACAGGGAATTCTCCTACACTGGAAATGGCCACCCCTTACCCTGCTTTCCCAGGGACCTGATTTCTGAGCATTCACTCTGATGAACGGAACAGCTGGGGGCCTCGTATAAGGGAAGATCAAGGCGAGGGAAGGTGGCCATTCAGTGTAGAACCATTTGGTGGCCTTCAGCAGGCTGCGAAGCTGTCAGAGATCTCGCAGCTGCATCCTTACCTGACTGATTTCTAGTTTTCTGATGGCGGTGTTTGCTGCTCGCTGCAGAGCTTTGAGAGTGGCCTGCAGTTCCCGTCTCTGCCACTGGGGCATTGCAGTGCTGCCCACCTCCTGAAAAATAACCAGCAGCTTAAACACATGTGCACACATATTTATGCACTTCCTAGAAGTCAACTCCCAATTCCTTAGCAGGCAGGATGGTGCTTAGCCTCTGCCTGGGCGTTGCTACAGATTGCACCTCCCTGGTCCAGCATCCTTGGGACCTGACCCGTTCTGAACCAAGGAATAAGCCGGAGCAGGGGCGGGGGTCAGGGCTGTTCCTGCTGCTGTTGCATCTTGACTGAGCGGGGCCTGGGTGAAGGGAGGCAAGCAAGCACTAAGGGGAAGAGGGAGGGTGGCTGGGGGCCAGGAACACAGCCCTATAGGAACACCTGGAGCCCTGTGGCAACTGTGGGGCTCCGCTCCCACTCCCCAGCTGTGAGGCTCCACAGCCGCTCTGCCTCTTCCCCAGAGCAAGCGTCCCCTCGTCCCCACTCCTCCACCTTGCTCCCTCCCTGAGGGTGAACACTGCGCCTAGCTCCTCTGTGGTGCTCCACTATCTCTGGGAGAGCGGGGAAGGAGTTGCTGAGCATGTGGCCTGTCTTCTCCCCGGGGCTGCTCCAGCTCAGGGGCACCCAGAGGGATGCCGGGCCAAGGATGTTGCCAGACTGCAGAAGTCTGGACCACCGGAGTAGAACCTGTGCTGCCTCCTCTGATCTGAGCAAGCAAGCAAGCAGCAGCTGCCAAAGCCTGGGGAAAACCTCAGTGGGTGAGGAGGAGGAGGCAGAGGAGGCTTTATGATCTAGCTGTCATCTCGCAAGCTAGACCAGCTTTCCCCCTGCTGCCCCTTCCTCCCTTGTTCCCTGCGACAACAGGGTTTCTCACAGTACGCATACGTGGAAGTGGACTGAGACCTCTGCAACTCCTATCGTGTCAGGCACCCAACAGATCATCAAATGGCAGCAGCTTTCTGCTGTCGCGGACATGGGTGAGACTGGAAACTAGGGGTGAAGAGAGACATGACCCTGCATTTCAAACTCCTGTTGGGATGCTTCTGCATAAGGAACGCAGCACTCACCTCCGTCAGGCGTCCCACCTCCTTGGAGAGGCTCTGCACCTCGGGGAGAAAAGCACTTCCCTGTTTCACTCGCACAGAGAGCGAGTCCACTTCTTTAGCCAAGGCCTGACCTACTTCCCGTGCCTAGGAGAGCAGCAGAAAGACGCTCAGTGGGCTCAGGCCTCAAGGAAATTGCAGGTCTTCAAACGTCAAGCTCCCAGGAGGAAGACACACTTACGAAGCTGCTACAGTAAAGGTTTGTGGTCTGTCACCAAGTGGTTCTTGTTTGGAGCTTTATTAGTGACAAACGTGGGTCACTAAGATATCGAGGGTCTGGAAGACAATCCTCCCCACAGATTTATAGCCAGTCAGTGATAAACAGGCCAGCTGGAAGGGACTGAGCTGCACACAGGGAAAGCCCATCAGTAAACACCTCATTGAAGCCCTGTTTAAATGTCCTACAGCGACGTCAGGGGCTCTAGCTGGAGAGGCTATAAGCTCCATCATCTGGGCTGTGTTTTGACTACCAGATGCACTGTGGGCTTTGGAGACCTTTTACCTCTTCTAGCGCGTCCTCCCCAAGAAGCCTACATGGGACTGTGTGGAGCTTTTTCTAGCTTCATTGCCTAATCTAGTGTTAACATCCCACGTGGTGGGGCTCACAGATCTCTACCAGCAGGATTTTTTCCCCCCAATAACCTCCTTTATTCTGGCAGTGTCAGCTCCTGAGGGGTGCCCATGCTGAGCTGAGGAGGAAGTCACCGATTTTGCCCCTGGAGAGCTCTGGGTATAAGGGGAGAGCTGGCACTGAGCAGGGAAAATGCTCTGCCCAGCCTCCATATGTTCCCTTTACACTCTGCAGCATCCGCAGGCTGATTAACACGCACAGCCCCGATGGCAAGTCACTCGCCTCAGCACCAAACACAACAGCAACCTGCGGGAGAATGCACTAGGGAAGGGCTGCAAGTCCCACCAGGGAAGCGCATCTCCCCCAATGACTGTACTTTCCTTGGAGTGAGAGAGATGGCAAAGGATGCGGAGTCCCTAGCTCCCAGGTGCTCAAGCACATCAGGGCTTCCTGCGCACCAAGTAACTAGGTCAATTGCTCTGTGCATGGACCTGCCAGCCAGGATCACTGCTGAGCAAGAGTCAAGGATCAGAGCCAAGAAGTAAAAATTGCTAGAACGAGACAAGAGCTAAGCAGTGAAAGGCTGCTGTGCTAGGGTATGAAACTAGGGCAGAGCGGAACAAACGGTGAGACTCTTGAGACTTGGGTTTAATTCCCACCTGTGAAGAGAGGTCAAAGGTTTTGTGCGATTCAGTACAGAATTATCAGCTCAGAAGTGGTATTGCAGGGCAGGGGGAGGGGCACTGGCAGAGCTGTGTGTGGGGAGCCCAGGGCTGGGATAGCAGGGGGCTGCAGGGCAGGGGGAGGGGCACTGGCAGAGCTGTGTGTGGGGAGCCCAGGGCTGGGATAGCGGGGGGCTGCAGGGCAGGGGGAGGGGCACTGGCAGAGCTGTGTGTGGGGAGCCCAGGGCTGGGATAGCAGGGGGCTGCAGGGCAGGGGGAGGGGCACAGGCAGAGCTGTGTGTGGGGAGCCCAGGGCTGGGATAGCAGGGGGCTGCAGGGCAGGGGGAGGGGCACTGGCAGAGCTGTGTGTGGGGAGCCGGGGCTGGAAGCGAGGGGGTCATAGATCAGTGGTGAAGTGCAATGGCAGAGCTGTGAGTATGCTGGGGGAGAGGGGAAATGAAAGACACAGGCCAGGGCACCAGGGCATTAGCAGAGCTGGGGAGGGCAGTGGGGAGCATCACACAGCGTAGGATCACATCAGCACTGTCAATCCCCAGTTTTTAGTGTCCTCATACTAGGGAAATCTCAGCCTCCTCTTGTCTCACCTGCCTGGCTTGCTCCCCAGTGACTGCGATGATGCGACTGATCCCTTTAACCAGCTGACGCTCGGAGATGATGGTCAGATCCTGCACGGCTCCAGTCTGCAGTAAGTGCCTGTGGGGTGGGTGGAGAAACAGGGAGATAACAGGGTGTGTGCCCTTTGCCTTCATTCTCAGCTTTGCTACAGGCAGCCAGCTTTTGCTTTCTCGCTCTTGATCCACAGAACCTCCCCTACGGTCAAGGTCCAGACGACTTAGGGACCCTCACTCACACCCTGCCTCTGGACCTGGGTGGGAAGACAAGCCAAGAGTCTCACACGTACCCGCCCTGCCACCACACGGCGCTATCTGACCACAGAGAAGAACACTTACGTCCCACAGCACAGCTCCACAGAAGTCTGCATTGCAGCCTGAGAGTTGGGGGTCAGCACCCTCTCCAGCGGCACCCCCACAGACACCACCCTCACTGGATCCGGATACACCTGAGAGGAGAAAGATCAGCTGCCAGCAAACAAGGAGATTCCCACTGGGTCACAGAATCAGGTTACAGCCTCTGCACCCACTCTCCAGAGCCCCCAGCAGCTCAATCTGCTGCTCCCATGAACTGGCACACAGGGGTTTGCTGTTCAGAAAGAACAGAGAGCAGATTAATGGGACCATGCTGCATGGCTCCAGGCCCGCCTCCCTGGAGCAGCTTCCACATCATCAAACCTGAGGCTGCCTGGACACCCTCAAGAACACACCATCATTGGCCCCTCTCTGGCGCAAGCTTCCCTTTCCATGCTTGTCGAGATGGAGACTGCCTGTATCAGGGAGTCTATCTCTGCACACCTCTTGGGATCCTTATAACCTTGGCTGGGAGCTGCCTTTTGCTGAGGTTTGTGGGCTTATCACACACCCTGCTACCGTACCTCATCCATGGTCCGGAGTCCCTGAATGCCACTTGCCAGTGCCAGGGGGGCCTCTGCCATATAGACACTTTCATTCTGGGCAACCACTTCCTGGATCACACCTTCTATTTCCTGCAGCTGCTGCATGGTCACAGGGGCCTGGGGGAGGAGATCATCCACCGTCAGGGGCACAGGGTCAGAGACACAAAGGGGGAAGTGGTGTGCGTGAGCAGGAAGGCTCAGTGCCAGGACTTTGGCTTCTTTTCACAGCTCCATGTCAGAATACAATGCTTCCGCCTTGTGCCTGGCTCCCCCTTCCCCAACCATGTCACTGGAAGTAGCCATCAGCACAACCCGACCCTCCCACTGCTCCAAAAATGCCAGTAATGTTCTTCAGGGGAGACACTATCCACATGCTAAGGATGAATTCACTGAGCATCCTCCTCTGCCCCCGCCAGCCTGTGTCATCCATTTGTACACCTCCTTCTTGCCCCAGAAAGGACCCGCTCTGAGCACTGAGGCACGGACACCACATGCCCCTGAAAGCTTGCCTCCAGCACACGCTACCGTCAAGTCAGCAAGCCCACCACCGGCACTCCAGGGCCCCCTGCCAATTCTCCATACCTCCAAACCCACCCCTCCTGGCCTTTCCCACACAGAGGGCACTTGGGGCCACACCTAGAGCAGGACTCAGGTGACGGCAGGGGATTAGTGTGAGCATGTTGTCTCCTTTAGACAGCTACAGCTTGGCTGGACTCAAGAGGTGCTAGGCCAGGGGTTTTCAAACTTCAGGCTGTAACCCCTCAGGGAGTCCCAAGGTTATGACGTGGGGGGTTGCGAGCGGTCAGACTCTCCGCCCCCACGCACCGCCAGGATTTATAATAAAGTTAAATATAACAAAGTGTTTGTAATTTATAATGGGGGGAGGGGGACAAGCATAGGCTTGCTGTGGGAAAGGAGCCACCAATACAAAGTTTGAGAACCGTTGTGCTAGGCCGTGGTTATGAGGCAATCCCATCCCAAGAGAAGCAGAAGGGAGCTAGCCTGCCAACACAGCCCCTGCTCCACCTAGGAGACACAGTAACAGCTGAAACCATTGCAGGGCTTGAGTGGTTAGTTCTCATGGCCACTGGCAGGAGAGGTGCACTGGGAGGGTGGTTTATACAGTCCAGGGATGGTCTCCTGGCCTACAGGGACCCTTCTATCATGGGGCACCATGGGATTCCCATCACCTTGGTACTGAAGTCAAATCGCAGCTGCTCAGCAGTCACGTGTGACCCTCGCTGTTCTGTCTGGTCTCCCAGGACGCGGCGGAGCGCAAAGCTCAGCAGATGGGTGGCAGTGTGGTTCACCATGCAGGCCAGCCGTTGCGCCTGAAACCACAAACAAGACAGTCAAGCAGGAGGACCAGTGTGTGAGTGTATCCTAAGGGTGACAGAGCTGCGTGGGGAGCCTGCAGCCATCGAGGGGCTAGGAGAGATGGGGGAAGAGAAGCAGTAGCGTGTATGCAAATGGGGTACTCTGTATGCACAACAGTCCACGAGCCCTCCCTGTGATCTGACTCCAGTTGCCTTTCCCATCCATCGTGTACTGACAGCAGTGCTAGGCTAGATTTTGCTGGACAGGGTCCCGTGCCCCTCTGGGAGATGGAAGACAGGACCCAGAGGGAGCACCCCTCCACACAATGAGGAAATACGTCCGAACCCAAACCTCAGGCAGATGGAAGACAGACAAAAGTGGCAGCTCTTTGCTCTCAGCTGCTCAGTGCCACACGTCACCCCCAACAGCAGGGCCAAGCAAGTCCTCACCTCATCTACAAAGAGTTGCACTTGGTCCCCAGCCCGCAGGGTCGCGGTTGCCGTGACCTCATGGATCACGTAGCCACCAGAGAGCTGAACTGACTCCACTGGGAAGAGCATGTCCTTGAAGCAGAGAGACAGAGGGGTGGTTAGCACAGGTGCTCAATGCCCTCAGTCTCCATGGCAGCATAGAGATTTCAAGGGAGCCCCCAGAACAGGTTCAGGAGGGGAAGGGGCAGAGCAAGCAACCTGCAAACACCATCCTATCCCGGCCACCACCCTGCCTCAGCCCTGCCCGGGAGTTCCATCTCCATGGCCCTGTCATTCCGTGGGTGGCTCTGCGGCTGCCAGCAAGCAGGGAGATGCTGCCAGCCATGAGCCTGATGTTCTGAGCCATGGCCACTTGTTCCTTAGGGAATGGACTGAAGCCACTTGCTCACTCGCACACAGGGACAGCTTTCAGCTCACGGGTCTGGATACAAGGGAGGACAGACGGTGCTGCATGTGACTCAATAGCACCCCCCTTGGCTTATGAAGGAATAGCATGGATGAGCTCTGTATGGGGATCCCAGCTCATTGTCCTGGGAGGGAAGGGAAGCATCTGAGCTATGGGGGTTATTCCCAGTGCTGAGGGGGAAGGGAAAGGAGCTGAGCCGCTGCATGGCTGAGGCCACGGTGCAGTGTACAGCCCAACTCCACAGCACTACAGATTCTGTTCTCGAATTAGAATCCCCTAAAGAGGCTTCAGTTTCCCTCCATTTGAGCCCCTTGAGGGGGCAGAAGCAACGTGCTTTGCCGGTGGTGGTGGTGGATGGTGTAAATTCTCCCTAGTGCCTTAGGGAGGCGGAGGGGGGAATGGATAGAGGGCAAATTTCAGTTTCAGGTGGGCACCACTTACAGTCTCTGGGACTGGCTATGCAGAAGTTGCTCAGTCCAAGGACCCTTTAATGATAAAATTTGATGATCAAATTCTCCACGGTCTTGGTCCAGCTAAGGAAGAAGGCCGTGTGCTGGAGAGAATGGGCTCTGAAGGAGGAAGGGTCTCCAGCCACTCCCAACTCTCTGTGCTTTCTCAGGGGCCATTGAGAGAGGAACAGAAGCTCCCTGAAACCATTTCTGCTCTGAGTCACTGGGCTTCTCTCAGGCACCCCTCACCAGTGCCCAGCTCAGCAAACGGCTGGAAGACGAAGAAGAGCTTGAAGATGGGCTCCAGCCAGCAGCCTAGTACTGTGGAGGAGAGGTCATGCCTGGCCTGGGTAGTAATTCCAGTCGCAGGCAGCAGACAAGCTCACCTGTTGCCCCAGGCGCACCAGGTAGCCCCGATCATGTGCTTGCCCTCCCTGCTCTGCATAGAAGCTGGTCCTGTCCAGGAGGACACCGCAGCGCTGGCCTGCCCCAACCTCCTTCTGAAGAGACTGATCTTTGTACAGCATCAAGATGGTGGCCTGGCACGGGCTAAACACTGCGAAAGGGGAGAGCGAGTCAGTAATGTTTATCAACTGCCCCTCCCCCCCCGCACAACTTCTCTGCCTTCCCTTTCAAGCACAGAGGGTTTGAACTGGCCCACCATATCACTCCAGCACCCTCCCGTCCTACCCCTCCCCTACTCAGAGAGCAGAGTCTGTGCTGGGGCAGGAAGCCTCAGTAAATCTGAGACAACCTGGCAGCACCTCATCCTGGAGGAAGAGCGGGAGCTGACAGAGTGACAAGAAGGAATGAAAGATCTGTCATTAGTTTGTAACAAAACCTGGTACTTTATAACTTTCACTCTGCTGCCTCCAAAGACCAAGGGGACAAAGCCTGAACACCCAGCTCTCGAAGCCCAGGAGTAAAGGAAACTCCCCCAAAGGGTTAACAGGCAATGAGTCCCTAGGGGGCCAGCTCCAGCCATGATTTAATTAAGTGTCAGCATGGTCCTCATTCTGCTCTAATTAATGTGGCTGCTTTGCTTTGCAAACTGCAGGAAGTTCACAGGGAGCCTCCATGTAGCTGTATGGTAGGTATATTTTCCTGTGCATTATGCGGCTGGGGTTACTCCACTAGCAAACCATTAATATCATATGTAATGTAGGAACTTCCGCTGAATTTCCTGGCCTGTACGTCTGCCCTCTCAGCCCCTCAGTCTAAGTGTTGTGCATTGGGTGGTTATCTTATTTAATCTCAATAGTCCTATGGGCTGTAGGATCACACTATGCACTATCCCCCAAATTACAAATCTAGAACGCTCCCTGGATACTGAGCATCTGTGGCCCACAAGAGGGTGCGGTCTGAAACAGCTGCAAAACAACAATCACATGTAGCCGGCTGCGGGACAGAGGGGCAAGGTTAAAAAAGACTGGACAAACGCCGTCTTACAGTTCATATACAACACTCAGTCACCAAAGCTAGGTGAGCAAAGGGCACAAACTATACACTTGCCAATGACAGATGCTGGGTGATGCAGAGGCCCTGCTAGGCAGCAGCATCCATCATCACTAACCCACACTCCTGTGAGACCCTGGCAGTGTCAGTTCACAGTGCGCAAGCACAAACTCTAGGTTTCACAACCACTTGCAAGAGGTGTGCACACCTGATTCAGCTTCGTTCTTCTGGAAATACGAGAAATAAACGGTGCTCAGAAAAATTACATTGCTGTGGGTGGCAAGAGGAGTGAGGGAGAAGCGAGCATGACAAGGAGGAGATGTCACAGACACACAAAGAGCTGCCTCCGTGGGGCAAGCTGACTTGCAGGAATGAAAAACTAAGCTCCAGTCGTACTCAGCAGCTGAGAAATGAAAAAAAGAACCAGGAGCTCATATTAAGGAAGGGAAAATTTCTGTAGGGGAGTCTCAAACGTCTTCATAGTGTAGGCCCCATCTTGATAAGCGATCTTTCCTACCCATGGTTGTACAGGCCACCTACTGCGGCACCTTCGGCAATCACTGTCACAGAAAAGCAACAAGAAGAAAGCACTGAAAGGCTGTTCGCTTCTTTATCAGTGCGGTAGCAGCTGGAAATGAGGAGGCAGAACCATGTGACTGGCTAGCACTCTATGGCCCATCAGCAAGCTGAGAACAGCTGGGTCCACACAGAGAAAGCTGCAGTCTGCCAGTGGAAGTGGCTCAGGGATGAACAGGCAGCTATTCACAGAAGGGAACCAAGTTCATCTTCACTGCAGAATTAACTTAAACGATCTACCTGAGAGTAACTTCTTTGGAGCTGGCCTAGCTGGAGTGAAAGCAGCCACATTGCAAAACAACACTGGAGCTGCCATGTGCTCACCAGTGCTACCTTGTGTAAGCAGTGCACCCCCACTTAGTGTGTGGCACTACGAGCTGGTCTACATTTCAAAATTAGATTGATCCCTCAGGGTTGTGAAACTGTTGCACCATGGTTAAGCCGACCTAACCCAGGGATGTAGAGGCAGCTCAGTTGGTGGAGGAAATCGTCTGTTGACTTAACTGCCATCTCTCAGAGAGCTGGATTAACTACATCAAAGGAAAAACCTCTTCTGCAGATGTAAGAGGTGTCTTATAGGATGGTGCTACAGCACTGTAGTTATGCACCTGTCGACATGGTAATACAGATGTAACCCAAGATTGCTGGTTTGCAGTGTTACTGTAAGCTGAACTGCTCCGTGAACTCTTTCACAAGGTGGAAGAACTTGCTGGGTCTTTTCCGGGCACACTGGGAAAATTATAGGAAGGCACTGGAGGACCAGCAGCACATGAGTGGTGCTACTCACACCCACACCCTGCGGTGGTTGTGTCAGTGGCTGATAATTTGTGCTTTCTGGAGCTTTAGTCTGTATGTTTCACGGGCCAGCCAACTTGAGTGACAAGCATCACCACACTCCAGTGAAGAGCATGTGTGTGGATGGCAGTCAAGAGAGAGACACTTGAGGAATTCAAGTGCATTCTGCAGTGAAGGCAAGCTCTTTGACAAACCGTGTGTTGGCCAAGGACATGTATTAACAGCAGACATGGGCTCAGCAAACAGCTAGGTTAGGGTAGGGTGCACTTCTACCACCAGCAGGGTCAGTCCCGGGAGCTACAACTCAGTTTCCTACCCAAGGATTCACAGCAGGGGCCTGATAACTGATGACCAGCAACAGCAGCTCAGCTTCACATTCCTTCAATAGTGCCAGTGCTTCCAAACCATATGTAAAGTAGCAGTGGCATCTAGTGGTCAGCTGCTCTAATGACAGGTACCTAAATCCCTGGAGTGAACTGAGTCCTCAGTGTCCATTCCTCCTACTCTGCTAAAAATGTAAAAGATGAGAGGTTTACCCTGCCCTCCTGGGTCTTACCAGCACGGACCTACCCAGGGTATATTTACCAATTCGAGCACCCACGCATCCCAGTCCTGCAGACAAGCAGATGGCAGCACGCTGAACCCCCATCTCCAACAGACGCATATCTAATACAATTCATCTACATCATTGGATAACAGCAGTCTTTAAAGACCAGCACAGCAAACGTCACAGAGCTTTACTAGGCGCATGTGTTCAGCAGACATGCTTTGTGCTCTTGGCCATATGCTGAGGAGGGAGATAATACATGGGGCTGCATTCCGTAAGCACGCTCTCCACTATGCCCGAGATAATAATACCCCTTGTAAGGTGGAGTGGTTAGCTGGTTAGATCCATCCCTAAGAGGTTCCCGGGCTATGAATCTGATACTGATCTCCCCTGAGCCTATGCAGGCTTTCTGGGCCATGCCTCAGCTCTTACCATATCTCCCATCCTGCCCGAGTGTATAGGCGTACTTCGGCGAGTCGTCAGTAGCAGGCACACCGTCCTTCTGCAGCTGAGCCAGCGAATGCACATCCAGCTGCACACAAGAGCCCTCCAGTTGTTCTGCCTGGTGGGTCTGAGCTTTCCGCTGTACAAGTGTGAAGACAAAGCTTGAATTTGGGGTATCCTAGGAGAACCTGCACCATAAGGTTAGAGATTGTGGCTTTCGACTCTGTGGCAACAGATCCACAATCAAATCTGTGCTGCCCCATGAAGCAATTAATCCCAGTCTAGAGATGTTAAAAATCGTTTAATAGGGTAACCATGTATCTGCTAAAAATCTTAGTGGTTACATGCACTTCTTAGTTTTATACTGCAGAGCCCACAGCTCAGCCTCTTTGGGAGCAGGACTGCCAGCTCTTGCCTGCCTGGCTCCCAGGGAGGAGGCTTCTCCGCCATGCCCCATCGAAGCCACCTCCCTGGGAGCCAGCTGAGTGTAACTGATAGCATTAACTGATAAGCATCAGCGTATCCGTTAAACGGTTACTTGATTACATCACTCTAATATCCCTAGTCCAGTCGCAACATCTGGCAGTCAGAGGCCTTAAGAACACCCAGGACACGAGGCTGAATCCCTGACCATCTTGATATCAACTGCAAGCTTTGTCACCCCACAGATTCTTTACCCTTTTCCCCCAGATAATTCAGGAGTACGTTTAACAGCACTGATCCCAGGAAAGATCCCTGGAGGACACTTCTTCAAACCCCTGAGCTATAGGAGAAAGGAATTCCACGGTGTTGATGGACTACAGAGGTGATGAGAAGCACCTGCAATGAACTGGAAGTCTACATGGAAACTCTGATCAGAAAGTCTAGGGCATGAGTCACAGTGACAGAGGCTTGCATGAGAGGCAGGGTTTTGTATCCTACCTCAGCATCTTCTTGGGCTAGCTGGTCCAAAGCTGCCCAGTCCAGCTGGATTCCCTTTTCTTCAATCATCAAGCCAATCAAATCTAGGGGAAACCCCAGGTTTCCATACAGCGACCATGCCACCTTCGCTGCAGAGAGACAGTAATGAGAACACAGCCTCTAGGCGGCCATGGAGAGGACACACAGCAGGGTGATGAAAGGAAACGCTTGCTTTCTCTGGGGGCATGTCCTCACATCCCTAAGGAGACCTCTCTTCCCCATCAGTGCAGCCAACAAGGATGAGTTGCTCATTGCATTCCCTCATTGGTGCTCTAAAACCACAGGGCTGCCAGCCCTCAGCTCCCCTGGGACTGTGAGCACAGATGCTTCCAAACAGGCTTGAACACGTTTGCTTCCACAACCGGACAGCATGGTGCAGCTTGCGACTGTCAATAGGTACGCTAAAGAGCTCAGCAAAGCACATGCACATAGAAAGGCCTCAGCACAGCGGCAGGCCAGTTCCCAATGCAGCTAGAATGACCGTAGCAGCAAACAGCCTCTGCAAGCTCCGGAGTGTTTGCCGGAACTCTCCTATTGCCTTATGCTACCAGGTACTGAACCACACTGCTTAGTGAACAGGTGGAGAGAGATGGGTTCAAATCGGCTCAGGCAGGCGAAGGTTAAGCCAGTATCATCCCTATCACACCCAAACATGCTCCCCCCTGCTGGGTACTGCACTAGCTGTTCTAGTGCTTGTGTGGAGCCAGTCACCACAGCACCTACGCATCAAACCGGCAACAGGGCCCCTTGGCAGCCACAAGATCCCATTAGCTCTGGTGAGTGAAGCGTCTCAGAGATATTTGGGAGATGCAGCACCTGTTTTGCAGTGCCGGTGCAGAGCACGGGGCTGGAGCTGTATTGCCAGCAGGGCTGCAGGTACGCAGGCCTCTACCACAGCTTTGATTTGGAAGTGGGGAGAATTCTCTGGGGCAGAAGGGAACACTATGCCATCTGCTGTGGGGTGTGTCACTGCTTCCATTGCTCTCCCCCCAGCCCAAAGGGTCCAGCCCAGCCTTAGCTGAGACACGCAGCAGCAAAGGCCCAAGCCACTCTTAACCAATGGCAGACCCTGGCTGCTGCTCCTCCCTGGGTTGCACTCTCCTTCTCAGTGGCATGGGGGAAATCATGGTCAGCCTGGATCTGGGGCCTCCCTTAAGCCTCCTCTTTAATTCTCCATGAGCTTTTGGATACGCTGACAGTATCCCCTAGCACGCTATCTAAGTGGAGTAGAGATGGGGGGGTTCACCTCTTTGGGATGCAGGTGGAGGAGATTGCCCTACCTCTAGCATGGCCACGTTCTCAGAGGGTGGGGACAGGACGCAGATTAGAGAATGGACACAGACACCAGGCACATTGGGAATTAGCAGGTGTACACTGGCGCCCCGCAGCTGACGGCATGGGAGGAACTAACCTGGGAAGAGGTTGGCGGGACCCATCTGCTGCAGAGTCCTGTCTATGATGCGCCGCCCCCGCAGAAGGGAGGTGAGAAATGCAGCCTCGTTGTCACTGATGACAGTCATAATCTGCAGGGAGAGAAGGAGCAGATTCAACCACCTTCCCAGGGGGTGTGCTCCACGGCTTGGCTCAGCCCAGCCCCCAGAATCCTGCCCGTCGAACAGCCTGGTGACTATAAGGACTGGGAACAGGCAAAGTGGGTGCTGAAGCAGGCTTTGCATTTGCTATCATGGTGCACCTACAGCTTAGCTTTGGGCTCATAACTTGCTGCAAGGAGAGTGAGGTGGGGCAGACGCCTGTTGGGAGAGACCAGAGATCAGGCTTACATGGCACACCAGGCGGGACAGCCACGTTTGCAACCCAGTGAAGATTCTGCATGAGGTCCCCAGGGCTAGGAGAGCAGGGCACGCTGCTCGTCAGGAGCCAGGCCTATCAGCAGAGCTGGGCAGAGAGGAAGCTTGTAAAACGGCTGCCCTCATGATCCCCAAGCACCTAGTTCGCTCTAGCTATATCAATATTGCCGTTACCACAGGCGGGGCAAAGGGGACTCACTCCAGGAGGGGGACCATGGGCACCTGAACCATCTTAAAGCCTGGGCTTCTTCTGCGCTTTGCTGGCACAGGGGCCGCCCTGCTTCCCTGGGACATCAACCAGCTAATTGTGGCACAGGAGAGATCCCGTCAAGCCCCACCTTCAGTGTCCACAGCGTACATCTGCGAACGCCAAGTCGCACGCGGAGTCTGTGCCCATTGTCTGGAATCTGTGCTCCCTCCCCTCCCTCCAAGAGAGCGGCCGTGCTGGGGACAGGGCAAACTCATTTGCTCACATCCCCTGCCCCTACTCCATTTTCATAGCATGTGAAGGGCACCAGTGCACACATCTAAAAGGTCAGGGATATTGAAAGAGGAGGCTTAAGGGAGCCCCCAAATCCAGGCTGGCCATGATTCCCATGAGGGGTTACTGCTTCTCCCCAGCAGATGCCATGCTGCTCACCTGGTCTGCGTTCTTCCTCAGCTCTGGATAGGCATCTCCCTGCAGAGCAAGTTGCACTGAGCATCAGAAAAAGCTGCATGCAGTGTCAGCACCAACACTCCTCCCTACCACCACAAGGGACATGGGCTCGTCTGAGCCCTTTTGCATTGACCCTGCTCAGCCCATGGGACTCCATCTCAGGGCTGCATCTGGGTGAGCCAGATGCCTCTGCATGGCTATTGCACCTTTATCCGAGGACTGCAAATTGCTTTGAAAGTATTAAAGAAGCGTACCACTGCCCTGTAAGGCAAGTGCCACACCTCCATGGAGAAAGTAAGGTAGGGTGAGGCAGTGACTTGCGTGTGTCCCACTCTCCAAATCCCCTGTTCTAACCGCTTCCCACCTTGCTTCCCAGACACAGCCAACTTTAATTAACTGATACTTTCTGCACTTCTGTGTGACTCTGGCTGGCTCCTGACGGGCATGAAGGCAGTGCCTCTTTGGTGGAAGAGGAGGAAGACAGCACCCATCAGAGCCCCAACAGAGTGAGATTACACATTGGTTAATAGCTACTGTTTCACAGCTGCCTCTCTTGTCCTTGCTGCTGCATGGATCCCCCCTCTCCACCCATGCGGTGTTCCAGGACACCTCTGTGGCTACTCTAGCAAATGCTTTTTGTGCAAGAGTAGTATTAGGAAAGTGCTTTCAATGTATGTATAGTTTCTTCTCATAAGATCAAGCAGAAAGAAACAAAAGGGAGGAGAGCTGATCAGCCAGCTCTTCAGAAACCCGTTTGGGAACCTGCACGCTAGAGAAGTGTCTATGCTGGCAGCCCATGTCTCTTCTTTCACCCTCACACATCGGACCTGTGCTGTACACATTGTTTGGCTCAGAGCTTGTTGAGATTATAGAAATAAGAAGGCCAAGTGTCACTGGGATAAACATCTCACACAGTCAAAGATCCCTAGTGGATACAACCTCCTGGCACGGGAAACTGCTCCTGCACTCAGCCAAGAAACATCTAGCAGTATGAGACCTAGGCTGATAGGCAAATCTCCCTCCCTTTTGTGCTTACCAGAACTTCTACAACGATAGGAACCAAGCTGGCCAGGAACCCAGGCGGAGCATGAAGAACTTCAGAGCAAAATCGGACAGCCCTGCGCAGGATGCGGCGCAGCACCAGCCTGTAGATAGGGGAGGATTCCTAAGACAGCCCCATGAGCACTGTATCCTATAAACTGACTGCATGGGTGGCCACTCAGGAGAGATTTAAATGCAGCCCAGCTGATTAGCAGAGTGCTCACAGCTGGTTGCAGGTGTTTACACTGGTGGTGCACATCCACAAATGCCTCAGTGCACATGAAATGTATTCCACATACGGATGGAAAAAAATTAGAGGAAACATTGCCCATGAGTCCCAAACAACTCCCCATTCCCTGCCCAGCTCCCTCTTCTATGCCTGAGCCCCCCACCACAAATCAGCTTCCCCTCTCTGGCCACACAATCAAGCTCCTGCGCCTGCTGCCCAGTTGCTCCTTAGCACAAAGCAGCTCCCCATTTCTGCCCAGGTCCCACCTATACAAGCAAATGCCCCACCCTGACCAGGTCTTCCCTCCCCGCCCCCGAAACCAGCTCTGCCTTCTTCACCCACATTACCACACACAAACCCAAAAGTCAGCCCCTCTTTGCCATGCCTAGATCGTTCCTTATGCACACTCCAGCTCCCCACACCTCATACCTTCTCCGTCCTGATCACCACAGGGCCAACCACACATAACCATGCTGGTTCCTACATGCCCCTCCTGCCCTGTGCCCTCTATATTCTCTCATCTCCAACCTGCTTCCTTCTCACTCATTTCCCCTCCAGCCAGAACATCCACCCTACTGCTGCTGGTACTCTCCCTCCCCTTCACAGTCAAGCAGCCCTTCCCCCATTATCATGCATCCTTACTCGGCTCCAGACATGCCAGGGTACACGCCATCAGCAATGCACACAGACAGGGTGCGGACATGATCCGCCACCACACGGTAGGCCATGTTCACAGATCCAACATCAGCCGCCTCGATCAGGCCCTGGTACCCAGGCCCCCCGCAGCCCTGTGGACAGAAAAGGGATGGGATGGAAAAGGAGATGTTTTAGAGGTGGCAACTAGCTCTGAACAGCACAGCTGCTCTGAAAGGCATCTGGCTGTAAACTCTGCATAATATTGCTCTGGGTGGGTGTTTTCTGGGCTGATGGGCGCCCAGGTGGTTCTTCCTCCTAATGCCAGGCATGTAGCTAATTCCCTTCACACACTGATGCCAGTCTACCCCGCATGCCAAATGTACCACATTAACACCCATCTGGCACACAAGAGACCAGGGCTCACGCATGTCAGAATCATCATCAAACTCAGTATCTAACCACTTGGGGCAATTACAATCCCATGACGCTTGTAACAGGAGTTATGAACTGTGGGGTCCTGGTTAAATTCCAAGCTAGGACTTTCTCTCCTGCTCTCTAACCCCCACCGTTCTTCAAATGGACACACATCCTGGCCTAAGCGGCTGTGCAGCACTGCTGTGTGGTGTTTGACAGCTGCTACCTCCCATCCCAGGGGGGCGCTATTTCAATGCTCAGCGGATAACCTCTAGACACCCAGACTGGAAAGTGCTTTCGACTCAGCTGGTACCTCTGGCAGCTAATCATCACCTGGTGGATGGCATCCAGGATGGGGGTGAAGAGGTCTGTGTCGTAGTTGGAGCGCTTGCGCTGCAGAACTGTCACCAACCTTTCTAGGCCCATCCCCGTGTCCACGTGGTGCTGGGGCAATGGACGGAGACTCCCATCAGCCTCTCTGGCAACACACCAGCCCACACCCAAAACACAAGCCAAAGAGAAGTGGAAGTTAGTCTGAGGACAAGTGCTAATCAATCTGAGTGGGGTTGGAGGGGGACACAGATTGAGGATGGAAGCTGTAGGAAGGAGCAGAGGGGGCTTGACAGGTGCAGCTATGCGGCAAAAGGGGGCAAGGCCAGGGACACGACTGACAGGAGCAGCAGCAGGGCAGAGGAGATCTGAGAGACAAGGCAGAGATGGAAAAAGTAGCAGGGGAAGAGAAGACACTGGTTGGGTGTCTAGCAGATGGCTGCACAGAGGGCAAAGAGGAGCCTCTGAGATGTCTCCAAGCTTTTCTTTAGCTCCCTCTCATCTGTCCCAACCAGTGTGGAGCAAGGACTCATTGAACATTAATGTCTTTAGGGAGGTACAAGTTTCTTATATGGAGTGTTGCTCTGAGGCAGCCCTCAGGGGATCAGTACCTGCTGTACTGCATGAAGACCAAGTTCCAGATCTCCACCACATCAGGGCTGTCCTGGTTCACCAGTGCTGCTGCGTCCCTGCCGCCACCTACATGGTCGTAGTGGATCTCGGTGCAGGGGCCGCAAGGGCCAGTCTCACCCATCTCCCAGAAGTTTTCCCTCAGTGGGAAAGGCAGCACATGACTGGGAGGCACCCTGAAAAAGACAGTAGCAGAGATCACAAGGCAGGGCTAGCAGATTGTTCCCTCCACAGTGCACAAGCCACAGGCTACCATGAGCCAGGGAGAGGAGTCTGGGGGACTCCTCTCTGACTGTACTGTTACCTAGCTCGATATGGTGTACTTGCTTCTGCTCATAGAGGGCTGAACTAGCTGCCTCTGTGACATTACTGGATTTGAGATTAGCATATAAACATCGTTGCAACCACTGTTATACATTTGCAGTGTCTATAGAAAGCTGATAATTCACTTGTTCTGTTTATACTGTTCATATGCGTGTGTCATTTTTATATCTGAAATGATGAGAATTGGCTTTGTAGCTGTATTTCAAATGTTTGCCTCTGGGAGTTATCAACAGGGTTCATTCACTTATTGTGAAAACGTGGCTACTCAGGCAAGGTTTACACTAGAGAGTTTTTGTTGATCTCATCAGTCTTCTTGTACAAGAAGCCTGTAGTGTAGACATAGCCTCAAGCAAATAGCAGTATTTCATTGAAAATGCGTCTCAAGTAGTGGGCAAGAGCTGAGGTATAAGCTGACCTGGGAAAGTCACTGGTCCTTTGGGATTGAAAGAACCTGTTCAGATTTGGTGAGACTGGTTTTCATAACCTCTCATCTGAGTAAGGAGTGGTGCAGGTTGTGGCACAGAAGATGCTGAATTGCTAAGGGGGCTGCTTGTGTGACTTCTTAATGGACAGTGTGGCAACAGAAGTGCTCTTTGTGACTTGTGTGGTGTGCCTTATACTGGAGGAACCCCAGTCTTGGCCTGTAAGTAGTCCTGTTTCTAAGCAATTTGCCCTGATTTGACCTGCTCAGCGACATCACTGTAATATAACAGATTTCTGGGGCACCAGAAAGTATCACAGAGTCTAACAAAAATGATTTTCATTTAAAAGTAGCTGATTTACTAAACAAAGGGCATAGTCTCTGCAGTTAGTGAATTGAACAGATTGTATCAGGTCATTATATCCTTCAGGACTTCAGAACTCTTCCTCTCATACTTAGTTTTTAGTCATATAATAGAAGAGGAAAACAAGCTTTTTTAACTCCCCAGTTGAAAGTTAAGAAACCAGTGAATTAGTCATTGAATTGAACTATTTGAATAAACTGCAATGGAGTGAATATTCCCCTCTGCACCCACAGAAGAGGACACTGCTGTCAAAACTTCATTTAACACTTCTTTCAACTTTATTTCCAGATGTTTAGCCAGCGACTTCCACTTTAAAAGTGGTTTGTCATTACAATTTGTCAGCAAACATCTACTCTTTAATATTATTTTCTGTATAATTTTAAATTATAAGTTTAGACTTTAACATGGTTCTATTTCATATTTAATTTTCAATGTATTTATTTTTAATATGCAAACCTCTACTTAATTTAAAAAGCACCTACATTTTTTGTTTAAAAAAAAATCATCCTTTTTTCCACCCTTCCCTGGAGGGAGGGATCACTAGGTTTGAAACAGGAGCTCCAGCTCCACCACCTATTCAGTTCTAGGCCTCTTGGCTGAGAGGAGATTCAGTACCATTGACTGTGGAAGTACAGTTGTGTAGACATCTTTATTAAAGACAGGCCTGAGGCCACTGGTCTCAATTCACACAGGCCAGCAGTAATCACCCTGACTAACCCAGTGCTGCATTTGAAATGGCAATTGAGCGGTAAGACAGGGCTTACCAGGGCTGCAGGGCCACTAAGGAATTCATAACAATCCAATGGAACTGGACTCAAATGAGAGAGTAAAAAAAAACAAAAACCCACTGATTAATCCTTTTCTCTTCCACGTCTGCATCCTACCAGCTAACAAGCAAATGGTGACTGTAACTCGCCTCTCACCTCTGCCCATGACTCTCCTGCCCCTCTGCTCTCATACACTTACCCTAGGCTGAGCCATATGTCCTTGCTCTCTTCATCTGGGCTCAGCCCCAGTGAAGAGTCTCCTCCAAAATAGGTGATGTAGAGACGGTCTTTTGGGATCTCATAGATCTGTGTTAGGAGCTCCCATGCCATGCCACATGCTTCCTCCTGAATGGAGTGAGGAAAAGCAAAAGACAGCACAGCTAGTCAGAAGCATCCAGGAGAGAGACTCTAACTTAGAAGTACAGGCAGTCCCCGGGTTACATGGATCCGACTTACATCAGATCCCTACTTACAAACGGGGTGAGGCAACCCTGCACTAGCTGCTTCCCCCCAGCAGACCAGGGAGACGGAAAACTAGCGCCCCCCCAGCAGACCAGGGAGACGCGGAGCGGCTTTTCTCAGCAGACACCTCAGCTTGAGAATAAAGGACTGACGGAAGTAAGGTGTGGGAGAATAAAACTGAGCTCTGGAGAAATGTTTGGCTAGAGCCGTGGTCCCCAACACGGTGCCCGCGGGCGCCATGGTATTTGTGTGCGCCCGCCAAGTGCTCGGGGCTGGCCTGGCCCCGGGCACGTGGCGCATGTGCGGTGCCGGAGCCGGGCACATGGCGCACGGTGAGCGCCGGCCCCGGGAGCGCCGCGGATTGGCCGCCTGCACTCTGGGCGCGCGGCGCTTGGGGAGGGGGGGGGAGTGCTGGCCCTGGGTGCGCGGCACTTGGGGGGGAAGAGAGCTGGCCCCGGGCGCGCGGCGTTTGCAGGGGGCGCCGGCCCTGGGCGCGTGGCGCTTGGCAGGGGGAGAGTGCCAGCCCCTGGCGCGCGGCGATTGCAGGGGGCGCTGGCCCCGGGCACGCGGCGCTTGGCGAGGGGAGAGGGGGCCCCAACCCCGGGCACGTGGCTATGGGGGGGCCCCGCCCCCGGGCATGCGGCTATGGGAGGCCGCCCCCGGGCGCGCAAGTGTCCCTGCCCCCTGGCGGGCAAACGGCCACGCCCCCTGGCGCCCGGCAACCTCTAATGGTTGGGGACCACTGGGCTAGAGTTTCCCCTACAATATGTACCAGTTCCGACTTACATACAGATTCAACTTAAGAACAAACCTACAGTCCCTATCTTGTACGTAACCCGGGGACTGCCTGTAAAAGGGAAGGAAGCCACACTGACGCTGCTAGCCTTGGTTGCACTTGCCCTTTGCCATTCTA
This sequence comes from Pelodiscus sinensis, assembly GCF_049634645.1. NCBI lineage: Eukaryota > Metazoa > Chordata > Testudines > Trionychidae > Pelodiscus > Pelodiscus sinensis. The sequence goes on from NC_134713.1 coordinate 140,701,098, forward strand.
CAGTGTAGAACAGAGTGATAAAGGGCTACACCGCCAAAGCAGGCCTTCTGGTATCTATGGAAAGCAAGCAATGAGCTTCCTGCTGGTGACCTCAGTATCCCATGTCCAACAGGCAGAGTACTGAGTGGTTCCCTCTTGCAACGGGGGCAGTCTTGATGACTAACTGTCACAGCGATGGCTGAAGTGGGGTTGTCTGCTCCCCAGGAACTAGGCTGCCACCTCTACCCCAATTTGGATCACAGACTCCCTAGCCCATTCCCATTCCCATGCAGTTCACAGCCCAAGTCATCTGAAGCCAGCTCCCATTGTCTTTAGTTAATTCTGGGAGGTAACCCTCCAATTTAGTGTTCCCAGAGGGGGTGCACCATTTAAACCAGGGGAGTTAGCAAACCTTTTCCTAATATGGATCATATTTTAAACCAGAGATGTATTTCACTCTCATTCGCTGGTGCTCAGCCCCATCTCCTTGCCACCCCATTTGCCATTACCCAGCATCTTTACGACAACTACACAAATTGCCACTTGAATGTAAGAATTAGCTGAATATTTAGCATGTTGATAGCTTCTTTTGGCAATGTGGCAGTTGGGAAAAACCAGCCAGCCCCTCCAGATCAGCTAACTTGCTGTTGAACACCAGCACGCGCTCTGCTCACCCGGTGGTTTAAACCCTGGAACTCACAGCAAAAAAAAATAAAAAATCCCAAGCTCATCAGAGCAGCCGAGACAATATGCCTGATACAGCACCCCAGGGTACATTTGACACGTGGTAGCAAGACCTGACCCATGTCCCGAGGAGCACATGCTCAAGTATCTCACTTTAAAATAATCCCCAAAGGACCAGTTTCCCAGCATCTCAAAGAAGGTGTGATGGTAAACATCTCGGCCCACGTCATCCAAATCATTGTGCTTTCCACCAGCACGCACGCACTTCTGGCTGTTCACCACACGCCGGTACTGGGCCAACTCACTTCGGGGATGTGCTGTACCCAAGAAAATGGGCTTGAACTAGAAGGGAACACACACAAAAAATCATGCCATTTTCATACCTTGCCGGGTTGAATTATAAGTCCTGAGTGGGGTTTCTGTGCTGCAATTATTAAATAACAATGAGAAAAGTTTGTTACGGGGTTTATTACCCTGAAGTATTCCAGGCATGGCAGAGGTGCTTGGAATGATTTCAGACAATATGCAGTTTTGGCAAAGCCAAAAAGATACATCTCTGGGTATGTCTAGACTACATTGTTTTTTTGAAAAAACTTCACCCGCATCCACATTGCAATCACGTTCTTTCGAAATTAAATCAAAAGAATGCAGGGGTTTTTTGGACATTGGTAAACCTCTAATTACGAGGAGGAACGCCTTTTTTGAAAGAGCTCTTTCAAAAAAAGGCGTGTGTGGATGCAGAGCAGGGACATTTTTTGAAAGAAGAGGCAATCAAAAAAAGCACAGGTGCTCTGGTGGCCATTCTGTGAATAGCAATCAGGGCTTTCTTTTGAGACAGCATCCATGCAGTCTGGACGCTCTCTTTCGAAAAAGCAGATCGCTTTTTCAATCTGGTTTTGAGGTGTGAGCGCTCTCTTTTGAAAGAAGCTTTTTTTGAAAGAGCTCTTTTGAAAAAACTTCTTTCGAAAGAAGCTTGCAGTCTAGATGTACCCTCTGTGAAACAGTTTTCATGAAATATGTCAGGAAGGCTTGAGAGACATTCTTTAACTGTGGTTGGGAGACCAAAATTCAAGTGCGACTCAGAGACGTTTTCATCCCAAATCACTGCAGAGCAGGACTTGAACCTAGGTGTGCAACAGCCCAGCACTCTAACTACCAGACTACAGGCAGTCCCCGAGTTACGCGGATCCGACTTAAGTCGGATCCGCAGTTACGAACAGGGCTTTTCTCTCCCCGGAGGACGGGAGCGGCGGGACGCCCAGATGAGCCACGGTCCCGCCGCCCCCGTTCTCCAGGGCGAGAAAAGCTGCTCCCCGTCTCCTTGGTCTGCTGGTCAGACCAGGGAGACGCGGAGCAAAGCTGCGGAGGACGTCCGCAGTGGGAAAGCCCAGGCGCGCCGCGGCTGTCCCGCTGCGGGCGTCCTCCGCGGCTTTGCTCCGCGTCTTCCTGGTCTGCTGGGGGGGCGCAGCTAGTGCCCCCTCTCCCCCAGCAGACCAGGCTTTTCTGCCCACGACGCCTGGGGTAGAGCAGCTGGGGCGCTGCTGGGTTGGTCCCGCAGCGCCGCTCCTCAGCGCTACTGGACCAACCCGGCAGCACCCCAGCTGCTCTGCCCCAGGCGTCCTGATTCAGCCGCTGCTGGTCAGTTTCAGCAGCGGCTGAATCAGGACGCCTGGGGCAGAGCAGCTTGGGTGCTGCTGGGTTGCTCCAGTAGCGCCGAGGAGCGGCGCTACTGGAGCAACCCAGCAGCGCCCCAGCTGCTCTGCCCCTGGCGTCCCCAAGTCAGCCACTGCTGAAACTGACCAGCGGCTGACTACAGTAAGCCCGAGACAGAGTTGCTCTGCCCCCGGCTTCCTGGAATCAGCCGCTGATCAGTTTCAGCAGCAGTTGACTTGGGGACGCCTGGGGTTCTTAAGTTGAATCTGTTTGTAAGTCAGAACTGGCATCCAGATTTAGCCGCTGTTGAAACTGATCAGTTTCAGCAGCGGCTGAATCTGGACACCAGTTCTGACTTACATACAGATTCAACTTAAGAACAAACCTACAGTCCCTATCTTGTACGTAACCCGGGGACTGCCTGTATACAAATACCCCCTCCTCCACTTCACCCCAAACACAATTCCACATTTGTGAAAATCATAGAACACTTGAACTGAAAGGGACTTCTAGAGGTCAGCAAGACCAGTCCTCTGCCCTCATGGCAGGACCAAGCACCATAGATCATCCCTGACAGATGCCTATCTAAACTGCTTTTAAATATCTCCAGTGATGGGAGATTCTACAACTGCCCAAAATGTTACAAAAGTTTTATTTTTGGCACAATGTGAAAAACTTCAAAAGTAGCTGAGTAGTACAACAGTTGTCCTGAGCCTGGTCAACACTGGGGCTACGTCTACACTGGCCCCTTTTCCGGAAGGGGCATGTAAATTTCATGAGTCGTAGTAGGGAAATGCGCGGGGGATTTAAATATCCCCCGCGGCATTTAAATAAAAATGTCCGCCGCTTTTTTCCGGCTTTTAAAAAAGCCGGAAAAGAGCGTCTACACTGGCCCCGATCCTCCGGAAAAAGCGCCCTTTTCCGGAGGCTCTTATTCCTACTTCAAAGGAAAAGGGGCCAGTGTAGACGAGCCCTGGGAGTTTCAGTTAGGTATGTAAAAGAGTACATTCATTAACTACCATGGTTAGGCTAATTGGGTAGTGTAGTAGTTCAGAACAGCAGTACAAGTAAATTTAGGATTCACTGGTGTGGCATCCTGACAGATCTCCTGCTCCATCAGTGATGATAAACCTTTGGCTGTGTGTGTTTTCATATGCTCCCTCAGTATATCATGCCAGCTCTGCGCAGGTAGTTAGCAAAATAGACTTCATGAGAGCCCCCAAAGACTGCAGACTCAGAGAAGATACGAAGGCACCTGAGTCAGGTTTATTGTTGAACCAAGATAAGCTGTCTGTTACTCAACGTATAACAGAATAGGTAGAAATGGTGTCCCTAGCCTCTGTTTCTCTGGAGGAGACAGGGGAGGGTTCATGTGAGGATTACCTGTTGTGTTCCCTCCCCTCTGGGGCATCTGGTATTGGCCACTGTCGGCAGACAGGATACTGGGCTAGATGGACCTTGGGCTGTTCTTATGTTCTTAACTCTTGCTTACTTTGGTTCAAGCACCAGGCCCATGCGTCAAGCTCTTTCTTTCTGCTACATTCCCCCACCGTGAAGATTACCTGTTGGCTGCGTCTAGATTGGCATGATTTTCCGGAAATGCTTTTAACGGAAAAGTTTTCCGTTGAAAGCATTTTCGGAACAAAGCGTCTAGATTGGCACGGACGCTTTTCCGCAAAAGCACTTTTTGTGGAAAAGCGTCTGTGCCAATCTAGACGCGCTTTTCCGCAAAAAAAGCCCCGATCGCCATTTTAGCCATCGGGGCTTTTTTGCGGAAAACAAATCTGAGCTGTCTACACTGGCCCTTTTGCACAAAAGCTTTGCGCAAAAGGGACTTTTGCCTGAACGGGAGCAGCATAGTATTTCTGCATGAAGCTCTGATTTCTTACAGTAGGAAGTCAGTGCTTTTGCAGAAATTCAAGCGGCCAGAGTAGACAGCTGGCAAGTTTTTCCAGAAAAGCGGCTGATTTTCCGGGAAAACTGGCCAGTATAGACACAGCCGTTGTGTTCCCTCCCACTGGAGCATCTGGTACTGGCCACTGTCGGCAGACAGGACAGTGGGTTAGATAGACAGTTGGTCTGACCCAGTATGACCGTTCTTATGTGTTTTTTAATTTGGGGTATACATTTAAGTTGGGCCTCACACCTATCCTCACTACTGCAACAAAGACGGGATGGCCTTGTAATGAGAGCACAGATCTGGGTCCCCAGAGACCTAGATTCAATTCCCAGCTCAACAAGAGCATTTTCCTGTGACTTCGAGCAAATCCCTTAATCTGTCAGGACAGCAGTCACCTACCTCACAGGTGCGTTTCCAGCACATACTCCGTAAGTGACAGGGAGGCACCCAGGTGCTATGCTGCGGCGGGCCAGAGCACTAGCAGTGTTTATTGCAGAGAGGCAGTGGGGAGCGCTACATGCACAATGGGGTCTGTGGGTGCTGCCCGAGCAGCTGCAGCTGCCAGGACCGCCTCGGTGGTGCATTATGCCGCCCTTACAGCTAGGGGCGCGTTACGCCAGGGCTTGGCAGATTTACCCGCCCCGGGCTAGGCAGAAACAGCCGGGCGGGGGCACCAGCCAGGGCTCAGAGGCTGCCAGGAGCTCGGGCACGTCCCAGCAGCTACAACCGCGGCTCAGCTTGCAATGCAAGAGGCGCCGGGGCTCAACCGGGGCTTCACCCCAGGGCTGCCCCGTCGGGAGGCTGCGGCAGCGCCGATCCCGCCCCGCCCACCTGGTTCATGCCCGCGTTGACGAAGAGGAGCCCGGGGTCCCCGCGGGGCCGCACGGGGGCTGAGGGCACCAGGCGGTGTCCGTGCTGCTCCCGGAAGAAGCGAAGAAAGGCCTGGCGGACCTGCCCCGCCGGGGGGCAGGCGGCGGCGGCGGAGCGAGCCCGGCAGGAGCCGCAGCGCCAACCTGGGGGGAGCCGGAGCAGCCGCCGCGCGTGGCCTGCCGCGGCCATCTTAACCGAGGGCGGAACGCCGGCTTCGCGCCGTCGGTAGGACACCATTCAACGAGAGGCGGCAGCAAGAGAAACCTCCATGCCGCAGGGGATGGTGGGATCGGGGAGCCGTATGCAAAGCGCCTCCCGGCATGCTTTGCTGTTTCTGCAGGTCCGCTTCAAGGGGCTTGTGAGAGTTTTAAGCATGTGGCCGCTGCCCCCGGGCAAAGCGAGGGGTGAGCGGAGCCGAGCCTGGGCTGCCCCTGTGCAGAGCTCTGCACCCGTTGCTGGCCTAGCAGCAATGACTTTTCTGGGAGGCTGGTGTGGCAGGAGAGCAGCGGCACATAAATTACTGTCTGGCCCATTTCCCTTCTGTCTCTAGGTCCCCTCTCTGCTGAACCTGGGCTTCAGAGCATCGTCCACCTGGCTCCTCTCCAGCTGGCCTGTCTGACCTCCAGTGCCTTTCCTTTAGCCTCGTGCTCTATTCCAAGGATATATTTATAAACTTTTGTGTAATGGGGCCTAGGTTTCGCTTGTCCTGGGCACCTTCACAGTCAATAATAATCAGTATACTACAGATATTCAAGTCGTGAACTACGACCCCACCACCCCAAATAATGAGATTTTAAAAATTATGAATGTTGGGGTATTTTCTTTGCCTTCTGGTTCCTGGAGACTTTAGGGTACCTTCAAGTCTTCTTTTCAAGGTTTTTTCTACTAAGAAACTTTTTTTAATGAAAGGCGAGATACTAAATGATTTGCTTCCAAAGTCTGACATTTTCAGAAAGATACCAGAATTGTTGTTGGAGTTGTCATGAAATCACGAGAGTTGGCAACAGCAAATAAAGGAAGATTACAATCTGGAAAAAAAAATTTCCATGTCAGAATTGCATGCCTACTATGTCACAGATAATACCTCAGTCCCATAAATTATAGATACCAGAGGACATGTTTGATTATTGTATCAGATTTCAAGTTATGTTCTGATGATCCTCTGTGCAAGAGGTCACATATGAAGCTTACTTGAGGTTTCGATACTTGTGGTACAGTCCCTGGGTAGTTGGGCCTATTTTGCTGAGATTGAGGCAGGGGTCATTCCTCTGATAAACAAAACATGCAGCTGTGTAGGGCACCACATTATTCAGAGCACCAAATTGCCCCACATTTCATAATGTCCAATGCAGCTGGGTGCTGCAAGGCCAGCTCCATCCCCTGACAGCCCCCTCTCCCTGCCTGGAGGCTGTGCCCATCTCTCAGTGCAGGCAGTGGCAACCAGTGGGAGCACAAGTCAGAGGACTCAGGAGGAACAGGGGACAGTCATGCAGTCGACTGTGCTGGAAAGAAATATCAGTTTCCCCTTCAAAGTACCACTCCCACCCCTATGATTCTCCTGGGTCCTTCAGCTGGCACTCATGCTGCTCACCACCACCAGCACCTCCCACCTGCTTCTTGAGACTGTCAGGTGAACCTCCCTCTCTGCCCTGCTCCTGCCCCCAACAGCTTCTGCCCGTGCAGAACCCCCTACCACTGCGAAGTGGCCTCTCCCCCCGTACGGGTGTGCGTGCAGGTGCTGGGCTGTGTAGGGCACCAGCTCTAGTAGGGATGGCCTTGTTGGGGCAGCACCCTGAATACACACTGGCTACGTCTACACTGGCATGATTTTCTGGAAATGCTTTTAATGGAAGTTTTCCGTTAAAAGCATTTTTGGAAAAGCGCATCTAGATTGGCAGGACGCTTTTCCGGAAAAGCACTTTTTCCGGAAAAGCATCCATGGCCAATCTAGACGCGCTTTTCCGCCAAAAAGCCCCGATCGTCATTTTCACGATCGGGGCTTTTTTGCGGAAAACACTACTGAGCTGTCTACACTGGCCCCTTTCCGGAACAGTTTTCTGGGAAAAGACTTTTGCCCGAACGGGAGCAGCATAGTTTTTCTGGAAAGCACTGATGATTTTACATTAGATTGTCAGTGCTTTTCCGGAAATTCAAGTGGCAAGTGTAGACAGCTGGCAAGTCTTTCCGGAAAAGCGGCTGATTTTCCGGAATAACTTGCCAGTGTAGACACAGACACTAAAGCAGGGGTGGGGAACCTCAGGCTTGGGCTGGATGCAGCCCCTGGCTTTTCAGGATCTGGCCCCCAAAGCTCAGCAATCTGCCCTGCATTGGAGAGCCTGAGCTGGTGCATCAATCACCTACCACCCACTCTCAAGGCTGGAGCACAAAAAACCTACTACCCTGAGCCCTCCTAGGCTCTGTTGTGTGAAGGGAATGTGGGGAGTGTCTTTTTCCTTCTCGCTCAGGGGCTTGTCACTTGTGTGCTACCCCGGACTGGACTGATTTTTCTGTGGGTAGTGGCTCCAATCCAAAAAAAGGTTCCCCACCCCTGCGCTATGGGGAAGAGAGCCACATAGCCGTCTTTCATAAACACTCAGTGGGGGCTTGAGATCTGCTGGCTTTCTCCGGCGGGGTTCGTGGGCAACTGAAATTGTATCTGGGGGGGGGGGGGGAGAAGCGGGACATGTGAGGAGTCAGGCCTGAGCATCACTGCCGGTCCCTGCCTGCAACCTAAGGGAGCTGTAACTGGCTCGAGCCGGCAGCCACGCACAGTGCAGCATACGGCCAGGCACCGCGCGCCACTGAAGAACGGGGGGGGGGAGGCAGCTGGGAGTTCCGAGCACGCGCACAGTAGAGTCGGCCCCTCGGAGTCACGGCTCTGGCATCGATTGGCTGGGCTGCGGCGCACGCAGGCGCTGTGGGCCCGGTGCCATCTTGGTTGGGGGGAGGCGCCGGCCGCCGGCCCGGAGTTGGATGGTGCCGCTGTCCCCTCTTGCGATTGCTCCTGCCTGCTGCCTAGGCCGGGCGGTGCTGGCGGGATGGCGGAGTGCGGCGGCCCCTCGCCCGCGGAGGGCTCCGGCCGGACCTGGTGCCTCCGGCGCGTGGGGATGAGCGGCCAGTGGCTCCTGCTGGAGAGCGGCGGCGAGGTGAGGCGCGCGGGGGAGGGGCTGGTGAGGCGCGCGGGGCGGGGAACGTGCCAGCAGCAGCAGCAGCCCGCAGAGGTGCAACCTGTAGTAACGGGGTGTGCGGCTGGGGGCTGTTGAACCGCGGCTGACACGCTAATTGACTGGTCGATGGACTTTCCATGGGCTACTCCATTAGCCGAGTGGGGCTGCTGCGCCGCTGCTGCTTACGTGTGGTGAGAGCTGCCAGGTTCTTGCTACATTTCAAAAGCAGAGGCACTGTGTCTGGGACCTGGTCCCCCCTGTGCCTCTGCCTCCGCTGGCCCCTGGGGAGACGGTGCTGGGAGGAACCAGCTTTTAAGTCTGCTCCACCCATCACCGGCTCCTGCCCGCCCTCTTGCTGCCTCTCATACAGAGGGGCAGCAAAGGGTGGGGGTAAGCAAATAGTTGAGTAGTGACTTGACTCCCCTATAAGCTGAGGGTCAGCCACATTTTCAAACCAAGGAGCTAAACTACATCAAAATTCAGAACAAGTGATCAACAAAGAGCCATATAAGAATGTCCACTTGCATGACTGAAAATATACAACTTAATATTATTGATAATTGGCATGATTAATGACAGCATAAATGAAACATTGTACTGACAGACTATTTAATGGGACTTCTGTTGCTGCATCTTTTTGCACATTTCTTTTAAGTTTACATCATAACTGGTGAAATCCAGCTTCATGCACGCATTCAGGCTGTCTTCTGTCCATCTTATGTCTGGGGATGTGGGGGGTGCAGGAATTTGGGAGTGGGGGGTATGAAGGGCTTAGGGCTGGGGGTTCAGGTGTATGATGGGCTCAGGGCACAGGGTTGGGTTGTTTGGGGGGTGCAGAAGTGTTATGGCAGGAGTCTGGGAATGTGGGGGTTCAGGTGTTTGGGGATGTGGGTATATGAGGTGCTCAGGGCAGAGATTCAGGTGTATGATGGGTTCAGGGTTGGGATATGCGGGGGTGCCAGGAGTGTTATCAGGCTGTGGCCAGATGGGGGCTGGGCCCCTGTTGGGGGCTTGTTGGCCAGGCTTCATTTTTAAATAAAGTAACATATTATGCCCAATGCATATGGTTTCAAGATTGTCTTTATTTATGGCAGGGGTGGGGAACCTTTTTTGGGCCAGAGGCTGCTGACCCACAGAAAAGTCAGTCAGGGACCGCACAAGTGACAAGCAAAAATCCAGCCTCTCTAAAAACACCCAACCTTCACTGATGTGGCTCTCAACTGAGACACCTCACTCCCCTGGTGCTCCAGCCCCATTGCGGGGAGGGGTCAGGAGGACTGAGGTTCAAGGCCTGAGGTCAGATTAACTCTTCTGAGATTCCAGTGGATTTTGTGGGCCCTCCATGGCTCTGGGGTGGGGCCAAAAATGAGGGATCTAGTGTGAGAGACAGCGCGGCCCGTAAGTGGGATAGAGATTAGTGATGTACAATGTCGATTAATTGGCTAATTGAATAGTCAATGCAATTTGCGTCGACTATTTGATTAGTCGCTAAGGGTGCCTCTGCCTTTGAAATGTAGCAGCAGCCCTAGGGCTGTTCAAAGGCAAAAGTGCTGAGGGGAGCACAGGGCCAGTGGGGGACTCAAGCAGTGCCCCACTGGCTCCATGCTCCCTGCGACGTTTCAAAGTGGCAGCACTGCATGGATCCCAGGGTCAGTGGGGGAGTCCCGAGGTGACCCCAGGCTCCATGCAGTGCTGCCACTTTGGAGCACCCCCCCCGCTGCCTCTTTCTGATAGAGGCAGCAAGGTGGGAAAGTGACTAGTCCTCACCCAAATCCTGCACCCCCATCCCTATTAGGGATGTGAAGTAGGGTGCAGGAGCAGGGTGCAGGTGGGTGCCTGGCCAGGTGAGAGAGGGAAGAAGCAGGGTGCATGTGGGTGTCTGGTCAGGGGCGGAGGGGTGTAGCAGGAGCAGGCTGGTGGTGCAGGTTCTTGGCGTGGGGGGGTGGTGCAGGGCTTAGGCAGCACTTAGGGGTTTTTTTTCCCAGTGTCTGGAACAGGGTTTATTCATTGTAACAGTCATTCCCATGTGGCAGCCAGCCACACGGGTCATGGAATAAATCAGCAGACCAAGAGCTGAGTGTGGAGTGGAGGCTGCATCTTGTCAGGAATGCAGAGAGTCCGGCTGGTGGGTCCAGGCAGGCTGGCCAGGATCCAGCCCACTGGCACCAGGAAGAAGGTGCTCAGGAGGCCGATGATCAGGGCTCGACAAACCAGTGAATCTACTCGCCCATGACGAGTAGATTTCAGCCTGTCGTCCCGTTCACTGGCGGCGCTCGCATGTGCAATGCAGATCTGGCGCACGTGCAGTGCGGGGCTGGCGAGTAGATTTTGCTGTGGTTTGTCAAGCCCTGCCAATGATGATGGATTCCAGTGGCCCCACGAGGCTGTCCTGCGGGCATGAGAGCATGGTGTGTGTGGGTGGTATGAGATGGGTACAGAGCAGTGCGCTGAGTAGCAGGGACATGGCCATGGCAGCATTGGGTCTTTCACGGGTAAGATGGCGGCCAGGTCTACTTTTGCCCCCCGCTCTGCTCTCAAGCTCCCTGTCTCAGGCATGGCTTTCCGTTCCTCCATTGGCCAGATTCTGGGCAATGGAGCAGCAGCAGGAAAAGCCTGCAGGCAGCGAGCCTACTGCTGCTTTGTTCCTCAAGCCAGGGGAGGAGGAGAGGAAAGGGGAGCACGTGCGGAGCCGTTTGTAGGTCTGGTGCTCCTCACAAGATTGGAGCAGTGACGTGAGGCTGTAGCACCAGCATGGGCTCCCCATTGTGGGGTGGGATGGGGTGAGGGCTGAGCACAAGCCATATTTGGCTCCTAAGTGAGCCATAGGTGGCCAGCTCCTGTGATAAGCCTAGACTTATCAGATAATCGACTACTTGACTAGTCACTTACATCCCTAGTGTGTTTAGTGTTAAACTTATTGCTTTGAACTAGGGATGTTAAAATGTGTGTAATCAAGTAACCATGTAACTGCTGAAAATGTCCGTGGTTACATGCAGGACAACAGGCGGCTTCCCAGGAGCCATTGCGCGTGGGGAGCCAGCTTAGCCTCTCTGTGCTGCTGATTCTGTATCAGAGGAAGCCGTGTGGGAGGGCAGTTGGCTACCCAGGAGCTGGTGTGCATCGGAAGCTGGCTTTTAGGTTGTGTACCGGCTCCTTTATGCTGCCCTGCGCTGCTGCCTCGGATATAGGAGCTTGCTTTTAAACCAGCTCCCTATGCATACTGGAGGCCTATGTGTGATCATGAATCTTAACTGATGAGCCCAGGCTCATCAGTTAACTGTGTACATGGTTACACTTTTTCACATCCCTTCTTTGAACTCTTGTAGAGTGCTAATTCATCCTAAATGTTTAGTTTACTGTATTTAAAATCAAAAGGAGATAGATCACTCTTTCTGTATTATTGCTCATAGTGGCTATCAAACTGTTTTTGTCTTTAGGTAACTGTAGGTCGAGGATTTGGTCTCACCTACCAGCTGGTCTCAAAAACCTGCCCACTGATGATCTCTCGTTACCACTGTGCTTTCAAACAGAATGCACAAGGCCAGTGGACAGTGACGGACAACAAGGTACTGAGATTGAATGGAGTTTCAATTGCACTGAGAGGTATAAAGATGACTTCCCATTTGGGAGCTGTCTCTGAGTAGCTGAAGGGTCATAGTTACGAAGAATCGATACCCTTGAGTCATGCTGTAATACAGTGTAGTATAACTTGGATAAAAGACCTATGGGAACATTGCTTCTAGTTATTTGCCCTGAATCTGGAACTTACCTTAGTTGAGATCTAGAATATTGACTTAGATTTATTTATGTTTTTAGCTTCTTTGATAAAGCATTTTGATGCTATCAGATAGTGAAATGTTGTGGGGAGTATTGGTCCTGAGTACTGGTCTGTGAACTTTGCTGTGGAAAGAATAACTATGAAGGTTGGTATTCTTAAAAAGGATACTGCTCTTGCAATGTTAATTAAATGCCAAACTGGTAGCTGATACTGTAATGGAACACCAATAATTTACTTTCAATAAACTAAAATTGGAGATGGTTTCCAATCATGAAATTGACTTTAATTCCATTGGGTGACATGAAACACAGCATCATTATTTGGCTATAGTAAAGGATGGAGAGCTGAGTTCTAAACCACTCCCCCAATAGCTCATTTGCTGACTGTGGCAAATTGCTTGTCCCTTTTAATTCAAGTCCCTTTCCCACACTTTACTTCAGGATGGAAAATTATTAAATTCAGGCATCTGATTGAAAATCAGACAGATGTAACATTTGGAATGTACAAGCTGACTTTTAAAGGGTTCCGTTGTAAGGTCACGAGCAGGTGGAGGCACTAGAAAACGTACAGTGAGTGTTATTAACAATTTAATCTTGTTTGTTTTGATGCACGTAATACAAAGTACATAGCCAAGACTTTAAATGCTTTGTATTTTTAACATGTAAAAACAAAGTAAAACCTGAAAATACCAATCTTCTATCTACAAATACTAGCTCCAAGAGGCCCTCCCTGAGAGCTAGGAAAAGAGATTGGCTCTACAGCATGCCCTAATAGTCAACAGCTTCAGGTTATTTTGGAGGTGAAATTGGGTGAGAGGAATGACTTTAAATGGAAAGATCCCTTATGCCTACCAGCAGTCCCCTGTCTCCTGCACGTAGTCCCAACAAGTTGTGGTGGTGTACTTGGAATAGAAGATCACTTACTGCAATCATTGCAGTGTGACTTGTGAGCTTGCATGCACCCCCTGGAGACAGTAAGGGAGAGATGTTTAAAAATTAAACAAAAACTCCCTCTCCTCTCTCCAATTCCACATTCATATACACCTTCTTACCATTTTAGCTATAGTTTTCTTTCCTCAGATGTAAATTTCACCCTCTTTAATTGACAGAAAAAACAGACAAAAACATTAGCATCTTTAAGCCCATTCGTAGATGCTAATTACCTTACACATTATAAAGACAGCTTCCCCACTTATCATCCCTGATTAGCCATTCATTGACTTATAAACAGCTATTCCCTCCCTCCCTTTTCCTTGCTCCACCTTCTGTTCTAAATCTGATTTGTCAAGTTAATAATGTGTTCACTTTTTTTATTGTATTCCTTTGGTATATATGGTCATGCCAATTCTCTTTCAGAATATGATCTGAGGAATTGGGTCTGGCCCACGAAAGCTCATCACCTATTAAACCATCTTGTTAGTCTTTAAAGTGCTACATAGTTTTTCCTTTTGTTTTAGACTGATTTCCAAAGTTTCTTAAAAGTTGGAGTAGGAAGATGCTTTCTAAATCTGGGTGTCCAGTCTTTCTGGGGAATACCAGTCATCCATGGCAATGCTATTGGCTGTATTGCCTTCTCTTCATTGGGGGCAATAGAGATTCCTTGTTAAGATAGGGATAGAATTGTCAGTCACATCAATATGGTAAGTCTGAAGTTCTAGTCCTGAAGTCTGCAGCAGTGTTTGGAAATTGTTATACAAAGTCATGAGGGTTAACTTCATGCTGCATCTTATCACCTCTACTATTCCCTCAAGCTTGTTATCATATTTCTTTGGAATACTTCCATTGCTGAGGACCCTAAAGTCTGTACTTAGAACAGTTCAATTATCAGGTTGTTCTTATTGCTAGGATGCTTTCCTCTCTTGGTGTCCAATCTAACATAGCTCTCTTTTCAGTATAAAACCATTGCTACATTTTACACATCTTCTGATGTCGTCTTTTGTTTTTCTTTCCATTTATACAGAACTGGTTTACCTTTTCTCCTCTGTTTTTTCTTCTTGTATACATTTAGTCCCTTTAATCTCCTTTCTGAAATCTTGGTGATGTACCCAGATAAATATTCCTGACAAATTCCAATGTCTCATTGACTTCTCTGTTGCAAATTCTTTCCCAGGGGCTCATCCAAGCATTTCTCATTAAGCTTCGGACCACTATTTCTTGTTTAAACCATCCAAAGGCACCTTAGATAGTTTATTCCTTTTTTCCATGGGGTTGCCTAAATCAAACTTATTTCTAGCCTTTGTAGAAAGAAACCTTTACTAGTGGGTTTATACATACATGAAAAAGGGACACTGGTTCAATTGTCTGGGTTGTGCAAAAGCTAGTTAGACAATTTGTTGAATTACTGTGACAATAGTCTTTCTGAAAAGGTAGGCTATGTTTGCAACAACCAAAAATACCTTGTGAAGGAGTTAACTTAAATGTACATTGATAAGTTTTGCTGATTTCTGTTTGTTTTCAGAGTCTAAATGGTGTTTGGCTGAATAAGGAACGTCTTGATCCATTCAAGGCCTACACAATAGGTGAAGGAGACCATATTCAACTAGGAGTGCCTTTGGATAACAAAGAGACTGCTGAATATGAGTATGAAGTGATTAAGGAAGAATGGGAGAAAGTTTGCCCATTTTTAGCTCCAAGAAATGACCAAGTGATGGGGAAAGCTAAGGGTGCAAGAACTAAACGTAAGCTTAGTTTGGAGGAATCGGAAGCATCTGGAGCAGAAGGCCCTTCAGATTCCCGATCTAAAAGGGACAGAGTGTCCTGCGATAGTGAACCTTTGAGTAAATCACAGGAAAGGGCAGAACTGGCCAAACAACAAACAGAAAACATGGATGTCAAGCTACCTTCTCCTGGACCAAGCATGGAGGAGGATGACGCTCCAATGTATTGTATTCCTGTGAACTCTGAGAAAGCTGTATCTCTTAGGCATAAGGACCAGAAAGCCTCTAGTCTGGCACAGTCTTGGACTGGTTTGGAAATGCTGAGGAAAACCCTCGGTGATATAATGAAGCTGAAAGTCAAGATGGAGGAGAAGAAGACAGCTATTTTGAGTGTGAGGAAGAGCAGGAAGTCTGGTCAAAAAGAAATCAAGGTGATGGAACAGGAGCTGCAGGAATTGCAGAACCAGTTGTGCACTGAACAGGAACATCAGCAGCAGAGGGTGGAACAGTTGGAGAGGACATTCTATGAGGAGCAGCAGCAGCTCCTGGAGGTAAGCAGATTTGTATGGACATAGAGAATGGATAGGAACAATAGGGGCTAGACTAGGTAAGATATTAGTAATGGGGTTTAACCTCAAAGGCAGGTTCAACACAAATTGATAGCAAATGCATTATTGCCATCTAAAAGCTGTGTGTGAAATTGTTTGTGTCCTCCCTTGTGGTTATTGAGAGAGAAGGTTGCCAGGTGTCCGGTATTTTCGCTTCCTGCCCGGTAAAATAAATTCAGAGAATACTGGACACCTGAGATGACCGGTATTTTCTGAATTTTTCCCTGGCCAGGAGGCAAAAATGCTGGGAACCTGGCAACCCTACAAACACTCAGCGCCCTGCCTCCCCCCCCCTTGGCCCCCAACACCTCCAGGCCCCATGCTTACCTGGTTCCCCAAGGCTGCCGGCCAAAAGACCTAGGGGAAGCAATGCTTGGGGGGAGGGGTGTTAGGTATTTTTGTTTCAACCATCTGGCAACCCTATTGAGAGAACAAAGGTTGAACAGGTCGTATAGAATGAACTTCTCTTCTATCTCTAGATATAGGTTACCAAGTCATGACTGATTTGCATTGGAAGCCCTTTCCTACTCAAGCAGGAAGATCAGTTGGCACTGTTACTTCTATTGATCCCGTTTGGCTAATGAATGAAGTGCAAGGAGGGCAATTTCCTTACCTGTAAATAGGGTTTCCTTCACAAGGCACTCACTCTGGCATAACTAAATAGCTAGCTGTCAGATTTTTTGTTTAAAGATCTGTTCTCTGTCTCTCTCTACTTGAGTTTAACAAGTACCAGTATGTTTGAAAACAAGAGAGCATTGACTTGAAAGTGGATTGGAAAAGAAATTCTCACTCTTTGACCATGCTGGGAGAGCCAAAGCAGCAATGGGAATTGTCTACAGTAGTGTGGTAGCTTTATTTTTTTTTAGATGTGTTCCTAAATGGAGTTAAAACTTTGCTGTTTCTCCACTGGCCTATTATTTCCCTTTCTCTGTCCTGTGAACATTTTAGTCCGATTAAAGCTAAAGTAACTTGGAGATGCTCCAGTTATTTAACATTGAAGGATATTGTCTACAAGGAGGTATAATATGTAAGTTTAGATGGTTCTGATCATTCAAGAGCCAGGGGAGCAGTAAAGGTGAGAGAGTTTCTGGGGGTTTGCATTACGTTGGCAACATTTCCTTAATTTATTCATTTTTCACATGAGAGAAAACAGGAGTTTTTCTTTCTCTGTTCCTCTAACCCAGGGACCAAATCCAGACTGCCATATATGCTTTTGAATTAATCCCAAAATCTTTTTTTGGCTTTATTTCTCTCTCGCTATAAAAACAAACTTTTCCTGCTGGACTATAGAATTATGTCATCACGTCATTAGCATCACCAACTTTCACTCTCCAGCTACCAGGAGGCGCAGCAGAGTTGACTCCCACAGTAAAGTTTCAAACTCATGCAAAACTGGGGAGAGTTGCGGCAGAACGGGGCTGCCAGCCCTGAATGTCAGTGCAGCTGTTCAGGGCAGGGTCAGCTGCCTCCTTGCACTCGCAGCCCCAGCTGAGAACCTGGCTCCTGACAGGCCAGAGTACCCTGAGCCAGCCAGCTTGTGCCCCAGCAGGCTGCACCAGCCTTCAATACCTGAGCCCACCTCTCTGCACTCCCTCGGCCAGCCCCCACTCTTCCCCCTCGCCCTCCCGCACCTACTTGATGAGCCCCCTCCACAAGGCAAGTGTCTCTTGCAGCCCACCCAAAGATAGGAGCGCCAGAGCCAGCTTCCTGCGGAGCGTGGGGGTGAGGGAGAAAGCCCCGAGGCTCCCTGCCAGATCCAGCTTGTGAGGAGGAAGCCACAGTGCATGCTGCTGCTTCCCTTCTCCCGGCGGGGGGGACATCAATGCAGGCATGTGCTTCCTGGAGCCTTTCCCTGCCGCTCTGGAATCTGACCAATAGGAGCAGTGAGAGGCAGTAATGGCAATGGTGTGAAAGCAAGTAAGTGCCCCCCACACCTCCGCAAGCCAAGACTCTGCACCTCCAGCCCCCTCACTCAGGTCCTCCAGTGATACCTCACACCCCTAGCCTGTTCACTCACCGCCCTACTGAGACCCTGCCCCCCCCTCACCACCCTGACGAGACCCTGTATCTCCATCCCCCTCACTCACTGCCCTGCTGAGCCCTCTGCACCCTCAGCCCCCTTACTCATACATCTCCACATCAAGATCCCACACCCCCAGTCCTCTCCCTCACTGTCCTGCTGAGATCCCACATCTCCAGCCTCGCTTATGCTCCCCCAAGCCGAGAACCTGCACCCTCATAGCCCCCCGCCAAGATCCCGTACACTCAGCCTGCAAAGACCCTGCACCCTCATCCTTCGCACTCATACCCCCATGCCAAGACCCTGCACTCCTAGCCCGCACCCTCAGCCCACTCTCACATCCCCGCCACCAGGCGACAGAATGATGTCATCGCGCTCTTTGCCTGCGAAAGCTGTCAGGGTTGGTGAACATAATGAGAAGGGGGTGCAGCCCCTTAGTTGTTGAAAATAATACATATTTTCTGTGAAGTCTGGACCTTGACCATACCTTGACAAAAATAATTGACTACCCCTCTTCTAGCTGTTCCTGATCTCTGTATTTTGCTTACTTTGGTTCCATAATCACTTCTCTTTCCCCCACCAAAACTCTCATGTCTTATTTTTTCAGGGAGTGAAGAAGCAGCAAGGCGAAGAGAATCTGAAGGAGCAACTGGCCCAGGTTCTGCAGGAGGTAACTTATTACAGAGCTAGGTGTGGTCCAGCTGTGTAATGTGGGGAATACCTAAATTTTGCCTGCTATTCTCGCAGCTGTTCAGGATCCCAGGACTGTCTTTCCAGTACAGATTGCAGCTTTTTTCATCTCTGTGATATAGGTGACGGGTCCAACCCTCCATGAAAATTGGCAAACAGAAATACCGTGGAAAAAGAGCAAAACTACACTAAAATCCAAATACAACTCAAAAGCTTTAGGTAAATGTAATGAGTATTTAACACCTTAGCTGGCTAAGCCTTTCCTAATTGGCTTTTTATAAGCTAGCTGTTTCATCTCTAGCTGCTGCTTTCATTTTTTCTAAATCAGCTTTTATTGGCACATCTCATGATATTTTCATGCAGTGTTGTAGCCAGGATATTAGAGACACAAGTTGTCTGAAGTAATATCTTTTATTCGACCAAATTCTTTTTGATGAGAGAGACAAAAGTTTGTGCCACACAGAGCTCTTCTTTAGGTCCAGGAAAGATAGTAAGGCTTGGTCTACAGTACGTTAGATTGACATCATGTACCTTATGTTGGCCTAGCTATGTCAGCATTTTCACTGCAGCCTGCCAATGTAAGAGTCTTACTACACTGATATAAACCATATGTCTCTCATGGAGATAGACGTATGTCAGTGTAGTTAGGAGATGCGGGGTCTGTGTAGATCCTGCATTCCTTCTGTTGGCTGTCATTCTGGTCGATTTCACAGCTCCAAAATATAAGAAAGCCAGTTCCTGGTGTAGGGGTTTTGGTCACAGAGATCCCATGGAGACTGTCACTTGATGTGCTGAAATACCACTGAGCGTGCCCATCTGTCTTCTGGGGAGTACCCCGCTACCCTGTCCTGTTGAGCCAGATCCTCTGGTTTCCTTCAGCGATGGCAGAGAGTTGGGGGGTCAGCTCACAGCAGAGCAACACAGACACCGAGATCAGGTCAGCTCTGGGAAGGTTCAGTCAAAGAGACTTGACACAGCACCCAGGTGCACAGCCCCAATGGGACCAGAACTCCAGATTAATCTGCTTTACTCTGTATAAAATTTGCCCCCTTATCAGTGAAAAAGAGAGATGCACAGCTGTTGTCCACCTCCTGTGCCTTCAAGATCCATGAGTCCTACACATTCTTCACACACTTACACTTACCAATAGGGATGTAAGGGAGTAGTTGACTACTTGCATTTCCCTCCCCTTCCCATTGCCTCTGTATCAGCATATCCCTCCCCCCATCACCATCCATGGTGCCACCCCTTCCGCCTGCCCTGCTGCTGCCTCTATCAGAGGCAACAGTGGAGTGGGGGTAGGGGCTGCTACCAGAATGATCAATTACTCGATTAGTTAAATATCCACCTCTTGACATCCCCACTTACCAGACAATATGGTTGTGCACTAGTGCTGAAGAAAGTACTCCCAGAACTTGAACTTCCTTGATAAGGGGCAGAGCTCCCAGCTCCGGGAGCTATGCCCATCTACACTGGTGCTTTACAGCATTGAAACTTGCTGTGCTCAGGGGAGAGGGTGATTTTTTTTCCCTCCATAACCCTAAGCAAGAAAGTTTTAGTGCAGTAACTTGCCAGTGTAGACAAGCCCTAACTATCTCAACTACGTGTGTGAAACCAGATAATTACTATGGTTTTGAAAGAACTCACTCAGGAAAATGATTAGACAAAACACCATGTCACAAATCAGTCACTCTAACCTATTAGTCATCTTCAAAGGAAACCTCCACAACACTGACAAAAGACAAAGCTAGTGGCTTAAATTCTAAAAGTAGAAATAAAGATACTCGATTTATGGCTTATTACAACAATCTGTAACCCATTAAGCCTGGCACCGTGGCTACTGGCTTTGACCCCTGGCTGACACTTCATTCTCATTACCATCCTTAGCTCTGGGCCCAGACTTCACCACCTTACCCTGTCAATATCCTCCATCCTGTAGCTATGGCCCCACTCCTGGCTCTGGCTGGGGATGGGGGAGCACAGATGGGATAAGAGGTTCAAGGTAAAAAGTTTGGAGACCACTGTTCTACCCTTCCTGAGAGGCACTAGCTGTGCTGACTAGAGAATCTCTCCCACAGGCATAGTGCTGTGTACACATGGGGTTAGGTTAAATTAATGGAGATTGCCTATCTCCTAGAACTGGAAGGGACCTTGAAAGGTCATTGAGTTCAGTCCCCTGCCTTCTCAGCAGGACCAAGTACCATCCCTGACAAATTTTTGCCCCAAATCCCTAAATGGCCTCTGCAAGGATTGAACTCACAACCCTGAGTTTAGTAGGCCAATGCTCAAACCACTGAGCTATCCCTCCCCTAATTCAGGGGAGTGTATTTGTCACATATCTGAGTGACAGATACCATTACAGGTCTCTAATGTAGACCGGACTGCAGTATCTTTTCAACAACCTGAAAAAAAGCTCTGTGTAACCCAGTCGCTTGATTTCTCAGCAACAGAAGTTGGTCCAATAAAAGATATTACCTCATCTATGTTCTAGTTAGTCATTTGTTCAGCAAGACTAGAGGGCTTGTGATAACAGGCCCCGGAGAAGCCAGCTGAAGTCCCTTAATTAGGGTGAACTGAAAAGAATGGGACAGCCAATCCTCAAAGCTGGTGCTTATTCCAATACCAAATTATCAAACCAGCACAAAACAGGCTCCATGATACCTTACTGGTTACCCAGAAGCCAACAATACAGTTCCCTTAAAGCAACCCAGCCTTAGATTTCTTCCAAGCCCCCAAGTCAAATAAAGTTCTACCAATCTCAAAGGATCGAGCACATTACCACCCAAGTCAATGAATATTTCAGATCTTATCCAAATATATACTTATAGCCAATTTTTATTAATTAAACTACAATTTATTAAAGAATAAATTGTCTCCTCATGTTTATGTCTCTAAACATAAAGTTGGGGGCTGCACACAGGTTGACTCTGGGTCAGTTAACTGACAGGATGCTCAACTCTTTCTGTTTGTCAGAGGCTGGAGAAGGATGGGAGGAGACAAATCGCTTGAACATTGTCTTCGGTCCACCCTCTCTGGGGCACCTGGTGCTGGCCACTGTCAGCAGACAGGATACTGGGCTAGATGGACCTTTGGTCTGACCCAATACAGCCGTGCTTATGTTCTTATGTAAAGAGTTTCAGTTAAAAGATAAATATACATACAGATATGCGTATAGTTCGGTGGTGGGCAACCTGGAGCTCACTCGGGCTGCACGTGCAGCCTGCAGCTCCTCTGTCGGCCCCCACGCTTCTTTCATGCACTAGGGCACCTGAGCCCTGCACTTCCTCTTCCTCGCCTAATTTGTGTTCAGTCTCCACTCCTTCTCCCTCCCAAAGCTGGAATGCTGTGACAAAGTGGGTTTTTACTCTCAAAAGCTTATGTCCAAATAAATCTGTTAGTCTTTAAAGTGCCACAGGACTCCTCATGTTTATGTCTCTAAACATAAAGACATAAAGTTGGGGGCTGCACACAGGTTGACTCTGGGTCAGTTAACTGGCAGGATGTTTAACTCTTTCTGGCTCATGTGTCAGACTTGGCATAAGATTTGTTGCAATTATATAACCATGGTAGTACCTAGGGATGTAAAAACTTAAAAAAATTACACAGTTAATTGTGGCTCAGCTCCCAGTCCTGCAGGGCTCCTGGGGCTGCCGTGGCTCCTGGGGTTGCGTAGCTGCTGAGGCTCCTGACCCTGTGTGGTCTCTGGGACTGCCAAGGATCCAGTAGACCAGGAATGGGGAACCTTTTTTGGGTCAGGAGCCACTGACGCACAGAAAAATCAGTTGGGGGCTTCACACAAGTGAGGAGCAAAACTACCCAAACCACCCCTCACTGACATGGCCCCTGACTGAGAAGGAGAAAGACACTCCCCACATTCCCCTCCCACACTAGAGCCTAGGGGGGCCCAGCTTAGTAGATTTTGTGAGCTCTAGCCCTGTGGTGGGCTAACCGGGGGACTGGAGCGCCAGCGCTGGCTCCCCAATGCTGAGGAGGTCCCTGAGCCTTGAGGGCTGGATCCAGGTAAGCCAGCCCCTGGGCCTGAGGTTCCTCACCTCTGCAGTAGCCCTATGAAGAGTGTAACTGGTGCCAATAAGTGGTCGGTTAACCAGTTACCTAATTACACTCTTCTATCCCTTGTAGCAACTGTGTTTCTTCTTTGAGTGTTTGCTCATGTCCGCTCCACTTAGGTGTGCGTGCTGCGTGCACAGATTGTTGGAGAGTTTTCCCTTAGTGGTACCCATCGGGCTAGCAGGGGAGCCATAACTGTGCATATATACCCCTGCTGACCCTCTACCCCCTCAGTTCCTTCTTACCGCCTGTGATGGTTGTTGGAGCTCTTATCTCACTTGCTCTCAAGCATGGTCCCAGCAGTATTCACAGTTAGCAGCATCTAGTTGAGTCCCATTGTTTCTCCAAGTTGCTTTCCCTAGTAGTTTGTTTCTAAGTTGTTGCTATAGTCTTCGTTATTGTTGCTGTTGGGTTGGGGTTTGCCAGTTGCCTCCTGTCTGGGAGCATATCAGGCCCTCACAGCTTCAAGCCCTGCATGAGCTGCACAAACCCTATGCCCTGTGGGGGCCCACATGATTCATGCCTTAAGTGTCTATGTGAGATTCACATCCCGGCAAACTGCAAGATTTGCTGCAGTTTCAAGCCCCAGACCCAGCAGGAGAGAAACTTGTGCTTCAAAATACTCTTAATGGAGTTGGCGCTCTGACCAGTACCAGTCGCAGACATGGCACCAGCCTCCTGCAGCACACGGCATCGGTGCCTCCTCCAGGGCCTCAACGGTGTTGAGACGCCCTTCCACCTGGTACCGCTCTCAATCCCTGGTGTCCCCTAAGAAGAAGAGGGCAGATGGGGCAGATTGTCACCCCTGCACGTGCTCATGATATGCCTCCAGTCAGGGCACCCTGATGCGCCACTGCTGGCCTCGAGGCCTGCTGCTCCTGAACCCGTCTGTGGCCAGTCGAGCATGGCCAGGAAGCAGAGCCCAGAGGAGGAGCCGGTGCTTGTTGACAGGCCCTCCACAGTGAACACCTTTGAGATGGCCCGTGAGTTAATAAGAGCTTACCTCACATCTGCCCTCTCCCCACTTGGTGCACCAGGATCGCCGTGCCTGTACTGAGGTGTTGGCACCAGACAAGGGTGGACGATTGTCAAGGTCAGCACTGGCTGGGTCCCCAACGATGACCTCAGGCCCGGTGGCACATGTGGTGCTACATTCACCGGCGCACACCTCAACGCTGCTTCTGGCACTGGCTGTGTCCATGGCACCGATGGCAGCATCGGGAGTTAAGGGAGAGTTCATCCTCCAATGCTCCCCTCCCGATGGCACAACCCCCAGCACCAGAGTATCTGATGCCCCTGCTGCTTATCCAGCACCAGGGCAAGCTGGCAGCAATGATCCGTCATTCCTCCTGGCACCCCCTCCAAGGTCCATCTTTGGTACCGCGATGGTGGGAGTCCAATACTCTCAGACTCTGATGAGGAGTTGGAATGGTCCTGGGCCTTGGCTTCCTGGTGCTGCTCCTGGTCCTGGTGCTGCTCCATGTCTCAGCATCGTTCTTCCTCTCTGCACCGCTCGTGCCATCTCAGTCCTTCGGGCCACTCAGTTCAGCAGACCTGGCCACCTCAGTGGCAACATCCAGAGCAATGGCCATTCTGGACCCCGTGGGCCTACCACCAGGCGCAGGGGAGTGCCCCATCCACTGAGGGCTCCTCGCACTCGGTACCGGGTGCTGCCCTCGACCACGCTGCTGCCCCAATCATTGGCATCGAGCCACATGATGTTGACCCAGAGGCATGTCCCTAGGCCCTTGTTGGTTATGGCCGGGAAGCAGGGCCCCTCAATCCACCTGGCTCCATCTCAGGCCTCGGAGCAGCCTTAGGAGCGTGAGGACTTAATGGTGCGTGAGTATTCGTCTTCCTCCCTGGATGAGACCTTGGGCCTGGCTACCCTATCAATGCCAGCAGTGGACTCTCGGGCCCACTGGAACTTTGTCAAGAGGCTGGCACAGAGCTTGGGGGTGCAACTTGAGCGGGTATCGGAGGACTCAGATCCGACAGTGGACATTCTGAACTCAGAGGCCCCTTGTCGTGTGACCCTACCCTTGAATAGGATGGTTGGCAAAATCACAAAGACTTTCTGGCAAATGCCTGCTTCTATACCACCCTCAGATAAGAGGGCAGAGGGGAAGTACTTTGTTCCATAAGCAGGGCATGAGCACCTGTTTTCTCACCCACTGCCAGGTTTCATTGTGGTGCAGGGGCAACTGGAAGTGCTACCACTTTTGCGGGGGTGACCACAGCCTGGGATCACTGCAGGCTGTGCTCATGATCCCCTGGCCACAGGGTCTTTTGTACGCCTTCCTCCTATTTCCCCTGATCCACAAGGTGATCCTCAGAGACAGGGAGTTCAAGGCTTCCCTAGCATGGCCTTCCCAGCATTGATTCCTGGCCATCCTCAAGCTCTCAGTGGAGCAGCCCCTGGCTCTTCCTCTGTACCCGGACCTGAACTTCCAATTCCTGCACCTCATGGCATAGCAGCTCCATGGCTGACTGCCTTGGAGAGGCAGTGCTCGGACCAAGTTCAGGCAGTTCTCTTAGGAAGCTGTAAACCCTCTACAAGGACCTCTTACCTGGCAAAGTGGAAGTGCTTCGTACTCTGATCAGAGGGTAGGGGGTTCTCACTGGTTCCAGCCATTTTGGATTAGCTCCTAGATGTTAGAACACAGGGCCTGATCCCCCTCTTCTATAAAGGTGCACCTGGCGGCCATCTTGGCCTTCCACTCAGAGTCCCAGAGTAGGTCTGTTTTCACAGATCCAAAGGTGCACAGGTTCCTTAGCAGATTGGATAGGGTTTACCCCCAGGTGCGTAGCCCCGAGATCTAAACCTGGTGCTCTCTAGGCTCGTGGGCCCCCCTTTGAGCTCTTGGCTATGTGTTCTCTTCTGCATCTGTCCTGGAAGGTGTCCTTTCTTGTAGCCATTACCTCCACTAGATGGGTTTCGGATTTGTGGGCCCTAACGGTGAACCCGCCATACATGTTTTTTTTTTTCAAGGACAAGGTCAGGCTTCGTCCTCATCTGGCGTTCCTGCCTAAGGTGGTGTCTCACTTCCACCTCCATCAGGACATTTTTCTACTCATCTTTTACTCCAAACCTCACAGTTCTTGATCAGATCTGGCTTTGCACACTTTAGACGAGCCTTAGCCTTTTATTTAGTAAGGACCAAACCCTTTCGTAAATCCCCACAGCTATGTGTGTCCATAGCTGATAGGATGAAGGGCCTGCTGGTGTCAGCCCAGCATATTTCATCCTGGATCACTTCCTGTATCAAAGAGTGCTACAAGCTGGCGCAGGTCCCAGCCCCACTGATCACAGCCCATTTGACCAGGGCCCATGTGTCTTCTGCCACCTTTATGGCTCAGGTGCCCGTCATCTATATCTGCAAGGTGGACACTTGGTCATCAGTGCACACTTTTGTGAGCCATTATGCTTTAGTGCAGCATGCCAGGGAGGATGCGGTGGTGGGCATGGCTGTTTTGCAGTCTCTCTCTCTAGGCTCTATTTCTTCCTCCTAGGGGTTGGCTTTGGAGTCACCTACATGGAATGGACATGAGCAAGCACTCGAAGAAAAAATGGTTACTCACCTTTGTAACTGTTGTTCTTTGAGATGTGTTGCTCATGTCCATTCCACATCCCACCTGCCTCCCCTGCATTGGAGGACTCTGGCAAGAAGGAACTGAGGAGGTGGAGGGCCAGCGGGGGTATATATGCGCTGTTATGGTGACGCCACTTCCGGTTTGCTGGCCTGATGGGTACCACTAGGGGAAAACTCTCCGACAATCTGTTCATGCAACATGAGCAACACATCTCAAAGAACAACAGTTACAAAGGTGAATAACTGTGGGGTTTTTTTTTTGGAATGGTCATATTATAATCAGATAACATCACAGCTTGTACTCCTAACAATGAAATAATAAATATATTCATTTTACAAAAAAAAAGTTGAACTTAGATAAGAGTATTAGGTTTATCAAGTACTTCCTTCCTTCATTCTGAGTGTGTTGGAATCTCATGTAGCCCAGACTTAATATTCAGCTTTTTGGCAAGAGGTTGAAGAAGCTTCCTTGCTCCTGACAGACTAGCCCTTTGTAATAATTAGCATATGTGTGTTAGGAAGTCACTTCTATGAGTTTCATCTTGAAATTAAAACTCTTCCTTTCAGTCAGCTTTTGGGAGCTTATTAAATATGCCATGTCTGTGGTGAAATTACCCAGGTATTATGGCTCTTATCTCGATATTTAAATGTCAGACTTCGAAGAACTAAATATGTTTCCATCCTGCTTGAATCTGGTTAACTAGTACAAAAAATTCTGACAATAGGGCAGGTGAACAAACTCAGTAGGAGTCTCAGGTTAAGTAGAAAGTGTCCTAAAGGTTTATTTATATTTTTTCCTCCGTGGCCAAAATAGAGGAATGTAGTTCTTCTTCTGTTTTTGTATTTAAATACCAAAGTAAATGAATGGGAATGGGACAGCTCTTGTCTCCATTGCTCTTTGTCCTGCGGTCTAAGCAGGCAGCATGTCTGCTCCTCCCAGAAAGGAACCCAGATGTTTTGTTTGGCTCAAAGCCCCATCTACGATAGAGGCTCTACTTTGGCATAGATGCAGCATGTCTGGTGAAGATGCTATATGTCACCGAAGGAGCTCTCCCATCAGCATAACAACTCCCCCTCTGTGAGAGGCAGTGGCTATGTTGGAGGGAAAAGCTCTCTGGCTAGATGAGTGCTGTCCACGCCAGCTCTCAGAGGTGTGGAACATTCACATCCCTGAGCAACATAAGTTGCACAGAAATAAGTGGTATTGTAGACAAGGCCTTTGGTATGGGTAAGAAGTAGGGATGTATAAAATATACAAAAACATTCACAGTGTAACCAATCTAAATTCTGTTGGTTATATTATTAAACATTTTAGGGGATGTAGCGGTAGGGAGGGAAGGGTCCTGAAGGGGTCCCCCCAACCCTGAGCTCTCAAGCGCTGCCTCTTTCCTGGGATCCAGCAGCCAGCCCTACTGCCATGGACTTCCGGCCATTGGCAGGATCCTGGCAGCTGAGGTTAACTGTTAACAGTAACCGATAAGCATTTGCTTATCGGTTAAATGGTTAAACTCTTATGTTCCTAATAAGATGCTAACTATGTATATCCTGATTACCCTCAGCCCAAAGAGACACTCCCACTAGTGGTTGGTAATTTTGGAACCACTTGAGAGAGAGCCTCAAAATTCCCTGTGCCACTTCCTGGTGTAGTGAGGTACAACTGAGATATGATTTATAACTCCCCAGAGATGTACTTTTGATAAACTGGGTTTGTATTTTCTGACCTATGCTGAATCCAGTGACTAACTCATATATTGTTACTTAAAAAGGTTTTACCCTTTTTAACTGGGAGTCTGTTTGCTTAGTGCTTGAGTCTTTTTCTGTCGTATGTTACCGTGTGGCCTAGATTTTACTTGCTTAGAAAAGACTGATTCTTCTGATTCCTCATCTAAAGAAGTAATTGGAGTCCTTGATCCCCTAGGGTTGTGCTCATATTGTATTGATTCAGTAAAACAGCAAGAATCAGTGAGCTGAGTAAGATGTTACATTGTTTCATTGGGGCAATTTATGAGAATCTCTCTGGATTTATATTTTCACAGCATCGTGCTCTGATGGATGAGCTGAGCCGTAGCAAGAAGGATTTTGAAGAGATCATTCAAGCTAAGAATAAAGAATTGGAAGAAACTAAGGTACTGAACAGAAATTGATTTTGCTGTTCTGCTTATAAGAGCAGCACAATTTGCTTCCATGTAGAAAACAGGTTGTTCAGTGCTTTTCTCAAAGCTTCCTATTGCCTGGAGCAGTGGAAATCTGCTTTCCATATGGCAGGGATCAGATGTTTTGCTTGGAAAGCTCCCTACATGGAGTGTCACTGTGATCAGGCATTAGTGGAGGATGCTCAAACTCAGAGAGAGAGTGCAGAGGAAAGGAACATAGCACAACATGCAGGAGCAGTGACCCAATCTTCCTTCCTCAAAAAAAAGTTCTGCTACCACCTGAATGACTTGGAAAACTAGAGTTTTGCTTTCTACAATTAAAACTGCAGCAAACTGTATCTGGGGTGGAATGCAGCAATGGAATTGAATTAATTTCTGCATGTCTCCTGCAGAGGGGCATGAGGGAAAGGACTAGGGAGACATTCCTATTGTGCCTACTCTAGGAGGTCATGGCATCTCCCATCTTTGGCTGCATTTCTTTGGCTTTTGGTTCCCTCACAGCCTTAAAGTTGTTCTAAATGTAGCTCCATTTTACTTAAGAGGTAGACCAGATGCCTAGTTACATGTTAATCAGTGATCAGTTCACTCCACATCATGTATCGATCATCCAATACAATGATGATACAATACATGATTATGCAATCATACAAGAGCAAGGAAGTGATCTTAAATTCCCAATTTTTTTTCACTTCTGCATTTGAAACATTTTTGCTGAACAAGTGCTTTCTATTCCTGCCACTGCAATAGTTCTTCTGACCTAGATCTTTTATGCCAAGTTCATCCTGCAGTGAAATTTTGCTTGTAGGAAATACAGTATAAGTAGTTAGCAAAGATTTGGAAGATATTCTGGAAAGGCTGATTCAGCTTGTACCTTCTTCACCAAAGCAGGACATCAGTAGTTGTTGAATTTATCTATCTCTGCAGTGGCTAGGATTGTCCTTTGTTGATTTGAAACGTCTTTCCTCTCCTTTCTATACAGAAAGAGTGCAGGCCTGAGACAAGAAAACCCAGGGATTGTGTGCTGTGTCTATCTTTTTCCACCACCCCGCCCTTATTTATTAAACTTTTTATTCCTCAGCACGTGACCACGTATGTATTCCTTACAGGAGGAGAAAGAGAAGGCAAGAGCACAAAAAGAGGAGGTTTTGAGTCAGATGAATGATGTACTGGAAAATGAGCTGCAGTGCACAATCTGTTCTGAATACTTTATTGAGGTACAGTAGCTGACATGGCTTTGCTTGGGAAGAGAGAGGATTTAAGAAGCTTTTGTTATTTCTCAAAAATCAAAGCAAAGTTGAGGTTTTAAGTTTTTTCTCTCTACATCTAGGAAAATATTCACATTGACCAACATTTTTGTGTTTTGCTCCCCTTGCTGAGAATTGAGCTATTGTCAGTTACATCTACATAATTCAGTTGTGTTAACTGGAGTTGCATGACTATGACTAAGGGTAGAATTTGACTCTTCCTCCCCCCCCCCCCCCCCCCCCCCCCCCGTAATCCTAGAAGGGACACTCAACTCAGATTAGGCCTGAAATTCCTTCATAGCAGTGGAAACTTGAACACAGTGGCCTTATTCTGGTGTCTGAGAATTGGAAAATTATACTCCATCTAGTTTCATTATAGAGTTGTGCCTCAGGAGATATGATTAACATCTCTTTTTCTCTCTCTCCACACCTTGTCTTTTTTAAAATTGAAAACATGGGCTAGTGTTTAAGGCACAAGATTTGAATTTTTAAGTTCTTGGTTTTCTTCCCATTTGTACTACACATTTGCTGTGATCTAGGGTGTAGTCACTTCATTTACCATTTTCCATCTGAATAATAGGAATAATCTCTATCTATGTTGTCTTGTTGTGAGAATTGATTGTTACTTAAATACTGTCTGTTGTTTGGGCAGTAGGTACTAAAGAAAGGCACTGTAATATTTTCTCTAAGAGGAAATGCCCATATGATGATTTGCTAGTTTCAGAGGGATTTTTCCTCCCAGTCTCAGTGTGTGCACACTCTAATGATGTTCTTCCTCCTGACCTCCACAGGCTGTCACTCTGAACTGTGCACACAGCTTCTGCTCCTATTGCATCAATGAATGGATGAAACGTAAAGTGGAATGTCCCATCTGTAG
Organism: Pelodiscus sinensis; assembly: GCF_049634645.1. Lineage (NCBI taxonomy): Eukaryota > Metazoa > Chordata > Testudines > Trionychidae > Pelodiscus > Pelodiscus sinensis. The sequence continues at coordinate 140,731,038 of NC_134713.1, forward strand.
GCGGGAGATACAGTCCAAGACACGATCCCTGGTTCTGGACAACTGCATAGACAGGATGGTAGAAAACTTGAACTTGGAGATGAAGGAGCATCGCTTGGCTCTCATCCGAGAGCGCAAAGGTGAGAGGTGGGTGGAGAAGGTGTGACAAGTACTGTCTCTGTCTCCATGTCCTCAACAGAAGACCTGTATACCACGGAAATGCACTAGAAGTGCAGAGTCCTGAGAACGAACCTTATTTCTGTATGAGGTTAAGGCTCTGTCAATGTTTTTCCAATAGACTTTTCAGATGTTAGGATGGGAAACCATTTCAGAATACATTACATTGCCAGATTGTTGCATTGTAAAATATTTTGGACAACTTTCTAGAGCTGTGGTGTCTAACCAGTTCTGTAGAAGCACTGTAGTGGCTACTGCTTTAGCGAACTAGCCACGCTCAACCGGCCAAATAGCCACATGTGGCTAGCGGCTAGCATGTTGGACACTACAGTTCTAGAACCTCTATAGTATACACTCTACAAACCAGAGGGAAGACTTCACTATTAAGACACGAAGCAGTTTTAGTTTCTTTGGCGTTATTTTTAATATAATTTCTCAGAGCAGGTTTTGAAAAATTTAACAAGTGACTTCTAGACAGTGGATTGAACCTACTGGCTATAGATCAATATGAAAACTGAGTGGTGAAAGGGCTTTTTGGCAAGTTCCACAAACAAGACACCACTGAGTAGCTTGGCACCAGCACACAGTTGCTGGATATCATTTTCTAATCTGCTTTTTTTTTTAGAATAGTAATTTATATTTCTCATTGGATGGGAAACTGCTGAAGATAACTGGAGTGCTGCATGAAGTGTTGATTCAGCAGCTCTGGCTCTTCCCTCTGAGTCAGTATGGCATTAATGCCTCTGCATGAATGAGATCCTAGCTGCTTGTCATTAAAACAAGAGTAGTGGGGAGTGTACAGCGTATCTTGGGAAAATTCTAATGAGGGTAACACCATTCTGCTTCCCTGTTTCTAAAGCACCTATCGCTTATCTAGGTGCTGAAGTACAGAATTTATTCTCCACCTCTCTTCCTAAAAACTATTGTTGCTGTGCACTGTTAAATCACTACTTGGCTCTCCTATAGAAGTTGGGTACATGATCTGTCTTATATATAATGTGTGTAACTCTCTGGGATCTATGCTAATGAAAGGTGCTTTTGAGATATTTAAGATCCTCCTTGGTGAAACAGAATGACATCACTTTGGTCAATGCTAACTTGAAAAAATACCCCGGCTATTTAGCCAAAACAGTCTGATTCCCTCAGAAAATGCTGCACTTGCTCAGAGGCTTTCCAGCACTGCTTCATGGTTGCTTTCCACTCTGCAGAACTGACTCTGCTCAGGTATGATACACTAAGACACACATCTGTAGAGTACACCAAAGCAGCAGTGAAGTGTCTTGGCAAAGAGTTAATGGTGATCAGATGAAATGGTGTCTATATGGAAATCCACTTCATTTTCACATACAGGTTCTCAAACATTTTATCCTCTGCTCAGACCCCACTTTCATGTGAGCCAGATACAGTGTTTAACTATTAATAGAATACTAAGGCAAAGAAAGCTTTATAATAGCTTTATTTCGACACATTTCTGTGAGATGGATGAGCTTGTTTCTATGCAGAGGTGGAAAGACTGACTGAAACAGGAATAAGCTCGTTATACGTGGATTCCAGGAGGGAATAGGCTAGCAGACAGGCTCCACGGGGAATGATTAGTTATATTCCAAAAGCACCTAGGAATGCCAGTCAAAGATTAGGGCCTCTGCAAATAATTAACTGCAAACAAATCCTGTCCCAAGGCGCTCTTATTCTCCAGATACTTGAGTGGAGTCCTTGTAGTCCTCCATAGCCTTTTTTGCACCTTGATGCCACTATCTCCAATTTTTTTCCTTTTCAACCTCCTTCCTAATGCCCCGAGGTAGCCAGCTGCTGCAGTTTTCTCTGGCGACTCCACATTGATTGGTACCAGCAAGGGAGTTTTTGGTTGGGTGCCAACAGGGAGAGCATTAATAAGTGAAGAGAATGTCTCCTTGCTCTTAGTGCTATTCTTGCTGCATTGTTGGAACTGGAATAAACATACAAAAATTGGAAATAAAATTCCATTCATGTCTTTTCAAAATTTATAAATAGAAAAGACAAGCTTCACCCAGATGGTCTCTGAACCTACAGTTTGAAAAACTTACTGTAATGTGTGCTGGGTAGCAGTAAGAAGTACTAAAGTTTCAAAGAGACCTCTAGTAATTAGGTCTGACTGTAATCTAGCCACCAGCTAACTATTGTGTATGTTTTGAATGCAGAGAAACAGGATGTCTTAGTGAACCCAGCCACAGACAGTGAGAGCAGTATCATCTCTTCTATCTATTCCATCTTGTCGATGAGCAGTTATGACAGTGATGTCTTTGAGGAGGACTCTGACTACGATGATATCTATGATATCTACAGTATCTGAACACCTGTATTGCAGATTGGCGTGCCTGAGCCAGGCAGGACCAGCCTAGGAGTGTTTGGATCTATTGCCATCAGAGGCCAATGGATTGGGTGTTTGGAAAGATAGGCATTGAACAGCCTGGAATTTGAGCTGCAGATGAAGAATTCTGCTTCCCAGAGCATTGTTTTTGTAATAAATGTATAATTTCTTGGCCCTCTAAAGCATACAAAATGGAACTGTGGGGATAACTAATGCTTGTCATGCTAAGTAGATTTACATACAAACTTTAATTTCTAAAATCACTTATGACCCTGCTCAGTAGCATAACGTTCTGGATTCCCTGCATGCTCCATTGCATGTCTGCTGGGTTGAGTTACGCCTAGTCAAATTTCCTTTATTTCAGCTAGTGGAGAGAATGGATAGGTATTTGAGCAGACCTGCCATTCCATCGAAAAGATAGCAGAGATGCACTTAACACACCAGTACAGGGCCAGTTTAAGGTGGGTTTTCCTAGTCCAGTTTTATATGGCAGCTTGCCGTTGTGGCAGTGCGCAGTTACACTTGGCTGATTGTATGTGTACTGCCCTTTGATCCTAGTGTGCTCAGTTCAATGTAGGCTGGGATGCTGGAGCCCTGACTACTCTGTTGATGTAGTCAGAGATGGAAAATAGTGAAATGCCCAAGTGTCAGCCCTAATCAGTGCTATACTTGCTCAAAACGCATCTTAGTTGGTTTGTCTCTAGGCCTTGGCTTGCTTAAATGAGGTGGGAAATGAGGCTATCCAGGAACGATAACTTCAAAAACTTAGTCAATCTCTGCCAAAAGCTACTGCAATTTGAGTTAGTGGGATATCCTGTTAGCCTGGTGCAGAAGTAGCATCTGTGGCAAAACACAAGGCAGGAAGAGGGGAAACATTGTATCTACATATTTTTACTGTTTACAAAATATTGTTCAGCTTGGACACTAGCCTTACAGCAAAGAAAATCCTCACTGAGGAGCTGGTGAAGAAATCTTGCCTCCATTTTACAAGCACCTGACTGTGAACCTCTGTTTTCATTGACCTGTATACTTGAGTTATTTTTGTTAGCCATTTGACTGTGTGAGAGGGGGAAAAAACCCCATTTATCTGGAATAGAATTTCTCTGTCCATGTATATGACTGTACTAGTGTCTGTGTTTCTCCTGCTTCTAAGGAGAGAAATGTAAACTCACTTCCGCTCTTTTGCCTGCCACAGCCAGACACGTGAAACTTCATTCTGCTAATTACTTTGACATTAATGATAAAAATAGGTCCTGATCCTTGTATAGTTCTGGTTGATTAACATTAAAAACAAAGAGGCAGCCTCAGCATTTTACTGTTTTTATGAGGTTTCCAAAAGACTTGTGCATTTAGGGATTTTATGACAAATCATAGACCATTCTGCCCTGCATTTGATGGGGCAGAAAAACCTTCAGTTTAATATAAGGGGAACACAGGACACCCTACCCCTTGGGAAGTAGTATTTATTAATGTAAACTATCCTGTGCTAAAGAAATGACTTATTGCAGGAATGTGTGAAGGCTGATGCTATTTTTTGGGGCAAATGTGTCCTCCTGACATGATTTATGTGATCAGGACTATGACAGAGACAAAATGATCTGGGAATCAAGATGCCAAGTAACTGTCACCCTCCTTAAACTTCAGTGTAAGGTTTCTGTCATGTTGTGGAGGAGTCAAAACTATCTTGAGATTTCCTGTTCTCCTGTGCTCTTTATACATGTAGGAATTGAATATCTTCTCTTTAGAAGTGCAAGTCAGCAGTGGGGCATGGGGAGGGATGCCAATAGAGGATTGAGAATAGTTGACACTAACACAGGTCTCTCTATGGAAGGAGGAGTTCTGTTTCCATCTAGTGTGGGATAAGCTCTCTGGAGCCCAAGAATTACAGATTTCTTGTATCAGATGTATTTTGCCATGTTGCTGTACTTTTTTTTCTGCCTGTTTTTATTTTTACTAAATATATTTATTTTGCTTCTTTGCTCTTTGTCATTGCCTAATTATATACACACACTCATTACACTTATTCCAAATCTAAAGTTAAAGAAATGTAATTTCTTAGTGTATCTGCAGGTGGTTTCTTTCCTTGCTGAAAGCCGGTTAAAACCACAATTCAAAGAAGAATAGGATGGATGAAATCTGCTTACCTTCTAATACTGTCAGAAGTACAGTAGAGTCTCGATTATCTGACCTAAATGGGACCGGAGGATGGTCGGATAAAGGAAATGTCGGATAATACGGAAAATTCTTTTAATACAGTAATTAATAGCTTGCGAGGTCCAGTTCTAAACCTCCTGAATCTGCTGCCTTGACTAGCCCTTGTATTTCTCCCCAAACGGGAGTGAGATCCAGGGCTCTATTGCAGCGGGAGCACAGCGCTCATCCTGCACCACTCCATATCCCCTGATGATGACGTGACTCAGGGCAAGGTGCTTGCTGCTTTCCCCAGAAACAGGAAAAATGGGGGGAAAAAGCTGACAGTGAATTCTTCAGCCACAACAGGGAGTGCAGACCTGCCAACCAGAGCTCCTGCCCAGCCCTGGAACAGGGAAAAGGGAAAGCAAAGCCATAGTCCAGTGCCCCTTGCCATGATGTGACGGGCGGCACGTCGGAAAACATGGAATGTCAGATAAATGAAAGTCGGATAATCGAGACTTTACTGTAGGTAAATTGCATGATGATGCGGGCCCAGGGAAGCATTGCAAACCTTCATGTACATTTTATCAACAGAGTAGTCCTTCACAACTGGAAATTTCCCCCCTTTTTTAAATTGCATATGCTCCTTGCAAGGAGCAGAACAACTGAAACACACTGAGGATAGACTATCCAAGGAACAACCGCGTGAAAAGTAAGTTCTGCTAGGTGGGATTATTTTAACATGTACCACGTTGCAATAATAGTATTTCAAATGGGCAAGAGTTGGTAATTTGACACACTTTGGGTTCTTAAGGCACAAATAGTGTTTTTAACCCAGTAGATATTAGTAAAGCATGTAAGAGAAGATTTATTTTATGTTGGTGGCAATACAAGGTCTGGTAAGTGAATGTCTGCTGGAAAACAAGACTAAGGATAAAACTTAGCATCTTCCATTTAACTTTTCCCAGATTAAGGTCCTTGCTAAGGCTAACAGGCATATAAGGTCAATTAAGAACATAACACTGGGCATATTGGGTCAGACCAATGGTTCATATAATCCAGGGGTCGGCAACCTTTTCAAACCAAAGAGCCAAACTACATCAAATTCAGAATAAGTGGTCAACAAAGAGCCGTATAAGAATGCCCATTTGCATCACTGAAAATATACAACTTAATATTATTGATAATTGGCATGATTAATAATAGCATAAATGAAATGTACTCACAGACTTTATTTAATGGGACTTCTACTGCTGGGGGTACAGTTTGTTGATGTGCACGTGCAGGAATTAGAGTTGGGATGTATGAGGGGCTCAGGGCAGGGAGTTGGGGTGAGTGGGAGGTGCAGGAGGCAGGGCAGGGCTTTGGGGATGGGAAGTAGAGTATGTGGAGGAGGCTGTGGGCCTGGATTACTTTTTCTGGCCGGGGATGGGCTGCTGTACCCCAGCAGCAATGACTGGATGAGTGTCCAGGCCAGGATCGCTGCAGCTGGATTGTGGCCTCCCTTCCTACACAAGAGGGGGGGCTACCACCAGCTCTTCCTATGGCCATATGGGGGTTGAACTGCAGGACCTGGGCTGGGGACAGGATGCTGCAGCCAGATGAGGGCTGGGCCCCAATTGAGGCCTTGTTGGCCAGGTTGCTGCAGCCAGAACCAAAGCTGGGCTACTGGCCATGTTGTTGCAGCAATTGTGGGGCTACTGAGGCTGGGCCATGGGGTTTGTGCCAGAAGCATGGCGACTGGGGACAGATGGCAGCAGTCAGATGGGGGCTGGAGCTGGGCCACTGTGGTCAGATGGAGGCATCTGCCATGGCCAGCCACTCTCACTATTCCAGCTGGGAGCACGCATGCGTCCCCTATAGTGTGCCCTCAATTGGCCCTTTAAATGAGCAGAGTGCCCTAGCCAGTGCTTGCTGCAGCGCAGCTGGTTCTTACCGGGGTGGACCGCCTTATTTTCACCTCTGGTTAGAGGTGAAATAGACAAAAAAAAAAAAACCCTCTCTTGACGTGAGTAATTACACATTTTTAAAAATTCAAATTAAGTTTTTTGTTTTAATTTAAAAAGTTACATGTATTTTGGGAAATACAAAAGAGCCATATTTGGTTCCATACGGAGTCATATTTGGCTCGAGAGCCATAGGCTGGTGACTCCTGATCTAGTCTTTCAACAGTGGCTGGTGCCCAGAGCTGTCCTGTCTCTAGCAGGACACGGCTGGGAACTGAGGGAGTGGAGCAGGCTGGGACTGGGGTTGCTCCACTTCTTGCTGCCACAGTGAGTGTGGGGGGCTCCAACTCCTGCTGTTGGCGTCAGGCTTCAGCTCCAGTAATCCCCCAAGTTGCGTTGCTTTGGAGAAGGGGGTGCAATTGGGGTGGAGCTTGCCGTAAAAGGTGGAGAGGGAGTGGTGTGAGGGCAGGAATAGGTGGGGCCTGGGCAGAGGTTGTCCAGGATCCTGCACCCCCTGAGGGATGGCCCTGCTAGTGCCAGAGTCTTCAGAGGGAATAAGCAGAACGTGGCAATATGGAGAGATCAGTCCTGTCATCCTACCTTAAATTCCATGCAATAGCTGTGTGTGAAAATCTCTTTAAATGGTGGTGTGGCGGGGAGGAAGAAAGAGACACACCCATGTTCCCCATTTCCTGGCAAAGGTTATTCTAGTTGCTGTAGGTGTAGCTCCATGGAACTCCTTAATATTCCAGAGGATGCATCTAGTTCGCGTGACTGTGTTGCAGTGATTCTGCACCTAGGTCCGAGGCTGCTGAAAAGAATCTGCCACCCTAGACAAAACATCAGAGTGTTGCTCCTCTCAAAGATTGATCTCCTCTCATTGAGGAGTAAGGGTGCAGGAATCCATAAAGTTTGGTGATTTGGGGGGAAGTACCAGGTTGGCTAACTACTCATTCAGGTTTGGTCAGCTGGCCCTAAGCAAAATCTGTTGTCCTAGGCAGGTACCTACCTTGCCTATAACTAGAGATCCCTGACCTAAGATAGCAACATTTGTAAGTTGTTGGGATAAAATAACCTTACTTAGTTTATCTAGCTCTTTTCAAGGAGGTCTGTCCAACCCATGTGACTCCTCGAGGTAAGCGCTTTGTGGATTAAACCTGTTGCAAAGGACTACCCTACCATCATATATGATCCAGATGCATTGAAGTCCATGTTGTTCTTCCTTCAGCACTTTGCATTAATCTTTGTGTGGTGGACCTCAAGTACCTATAGGTTACGTCTACACTGGCAGCTTCTTGCGCAAGAACTCTTTTGTGGAAAAGTTCTTGTGCAAAAAGTCTTCCACAAGAGCACATCTACACTGGCATGTGCTTTTGTGCAAGAGATGTGCTTTTGCGCAAGAGTATCCATGGCAGTGTGGACACTCTCTTGCACAAGAAAGCTCTGATGCCATTTTAACCATAGGGGCTTCTTGTGCAAGAAATTCATGTTGCCTGTCTACACTGCCCGCTTGTGGAAGAGCTCTTGTGCAAGAGGGCTTATTCCTCATGGGGAAAGGAATAACTCTTCCTGAAGAAGCCCTGTTTTACAACGCTATATTGTAAATGTACTTGCGCAAGAACATGTGTGCAGTGTAGACACCCGGCAAGTTTTTGCACAAGAACAGTTCGTGCGCAAGAAGCCGCCAGTGTAGATGTAGCCACAGTCTTTAAGGTTGATATTCTCTTCTTCCTCTTACATACTGTAAGGTAAAGGGGCTAGGAGGATTTCAGCAACGAAAATACCCTAAGCTTTTGTATGCAAGCTAAACAAGACCTGCACAACATGTTCCTAGTAGCAGTGGAAGTATGAATCTGTTCTTACTCTAGACATTAAGGCTATCTTTTGTTAAGGGCTAGAACTTAAAAAGAACTTGATATGAAAACTGTTTGTCTCCCCCCTTTAATTATTTAGGTTTGTGTAAGTTGACAGAGTGGAGATGATCTAGCTTAAACCAGAGGAAGGGCATACATTGTTTTTGTTATTAAGTGAGGCATGTAGCTACTGTGGATCTAATCTGCACTGCTTTCTATGACAAGCAGAGGGAGAGGGGGTGCATGTGGCTTTTAACCACTGAAGACGTGTCTTCTTTTGGAAATCTAAGTAGGCATTAGAGGAGGCCCTGCTAGAGCCTGTATCTGCAGCAAGACACTGGGTGCTGACTTGTCAGAGAAGAAAGACCAGGGAGAGGAAGGGAAACCAGCTAAGAGAGGAGCCGATCGCTCAGCGCATGTGCCCAGTGCCTGGAGAGAGACGCATGGCTGTACCGGACCGAGCATAAGGTTGGGGGAGAGTGGGATCGGGTTACAGCAGGGAGGAGAGGCAATTTGCTAAAGGAAGTGATCTCTAACTTTTTAAAGCATGAGATCACTCTTGGAATAAGTGCAATCTAATATTTACCTCAGATATAAATACCCTTGGTCCACCTCCCTCCTGCCCACTCCATCCTCCCTCTCTTGCCCATCCTCACTCACTTTCATCAGGCTAGGGTAGAGGGTTAGGGTGCAGGCTCTGGTCTAGGATTAAGGGATCTGGAGTGTGAGAGGGGCTCTGAGTAGGGTTGCCAGGAGTCTGGTTTTGAACCAGACAGTCCAGTATTAGAGCTTTCTGTTCGGGAAACAAACTGAGGAAAATATAAATGCCTGGTATTTTCTAAATAAGATGTAATGTAGATTGTGATGTAATGTCAAGTGTGTCTGGTATTTTTGTCTGGCAACCCTAGCTCTGAGGTGAGGTTGGGGCAGGCAGTTGGGATGCCAAAGGGGATTCTAGGTGGAGGCTCTGGGAGGCCGTTTGGATGCAGGGAAGCAGGGGGCTAGGGCAGGGGCTTTGGGGTGCAGGAGGGGGTTCATGCCTGGGGTAGGGTTTCAGGATGTGGGCTCCAGCTGGGCACTGCTGACCTCAGGTGGCTCCTGGGTGCTGGTGCAGTGGGGCTAAGACAGGCTCACCCCTGCCTGGGCACTGCCCCACTCCCTAAAGCAGCCAGAAAACTCCATCCCGAGCCCTGTTGTGCCCCCTCCCCCCACTCTGCATTGTGGAGATAGGATACAGAGTGGGAGGGGGCACCCTCCTCTGCACAGCAAGCGGGAGGCTCTGGGTGTGGGGGGAAGGGGCAGCTCCAAGGGCAGGCGACGCACAGCAGTGGAGGGAGGGGCAGCTGAATCCCTGGCACGTGATAGCCTCCTGGCCAAACCAGTCAGGATCACCTGCCAGAGGCTCCGCGATGGACGCTAGAGCCCGCGCTCCTGGCTGGTGACCACTGGCTTAAGGGATTCTCCCTCCCCAGCAGCGCGGCGCCCAGCCCCGACTCTCCCGCTGCCCCAGGCGTGGAGCCCTGGCCCCTGCTCCCGCGCGCTGCTGCGAGCCGCCCTGCCAGCCCGGGGAGGGCGGGAAGGAGCTGGCTGTGGCTGGCGCGCGCCGAGGCGAAGTCCCGCCCCGCCGGGAAGGTCGCAGACTCAAGGTCCCGCCCCCTTCTCCCTCCTGACCCCGCCCCCGCAGGCCGCTCGCAAGTCTTGCCGCCGGCCCCTTGCTGCAGGCGCGGGGAGGGCGGGCGGCTGGCTGGCTGGCGTGACGTCACTAGCGCGCGCCACGCGAGAGGCAGGACCCCGGGGCAGGGCGACGGCGAGCTGGAGAAACGAAAGTGAGCGGAGCCGAGTCGTTCTCCCGCCGCCGGGCCATGGTGCCGGCCTGAGACCCCGCCCAGTGAGTGCTCCGGGGGGAGGGCGAAGGCTCTCGGCCCCCCTGCGCCCGACCCTTCCTGTCCCCGAAGGGAGCCGCGGCGGGCGGCGGCGGCGTCCCCGGGCCTAGCTGTGCGCGGGGGCTGCGCTGTGCCTCGCCCCCGGGCCTCCCCCCGCTTCGCCGCGCGCGCTGCTCTCGGCCCGTGGCGGAGGGAGGCTGGAGAAACAGCAGTTGCCGAGAATGGGACCCGCTCCGCTCTTCCCTCTGGGGGCGGCCTGGCGGGGCTGCCGGTGCCGCGGCTGGCGGAGAGCGAGCCCCCGGGGACCTGTGCGATGTGGCCCCTCCGGGCCGATGAAACTGCCTGGTGCTGCGTCCTTTTGGGCAGGACTTTGCGCGTCCGTCCTGATTCAGAGTAGGAGACAATCGCTGTCTCCTGGGGCTCTGATTTTGCCATTGATTTTAAAACCCCGCGGCACCACCCGCTGACTTCATGGGCTGCCACGAATGTGTGTATCCTGTCAGTGCTCAGTTCCTCCCTGCTAATGCTGTTTTAGGAGCTGTTTCAAGACTCAGTTGCCCCAGTTGGGTGGCGTTTTAGTTCTATGGTTAGCTTTCGGTTCTTTATTTCCTTGGATTTTAATCCCATTGAATAATAAAATTATCAGTATTTGTATCTATATTAAATATTTAGCTGAGTGAGATTCCTGCAGCACTAAACATACCCCCAAGGGAACCTAGGAGTTGCTCTAAGTAGTGTGTGTGTTTTTATCCATGTATCCCTTGCCATTCCCTGACACTTTCCTCAGCAAGTTCTTTCAGGCTTGTTTGAGTTCATTGGAAGATACTTGACCCTTACTTGTTTCTTCTCCCCCTGGATTATGTGGTGGTTGTTTGTCGTCAAACTCTTCAGTGACCTATAATGGGAAAGACACATCTGTATGCAACCTTATTTACAGCTTTTCTATTAATAAAAGATAGGAAAACTGGCTTTTAAAAAAATCAGTGTTTGCAGGGTCATATTTCTAAATGTTTTGCCGCCTTCTGAGGAAGTCGTCTTTCTGCACCTTTTCAGAGGAAACTGAAAACATCCTCTGAACTGGATCTTATATTTCCTCAATTTTGTACTAGTGTGAAATGAATCTCTAATATGTACTATGAAAAAGCCTTTTTGGAGACAAATCACATGTCTTGAGTTCCCAAGTGTGGGTTGATCTCTTGTCAGTTACACTCTCTCTTTTTTTTTCCCCTTGGTTGGGGGAGGTTCATGTATAGTTGTGGATTACATTGATCAACATCAGAGAAGCTGAAGGATGTCTTGGTTCCTTGTTTTTGGACTAACAGCTCTGTGATGGCATCTAGGGAAAAGCAACCACTTTTATTTATCTCAGGTTTTGGAGGCAAAGCATAGTGCCCAAATACTGTGAAAAACAACATATTCTGCTAGCTACATCAACAATACAGATCTTGCTCCAACATAAAAGGGTAGGAGAGAGGGAACTTGATCAGTACTTACTATTTGATCTCTTTTTGTAGTAAAAATGAAGAGACGAGCAGAGACCGAATTTAGCATCAACCAGAAGAAGCAGAAAAAGAGGGCAGAAGATCTGGGATTGAACCTCAGTTCCACTTCCGATGATGAACCTCCATTTAGTAATCATGCAACTCAAGGTAAGATGACTCAAGTGGTATGGATGCCAGAGTTGTAAGGAAATAACCTTGCAAGAGATGCTGCTTTGGTTTTCAGGGAGCTAATTAATCAGATGGAATTGAACACAGGTATTCAGATAATCCTAATTCAGTGCCTTAACCTCAAGAATATCCTTCCTCTCTGGAGGAAAGGACTGCATAGTTTCTGTACCCAAACTTGAGCGAGGTCCACCCCAAACATAATCTTATTTGGACACACTGCTATCTGAAAATAACATTCATAATCTTTGCATGCTTTGTTTGTTGTATCTTTGTTTTTTTTCTTTTGTCCATTAGAAATGAGTGTGTCACAGATGACCTTTTGAATTTGCATATTGTGAGCTCATGTATCTTAATTGAAGTGGCGCAGTGTACTGGAACCAAATGCATCCATTCTCTGTAGTGTTAATTAGGTACTGATGTTGAATAACATTAACAGTTTTTAAAAGTGGTTACATTTCCCTCCTTTCCCCCACTGCTGGGACTTTCACTCTCTAGGTTCTTCTGATGAACTTGTTTCACTTGTTCTTCAGTCATTATCTGGATTTCTAACATTTGAAAAACAGGTCTGAAATATCTTCTCCTCTCTTCTACCCCTCAGTCTATCTATCCATCCTTTAGGAAGAAGCAGAAAAGCATAGGTGTCACGTTCAGACTCTTGGAAAGGTACTCATATAGCTTTCAGTTTGGCATAACTCAGGCATCTCTCTGTGCGTGCCCACATTGGTTGTGCCACATTGATTGCAAATAAATTAATTTAGGGTGCACGTTTTCTGTTTTATTGCTGCCCTGTTCCATTGATGTAATGAAGAATGTCCCATCTCTTACTCCTGGTCTGTTTCCTTTCTTCTAGGCCCATGACAGTAACTGCTTTGTTAGTCCAGATGAAAAAGTCTTAAATGAGAATCCTAAATAGTGTATTGGATGCTCAATAATAAATGCTTTACAGATTAACTGGCAAGGTCCTTGTAGAGGTGGTTATGCCTGTCATTTGCTTTGGCAAAGTAATTTCTTACCGAAAAAGTTGTGAGGTGTTTTTTTAAGAGTTATGATGGTATTATTCCAGTGAATTGTACTCTTATTTACCTGTTTAGTGTTTTTATGGAACTTTCTCAAGTATGTAATTTCTACTTTACATTTATTTTTGCTTTTTCCATGTATCTGTAAAATCCTGATTTCTTATGATGTTCACATTTGGACTTGTTTTGAATGGACTAGTTTTGCTCACTCTTGAGTTCTACTTGGATGGTAATAACCAAGGTACCATGATAGTGCCCAGCAGCTCTGCTTACAATGCATAGCTGATTGCAAAGCTGTTCAAAAGCATTAGCTGAGTGACTTTGACTGAGATGGGAGTTGTGGCTAAAGTCTTTTCCCACCAAGACTGCTTTGAAAACATTGGGCCTCAGGCTGTATTCCAGCTTAATATGGGTGAAGTCAGTTTTGTGCCCTGCAGTGTAGAACCTTTCTACTTGCCAGTGGCTGTAGGCATGATAGCCACCAGACTGCCAGCCTGGCCTATAAATGCCAATTGTGGGGTCTTTTTAATCAGGATATGGCAGTGGTGACATGTGCTAGACAGTCTTTTGTCTTCATTCTTGCTAAATATTCCCAGCCAATGAAGAGTTACTGAGTGGTCATAAAAGTGTTTTACAAAACCCCAGCAACCTGATGTGTCTGAACGAGCTGTTATGTCTTCATTGGAAAGGGAATATTGGTGCCAACGAGCATTGGGGCCAGGCAGAATTGATTTTAATCACTGATTTTTAAATCACCACATGGAAAGCCACAATTTAAATAAATCGTTTTTCATCAACTTTTCCATTTGTTCATCAGTTATTTTCTAAAGAAAGTTGCATTCTCACTGGTTGATATAACCATTAAAACATGTTGATTTACAACTTCATAGAGCCGTTGTTAAATTTGGTACATCTTTTTGCTACGTAGAAGGATACAAAATAACTATGCATTTAATTAAAACAATTATATAACTTTAGTATTCTTATAGTCTTATTAATTGTGGATGTTTAGAAAATTGTGAGCAATATATTGTTTATTTAGTACAGGTTGGACTCCCCTGGTCTGGCACCGTTGGGACCTGATTAGTCCTGAACGAGGGAGTTTGCTGGACATGGAAGAGGCCAGTACTGGCTCCTCTGCTCCTTGGGGGCCACTGGTTCCCAGCCTCCTGGATTTTGGCCCCCACTCCCACATGGCTTTGCACTGCTGGCTCTCTGGTTCAGCAACATTAATGGCCGTGCTGCCACGGCTTTCCTTCGTGAGTGCTTCAGTTTTGGAGCAGTCACTGGGTCCCTGAGAATGCTGCACCATGGATGTTGCTGGATCAGAGAGAGAGACCAACAGAGACACACACACACACACTAATAGGATTGACAGAGTAGCTTATGCTGGTGAGGAAATAGCACTGTATGTGAAAGAAAGCATAATCAAATATAGTAAATATCTTACATTGACTCAAACTGTGAACAAAAATTCCAGCCTTGAATAATAGCAGTAGGAAGATACTATAAATAACCTGACCAGGATGGTGACAATGATTGTGAAATTCTCAGGGAGATGAGTGAGGCAACAGAAATAGAAAACCCACTAATAATGGGAGATTTCAGCTATCCCTGTGTTGACTGGGTACGTGTCACTCCAAAATGAAGTGCAGAGAGAAAATGTCTAGGCTCGAGTAATGTCTCCTTTCTGGAGCAGCTGCTCCTAGAACCTGCAAAGTGAGAGGCAAGCTCCTGAATAGAGCACAGGATCTGGTCTAAGAGTTTAACTACTTTGTGTAGTGATCATAATGTAATTAAATTTAACATCCTTGTAGGGGGAAATTTCAAAGACACCCACCACAGTAGCATTTAACATTAAAAAGCAAAACTAGACAAAAATGTGGATATAGGTTGAACCTCTCTATTCGGCACTCTCGGGACCCGACTGGTGCTGAACCAGAGAATTTGCTGAATCATGGGAGGTCAGTATTGCCCAGCAGCATTACCGACACTTCCGCTGCTCACTGAGCTCTTAGAAGACATTTAGAGGTAAATTAGAGCTAAATAACAGCACTGAACACTGAGAGCCAGGACTGGTGCCTGCATACACACTTGCTGGGACTGCAGGAAGCATGGCTACACCTATGATAAGTGGACATCTGGCTAACTGAAATCATGCTGGACCACAGATGTTGCTGGGCCAGAGAGTAAACCTCTCTTTAAACAGAAATTAAAATAAACAGTAAGAGTGAAATGCCTGCAAGGTGCATGGAAACGATTTAGAAAAACTAAACTTTGGTTTGAGCCTATGTTTATACCCCAAATACGAACAAAAAAACAGTAAGAGGACCAAAAATTGCCTCCATGGCCAAACCACAAACTAAGAGGACAAAAAGACATCTTTTAAAAATGGGAAGTCAGTCCTACTGAGGAAAATAGAAAGGAGCATAAACTCTGGCAAGGCAAATATACAAGTATTATAAATAAGATAAGCCACAAAAAAAATAATTTGAAGGCCAACTAACAAAGGACAAAAATGAACAGACTTTTTTGTGTGTGTCTCAAAAGCAGGACACCTGCCAAATAATCAGTGGGCTCATGGATAATTGAGGGGCTGAGAAACTAAATTAATTCTTTGCATGAATCTTCATTGCAGAGGCTGTGAGAGAGATTTCCACACCTGAGCCATTCTTTTTCAGTTATGCATCTGAGAAACTGTCCCGGATTGAGGTGTCACTAGAGGTGGTTTTGGAACAAATAGAGGTGGTTTTGGAACAAATGGCTAAATAAAACAGTAGTAAGTGACCAGAACTAGATAATATTCACTCAAGTATGCTGAAGGAACTTGGATATGAAGCTGCAGAGCTACTAACACAATTAAAAAACATAAGGAAAATCCAATTTAAACTTTCTCAAAAAATAGAATTTTATTAATCCTGCTTGGTTCCAATATAAAACTGTAGGACTTTCTTCTGTATTACTTACCAACTAATTAAATAAAAATCTACATAGGGTTACAACAAGCCTCTTGGATCTGGCTTCAGCCAGCTTATAACAAGAATGCTGGAGGTTTTAGACTTCTTACTGTTTTTATGCTACCTTCCTTTTTTTTTGGTCTTGATCTAGTAGTGCATGATAAGATTGCAAGCTCTTCTTATTTCCCCTGTGCTAACTTGTGCAACGGAGCAATTTAAAAACATAGCATCAGCCTAACAATGTTTGCTGCTGGAGAAGGAATCTTTTGCTGTACTGGTTAAAATAAACCTAAAGTAACTGAAGAGCTGATGGTAACCCTGGGTTTAACTCAGAGAGCTAGTGGAGTGGCCCCGGAGAGAGGAATGAACAATGGAGAGCCTCTTTTCTGGCAGGACTTGAAACACTCTGTGAGCAGGATGAGCAGGAATCTTTCCTGGATCAGTGTTTTTAATCTTGTCAGCTTTTCTTTTGAGAGGTTATGTTAGTCCTTATGGTTGTGAAGGAAACCTTCCTAACGTGACCCAAGTGTACTTGGTGCAGCTGTAGCTGCTTGAGGCTGGTTCTCTGCAATTGGGGTTATGAAAGGGCTATAGTGGGGTGGGAAGGACTTGACAACTGATATTAGGAGGACAAGAACTCGGTATTGCTGCTGGTTTGGTGGAATGCCAGCCATTGCTGCTAAGAGTAGATGACCCTGAGCAGGGCTTCTACTGCTCCCTGCAGAAGGGGATACTGATGGGTGTCAGCATTTGGAACAGGAGGTCCAGCCACCCAAGCAGAGAGCTGCATTGTGGAGTTCCCACAGAGCCCTTTGCTTGGTGGGTGATAGCAGCTGGGTCACACCTTACGGAACCCTGTGTTAGGAAGATAGTTGGGAGGCTTGCTACCACTGTCTTCAGACTGGGTGGGGCCTTCTTGCTCTTAAGACCACACTTCCTATTTTGAGGCAAGATGGGGTCTGGTTCAGGAGGAAAGAAAACTAAGTCCCTGCCATTTTAGCAAAGGATCATACGCGTGGAGTGGCTGGGGAATAACCAGGCACGGACAGACATGCACACACACAGTGATAAACTGCCACTGGGAAGGTGCAGCTCAGCATTTGTTTTATTTTGTGGGGGTGAAGCCGTGCTTTGTGGTGGTGGTTGCAAGGGCATCACTAAATGGATGTCTACAGTTTAGGGATGTGAATGACTAGTCACTCTCCCTCCCCCCCATGCTGCCTCTATCAGAAAGAGGCAGCAGGAGGGGAGGGAAGAGAAGGGGGTGCTTCAAAGCGGCAGCACTGTGGGGCGCATGGGGCCAGACCCTGGGCTCCATGTGGCACTGCCACTTTGAAACACTGCGTTCAGCCCGAGGTCAGCTGGGGACTCCCTGCTGACCCCTGGCTCCGTGCAGCGCTGCTGCTTTGAAATGCTGTAGGGAGCACAGGGCCAGCAATGGACTACTTGAGTCTCCCGTTGGCCTCATGCTCCCCGCAGCACTTTTGCCTTTGAAGTGTAGTAACAGCCCTGGAGCTGTTACTACACTTCAAAGGTGGAGGCACCCTTATCGACTATTCAGTTAGCCAACTAATCTAAATTTAACAAACCTAGTATAGTGGGGGTTTGCATGTCTGTTAGTTTGCACTAGGGATGTAAAAAAAGGTTTAAAAAGTAACTGCGTAATCATTAAATATCCTAGCAGTTACATGTGCTGCGAGCTCTGTAGTATGAGGCTTATACGGCAGAATCTACAGCATAGCTGGCTCCCCAGGAGCAGGGCCGAGAGCCAGGGTGGCAGTTGGCTCTCTGGGAGCGGGGCTGGTGCGTGCCTGGCGAAGAGCGTAACCATAACAGAAACAGATAAGCTGATGCTTATTGGTTAACCATTTAAATGATTACACTCTTACATCCCATGTGTGCACTGGTGTAGTTCCATCAGTCTCATGACATCAGTGTGAAGTCCTTAGTCCTGACGGGGCCAGAGAGATTTTGTGAGCAGGTATTTGAGAGAGAGTTGGAGCCCTTTACACTGATCTACCTCCAACAGATTGGTAGAGTTTCATTGCCAGTGTAATTGAGGCTTTGTGTAAAAAGCTTTATTTTGTTCTTTTTGTTTTATTATTGATAAATCCTGGAGCCTGCCTTTCTGGAATCCAGTGCATTGGGCTGGTATTCCAGTCCAGGTCTCTAGCATGGCTCAATGAGCCATTTAGTGAATGTACAGTGTAGCTACACTTACTAGGGAAAAGGCAGAGGCTGTGCATTGCTGCAGGAGTGAGCATTATCTGCCCATAATCTCATCCAGTAATGGCCCCACTTATCTGGCAACACTGCCTCTACAGCAGTTGGCAGCTGCCCACTCTTCGTTGTCTTTCTTGGAAGATTTTGCCATATGGGGTTTCCTCTGTATTGCTGAAATTTGGATTGCATTCTGACAGCATTTCAGTATACTGCTCAATTATAGAGGGCTAGGGATATGCAAGGTGTAAGAATTAGGTCTTACATATATGCAGCACAATAAGGATAGTTAAATATCATGGTTCAGGGTAGGGATGTGAAAATATAAACATGTACACTGTTAACCGATGAGCGTGGACTCACTGGTTAACCTTCACAGTTACACACAGCCCTCCTTCCCCATGCTGCTGCCTCTGATACAGAGGGCAGCAGTGTGGGGGAATGAGGAGCCTTTTAAGACAATTCCCTGTGCAGACCAGCTCCCGCGGACCTGCCTGCTCTCCTCTGCAGTGCTGTCTCTGATACAGAGGCAGCAATGCAAGGCAGGGAGTGGCAGGCAGGAGCTGGCTTAAAGTCGGCTCCTTGTAAGTGCTGGCTCCTACCTTTCTTCCCTGCCCTGTGCTGCTGTGTCTGATACAGAGACAGCAGTGTGGACTGGGACGGGGCAGCATTTCCCCCTATATGTAAACATGTAACTGCTGAATTATTCAGGGTTACATGTTTACCTAAATAAACAAATTTTAACATCCCAAGTTCAGGGTATAAGTGAATGATCGTTGTGGTCAAGCATGACCTCCACCTTCTCATTGGCATTACCTGGAATGGTAAATCCTCATATCTGGAGCATTTTCTACCTGGCAGACATGAGTGTGAATCAGAGTTTATTGCAAATGTAAGCTTGTTCTCAAGGGAGAAGTCAAGTGGCAGCCGTGAGGCGAGGGGGTTTGGCTTCCACCTTTAGTGGTGGAATGAGATCGCAAGACAGCTGGTATTTTGTCTTGATCGTTGTATGTGAAGTCTGCATGCTTCCCCACAGACAGTGACCGCTATTGAATCAGACTTTCCACTATCCCCTAGCCTGCTGGGATTTGAATTTGGAATCCCAGTACAGGCCATCCTCGCTATAAGTCCAAGATATGTTCCAAAAAACTTGGACTTATTGCGAAACAACTTAAAGTGCGGAACTTTTTTCCCTAAGTTGACTTCCGTTTAAGCAAATTGGGGGGGAGTATTTCGCACGATTTATAGCGGGGAATGGGAGGACTTACAACGCATCAGAACCTACAAACGTCACAACTTTAGGGTGACTTATAGTGGGGACGCCCTGCATACAGCTTTCCCTCTGTATACAGCTTTCCCTCTGGTTAGTGAAACAAACATTTGCTAATTTCTTCCCTCTGTTTCATTTTCAGAGTCTTCCAGTAGCGGCAGCGGCTCTGACAGTGAGAGCGAGGAGAAGCGACCTGTCTTTGGCTCTGACAGCAATGAGTTCAAAGCAGACTCTCTTGTGGAGGGCACCTCCTCACGCTACTCCATGTATAACAGCGTCTCCCAAAAGCTCATGGTAGGTCAAAGTCATTTCTGAGCCTGCTGAGATGAGCAGCTGAGAGTAAAATTGAGTGCATTCTGCTGTGAGGGATGCCCCTGGAATACACCATTGTACTACTTAAGCCCAGGATTTCTGCAGAGTTGTTCTGTCTGCAGCAATCACAGCTAGTGATGACTGTGACTCTGGACAGATCAGATGCTAATTTTATGGTGAATTTAATCTTTCTTAGTAGCAAGAGAGACCTTAGTCCATCTGACTGCATGTTGCATTCAAGTCCAAGTCAGTCTTGCCACGTACGCATTCTGTATAGAAACATATCCCTATTAGCCCCAGGCTGCAGAATTTCAAAGAGGTTCGTGGCTCAGCAAATCTTTGAACTAGATTTAAATGTAAATACGTCTGTGAGCTTGAGGCACTGGAGTCTTGCACCATTTGTAAAACTTGATGAAGATCTGTTTTGTGTCACCTTTTTCAAGTTGAGTCTATTTCAACTGAGACAGCAATAGAAACTTTTAATAAAGTGTCATGCAGGCTTCACTTTGCCATAACTTCAGAACAGGCTTTCCAAATATTACTAAAAACAATCTTCCTTTCATGTGGCACCAGATCCCCTGGGGGCTTTTGAGTTGTAAGTCTGTGCGTGGGTGGCTGCAAAATACACACCACCTACAGCAAACCAATATCAGAAAAAGGGGCATGAAAGTAGTGATGCCCCCATTGTGACATGGGAGTAGAGCAGTTGCTACTGGCAGTGCCAGCTGGAGAGCTGTTGCCTATTGGCTTCCATTGGTAGAGCACAATGGCTACAGTGGCGTGCATCTGTGTGCGCACTTAGTGATTTTGGCTACAAAATAAGGAATTTTGCAAATGAAGTCTAGTTTGCCATTACTAATGGTCAAATCCAATGCCTGGCTTTCTGAATATACTTCAGTAACTAGCCCTGTGCATTGGAGAGAAGACTCCTAGCTTGATCTTGTAGAATATGGCATTTCTCAGTGCAATGCTCATGCCATACAATATTAAGCACTTATCTTGAGGCTGCACGACGCTGCACAAGTCTTGTCCCCCAGAGGCCTGCATAAGTTGTAATTTCAGGTGACCGATTCCTTTTTTGATTCTCCCATCTCCACTAGTTGCCTGCATGATGCATGTTTTGTCTCACCTTTGCTGCTCTCTAGCATTGTGATAGTGTGCGGTCTGAGGCCCTGAAAGTTGGAACAAAGCCAAAAGACCCAGTGGAAAGACTTTTGCTTGGCGACTGGCTGCCCAGGAAAAGAAGGATGTCAGACGAAAAGTTAGCTGTAGCACTGGGGTAGAGCCTAGATGGCAGGGCCCCAAGTGGAAGATGTGTGCTCTTTAAAGTCCCCAGCTGCAGACATGAAAAGATTGAAAAGACAGCAAAGGCTCACCTGAAGAGATGAGGCTGTTGAGCTGGTTAGCTGTCCAGGAGTTGAGCAGTAACTAACAGCAGAGTTCAGAAAACACCAAGAATCGCAACACAAATAGGAAGCTCTGAAGTGAGTTGAGATGATCCCTACAGGTTTTAGGCAGGGGACTCATGAAGATGGCTCATCATTTTCCCAAGGAGGGACAAGATATTGGCCACAGTTGTGCAAGATTTTTCTAGCCAAATGTTCCTGAAGAAGTTGCTGAATCATATATGCTCTGTCTTGAATGTCAGATGGCACCAGAAGCAATGTAAAAAGACAACCATTGAGTCAGTCCTACTGTACACATGCAATTTAAAAGGATTGAAATGGATATTGTGGACCCATTAAAATTGAGTTCCCTGAGGAGACAGACACATTTTAGTTATTAGGATATAAGCATCCGGTTATATAATCAACTTACATAGTGCTACCACCAAGAGAATTGCAGAGGAGCTGATGACCATGACTATTTACTAGTGTGGTATGACAGTTTCTTGGTTGCCCAGTACTGAGTCTCACCATTGTTTCCCTCTTCCCTCATGGGGGCGCAGAGAGTCGTGCTGGTTCTAAACTGCATATCCTGATCTGCCGGTTTTAGCCACATGTCTGCACTGAGAGTTAAGGTGAATTTATTAAAGCTGACTTTTTTAGCACCCGGTTTTGTAAAGTTGCAGGTGCATGTCCCAACTGTGCACAAGAATTTGATGTAGTTGAAAGTAGCACGTCCCCAGTAGGGTGGCTACCATCAACTTTGAGAGTGATGCACTCTGAGTAACTATCCCACAGTGCCTCCACCCTTTTGCATTCTGGGTTATGCTCCCAGTATATATGCTGGCACCAAAAATATGCAGCTGTTGATTCTGGGTACCTCTAGTCAACAGCCCACAAAGTACACATTTCCTCCCTCCCCCCGCTTCAGACCAATGGCAAACAGTCTTTTTGTGCTTTTTTTTTCTCTTGGTTATCCACAGAGATGCCATAGCAGCATGAGCATGGAACCCATTGTAGCTCCTGTTGTGAATTAAAGCATTATGATGATGATCAGGGCTTGATTTCAGCCGCGCGACCTGTTTACCGGCGGTGTGCGCATGCGCAATGCAACTCTTGCGCATGTGCAGTGCAGGGCTGGCGAGCCCTGATGATGATGATTAACCTTAGTGCCCCTAATGCTGGAGTATGTCCAGAACATATCCAGGGAGTATGTCATAATAAGGAAGAATCTCAGGAAGCCATGAACATACTCTTCTATGAATCTCTTGAGTTGAATGAATTGCAAATGCTGCTGGCATTTGATCCTCTGGGCACAGTGCAATCCCAATTCTGGTACTGTCAGACAAGCACAGATTGGTGGGACTGCATTGTTATTCAGGCATGGGACAATCAGCAGTGGTTACACAACTTTTGCATGCTTAAGGCCGCTGTCATGGAAGTTTGCGGATTGCTTTCCCCCACCCTAAAGCACAAGAATACTATAAGACCCGCTCTGACAATGGAGAAGTGAGTAGCAATTGCCCTGTGGAAGCTTGCAATGCCAGACAGCTACTGGTTAGTTGGGAATCCATTTGAAGTGGGGAATCCATTTGAAGTGGGGGCTGTTGTGATCCAAGTAGCCAAAGCAATCAGTACCCTTCTGCTAGAAAGGGTAGTGACTCTGGGAAATGTGGAGGGCATATTGGAGGGCTTTGCTGCGATGGGGTTCCTGAAGTGTGGTGGGGCGATAGACGGCTCACACATCCCCATCTTGGCACCTGGCCACTTTGAAAAGGAGTACATAAACTGCAAGGGATACTTCTTGATGGTACTACATGGGTGGGTGGATCACAAGGGCCATTTCAGTAACATCAACATGGGATGGTCAGGAAAGGTGAATGACGTGCATCTTTAGGAACTCCTGCCTCTTTGGCAAGCTGGAACTTTTTCCCCAGACCAGATAATTACAATCAGAGATGTTGAAATGCCAATGGTGATCCTTGACGACCCAACATACCCCTTGCTCCTATGGCTCATGAAGCTGTACACAGGCATCCTACACTGCAGAAAGGAGCAATTCAACTATAGACTGAACAAGTGCAGAATGATGACAATGTGCTTTTGGACATTTAAAGGGAAGATTTTGCAGTCTACTAACAAGGTTAAACCTCAGCGAATGCAACATTTCCATGGTGGTGGCAACCTGCTGTGCGCTCCATTATATTTGTGAGAGCAAGGGGGAAATATGTCTGTCAGGGTGGAATGCCAAGGCACAGCACCTAGCCAGGAATTTTGAGCAACCAGATACCAGGCCAATAAGGAGAGCACAGAGAGGGGTAGTGCGAATCAGAGAGGCTTTGTAAGACTGTTTTATGAATGGCCAATTTTGAGAGTCCTGCATGTTGCTCTCAACATGGTGCCCCTGTATTCAGTGTGTTTGCCTGTAACCTCCCACCCCATTCAGTACAATCAATAAAGAGACTGTTGTTCAGAAACCATGCATTTTTATTTAGGGAACACAGCAGACACAGAAAAGGAGTCCCAGGGCGTGAGGTTTGGGGGTGGGTGATCACAATTGCAAGGAGGACAGCCTTTTGCTTTGTGACACAACCCTGGGGGTTGAGTGTGAGGCTGCCCTTGATCCTCCCCTCAGCTGACCCCCAATGATCTAGGGCCCATGGAAGGGGGAGGCTGTAGAACTTGGTGAGGAGGGAATGTTGGGCTGGTGGGGTTGCCTGTTCGGGTAGGCATTCTGGAAATCTGCCAGGTGGTCCATCACATCCACCATGGACACCACCACTCTCTTCTAGTGCTTCACTTCCAATTCCCTGCACACTCTGCTTTCCTCACACTCCACATACATCTCCTCCAACGGCATCTTCCTCCACTCACTCTCACACTCCCTATCCAAGTTGGTGGATTTTATTGACTCCTTGAACATCTCTTTTCTACTCACTTGGGCATGAGCCTGCAGGAGGCAGAGGGCCTAGGCATGGCAGCAGGCCAGGGCAGGGGTCATGCAGCACCTGTGTGTTTGGCACCGCCCATTTTCCAGAAGAATGCAACTTTCTCATTTGCAGGAGAGGGTGCGCAGGAAGGCGAGGGGTGGTGGGGGGATGGAGTCCAGGCAAGGCAAAGCAGCGGCTCAAGGCATGCTTCATTGGGGCTGAGCAAATGGAGGTTTACTGCAGAGGCATTAGCTAATAGCTTCCCCTGCTTCATCTGGTTTGCCATATGAGAGATCAGAATCACAGTGATAGAGAGCAATGCTGACTGAATGTGGCCAGAAACTTGGACCTTATGCCACCATACTTTGTGCTACAATGACCTCAGACCACTTCCTGCTGGCTTGGTGTCCTACTGTGGAGGATAGAACAAGGCAGGCCTCCCCAGGAATTTGTGTGATGGATAAGAGTTCCTTTATGGTATTGTGCTGGGAGGATTCCCACTCTGTCTCCCCAATATCTTACAAGCTGTTCCGGGGCCCTCTGATGTAGGTACAGTGGCCACCACAGATCACACCCAATTGCCTTACCCCACTTTTAGCAATATTAAAAATGTGAACTCCCCAGAAGTGCCCTCCCCAGGATCAGTGCCTGACTGAGGCATCCTGCAAGGGGGGGGATTGTCTCCAAGATTAGAAAAATGTCCTGGCTCTTGGTGACCTCAGTTGCCCTGCTCACCTGCTGACCATCCTCCTCCTCTTCCATCATGCTTCACACTGGGGCCTGAGGCTGCCTGAGTGTCTTGGGAGGAATCCACACACTGGCTAGGGAAGCTGGCTGGGATCCCATCCCCCAAGGCTTGCATGCAGCTGCTCATAGAAGCTGAATGTCTGTGGTGATGCTCCAGACCACTGGTTGCCTCCTTTGTCTTTTGATGTAACTGTCTCAACTCCCTTATTTTCACTTGGCACTGCTGAATGCCCTGGCATATCCTTTCTCCTCCCTGCCATTTGTGATCTTGTCACAAATTTCTTTTGCTGGTTCATAGTGCTGCAGGAACAGATTTCTCTCCCCACACAGCAATGAGGTCCAGGATCTCCTGCATCCTCCATGCTGGTGCTCTTTGGAGACCATGGTAAGGTGTGCTATCTGCTCTGAGGTGTGCTCACCATGCTGGCCACACAGGAAATTAAATTCAAATTTTCCCAGAGCTTTTCCTGTTCACCTGGGCTGTGTCTAGACTGGCAAGTTTTTCCGCAAAATCAGCTGCTTTTGCGGAAAAACTTGCCAGCTGTCTACACTGGCCGCTTGAATTTCTGCAAGAACACTGACTTCCTACCGTAAGAAATCAGTGCTTCTTGTGGAAATACTATGCTGCTCCTGTTCGGGCAAAAGCCCTCTTGCGCAAATCATTTGTGCAAGAGGGCCAGTGTAGACACAGTACGGTTTTGTGCAAAAAAGCCCCGATGGCTAAAATGGCGATCGGGGCTTTTTTGCGCAAAAGCGCGTCTAGATTGGCACGGATGCTTTTCTGCAAAAAGTGCTTTTGCGGAAAAGCGTCCATGCCAATCTAGACACTCTTTTCCGCAAATGCTTTTAATGGAAAACTTTTCCATTAAAAGCATTTGCGGAAAATCATGCTAGTCTAGACATAACCCTGTAGTGTAGTAGAGTTCAAAGTCATGGTCAGAACAGTCACTGTGGGGCACTGCGGGACACCTCTCACATGCCAAGAACATTGATTTTCATAGCACTGCGTTTGCACTACTGAAAGTTGACCATGCAAGATCAAATTTAGCAGTTACTCTATGTGAAAGCATGAGTACAGAAATCCTCTTTAACAGCCGTTAAAGTTGACAGAACAGTCTTGTCGAGTGTTCTCATTGTTTAGAAAATCGCCCTGATGCAGCTAAGTTCCTAGTGTAGGCCAGCCCTCACTTCCCCTTGCAGGTTAGCAATAGGTGCATTACAATCCCTGAACCTCTCTGGAAGCATTCCTCATAGTATCCAGTCCTTAGCCACTGGATGCTCACTGAAATTACCACGGAAGTTGTTCCCAAAAGAGACTGTGTACACAGCTTGACTGTTAAAACTCTCGGGTCCTTTATAACATCACAGCACTGAAATATATTTATTGTGAATCATAAGTTTGTGATCAGAGGTTAAGTTTTAAAAGACAGAGGAAGATAAGTGGAAACAGAAAGGGTTACACATATGATGCAAAACAGAGAATGCAATAATATGTCTATACTTAGTAATAGTTACATTTCCTATTTAATAAAATCCATTTCATATTTAATAAAGTAGATTCCTATTTAATGAAGATTTTCTCCAAAGGATTTAATCGTTGACAGTGCTGCTAGTTTTCAGTCAGAACCAGGATCCATGTTTTTGCGAATACTCTGTCCCATTCAAGTGATTTCCTATATAAATGGACACTCCCAGGTATAGTCCTGTAAACATTTGAAATGTCCCCCTTGTTAATTTTTTGGTGTGCTGACTAATGTTCCCTCTAACTTTTTCCATCCATGTGCAGAACAAGTGTTACGTGTACCAAGGCATGTGTGGATATGCACCACCTATAGAAACACATGCTGACATATGTGGGTAGTGTTGGCAGTCTGCTAATCAGCTGTATGGCATTTGAATTTCTCCTGGGTGTCTGCCCAAGTGCTCAGCTTGCAGGGAACACTGGTCACAGCCATATTAATGACCAGTATAATGACAACATTTGTTTGACATTGCTCAAGGCACACCACTTTCATGGTATTTATCCCATAAGCAGTGCTTGACAAATCATGTAATCTACTTGCCAGTGGTGAGTAGATTACAAGCCGGCGCAGCTCGCAGAACCGCACGGCTGGCGAGCGGGGCTCACCGCCACTTGGTGAGCCCTGCCCATAAGTAATAGGAGTAGCGTATTTCAGGCCTGTTAGCCTTAATGGCAGCAGTTCCTATGTCAGTACTAGAGACCTTCTAGGCCACAGCTGTAAAGTTTCCTATGTAGCTGCTCTATGCTGATGGAAGACAGCTTTCCTATTGGCATAATTAAACTACCTTGAATGAATGGCATTAGCAAGCTAGTGGGAGAGCATCCCCTGCTGACCTTACACTGTACTCATTGGTGCTTCTGTTAGTGTAATTTGTCACTTAAGGGTGTTTTTCTACACTCTTGGGTGACAAAAGTTTTAATGACATAGCTTAAGTAGTAAACCCTTTGCCAGCTGGCAGTAAGTAGTTCTTGGGGTCACCAATAGGAATCCCAGGAGAGATCTGGATGGATCAAGGAGTGAAATTCCAGGCACATCTGATAAGAATTGTACCAACTCTTGGACATTAAACCACCTGGATGGTTCATTATTCCCAGATGGGGTAGCCTAGTGGAAAGGATTATTCAATCCCTCAAAAAGATGTTGAAAAGATACGTAGTTGGCACCTAGAGAATGGCATACTGTGTTGCTTTATCTCTTACTTTCATATTGAGAAGTCCTACGAATGCCGTTTCATTTGTTGTACAGCAGCCTGCCATTAGACCTGATCACAAAAAGCTGGGAGAGACAAGGGATTGATTTCTCCAGCATTGTTTATTATTATATTAAACACGAGGAACATACTTGCAGAAGCACTTCCATTGTAGCAAAAAAAAAAAGATAGAGGATGCCCAAACTAGACAAGCTAGTTGGTACAATAAACAGACCCAGGAACAACTGTATAGAGTAGGGAGTAAGGTTCTGTTTTTACTGAAAGTAAGTTACTAGCTAAAGGGCAAAGCCAGTTTATAGTATTAAGACAGATAAAAAATTGAGAGTTGTATGAGGTAGGGAAGGTTTTTCATCTTTTTATAAAGCGTCTGCAGTTTTTAAAACTCTAGTGTTGCATGAGATATTATTGAATAAAAGTGATACAAATGGAGCATGAATAATATTTCCCTTTCCTCTCCCACGCACATTTTGTCTAATTATGTTGAAGCATTACCCCATGCTAGTTCTTTTTTCATTTTCTTTGGGAATTAAATAGATTGCAAGAGTTTGAGTGCTGGCACCTGAAAATTAGTTCAGGTTGTCATGATAATAATTAGCCAGGAAAATCTGAACTAACCCAACAATGAAAAGATACATTGAGGCTTGGCGAGGTAGACAGAGTGGATTAGGGATGTGAGCATGTATCCAAGTACATGGTTAACCCTCTTGGTTACACGCATCTCCCTCCCCCCACTGCATCTGTATCACAGAGGCAGCAGGGTGGGCAGGTGCGAACATTGGCTGCCCCCTTGAACTCCCTGCACATACTGGCTCCCGCTGAGCCAACTGCCCCTTCCCCCTACTACACTGCTGCCTCTCTATCAGAAGCAGCAGTGTGGGGCGGGGGGAGAAGGGGGCAGGTGAGAGCTGGCTTTTAAACAGGCTCCTGTGGATGCTGGTTCCTGTGGAGTCGCCTGTCTTCCCCCTTGCGTTTCTGCCTTCCACAGAGATGGTGGGGAGAGGGAGAGAACGAAATGGGAGCCAGTGCTGGTGGGGACCCAGCTTAAAAGTCAGATCCCTGCAAGCTCTGGCTCCCACCTTCCTCCCCCTGCATGGAAATGTATAACTGCTAAAAATTCAGCCGTTACATGTTTAAACCAATA
Organism: Pelodiscus sinensis; assembly: GCF_049634645.1. Taxonomy (NCBI): domain Eukaryota; kingdom Metazoa; phylum Chordata; order Testudines; family Trionychidae; genus Pelodiscus; species Pelodiscus sinensis. The sequence continues at coordinate 140,759,737 of NC_134713.1, forward strand.
GATGCATTTTAACATCCCTGGTCTAGGCCAGTCAGGGCAGGGGAAGGGTCAGGTAAGAGCAGCTTTCCTGAGTTTGTAAATGGTGAGTGGTTCTGAAAGATTGCAAGCCTTACGTGTGCAGGTAAGGCACACCTTACTGAACTGGGACTGCTGCCCTAAGAATGAAATCAGGATGTTCAGACCAGGAAGTGGAGAGCAGAATATTGATACTATAATGTGGTCAGTTTGAAGGCTGAAAACTAAGGCATGCTGCATCTGGATGCTGGGATTGTTAAACTTCATGATCTGGGACAGCATCTGAGAAGATTTGCATACTGAAAACCCTAGCTGTGAAATCAGAATTTCTTTTGGTTTGTTTCTCATGCACTGGCACATCCTTTTGTAGTTTGGGAAAAGATGAAATAAAATTTATATTTAACCGCCTGCAAAAAAAAGCACTTATGCTTTGTTTTATTTAAGCTATGCGCACCATGTAAGAGGGCGCTGCATCGAGGATTTAGAGCTGCATCTCCATAGAAAGACTACCATCATCACTAGCACAGCTTTAAAGATGATCAACAACCCCCTGCCATGGATTTCTCTTTCTAATAGGCCCTAACTGTTTCCCTGTTCTTCGAGGAGACAGCAGAGTTGAGAGTCTTTCTCTGTGTATTCAGTTCTATATAAACCTTTAGGGCTTGTAGGTCCTACATTATGACAAATAAATATCTCATTCTCACCACCATAGTGTCTAAGCACCACAAACATTTTAGGAAGGATCTTATGCTTTCAACACTCCTGTTAGGTAGAGAAGTTCTGTTTCTATTTTGCGCATGGGAAACACAAGCATGTGGCTTACTAATGGGCTGTGTCTAGACTGCGTCCTTTTTCAGTAAAAGGGATGCAAATTAGACACATCGCAATTGCAAATGAAGTGGGGATTTAAATCCCCCCTGCTTCATTTGCATAAACATGGCTGCCGCTTTTTTCCGGCTCGGAGCTTTGCCGGAAAAAAGCGCCAGTGTAGATGGGGATCTTTCGGAAAATAAAGCCTTTTCCGAAAGATCCCTTATTCCTTATTTTAAGAGGAATAAGGGATCTTTTGGAAAAGGCTTTATTTTCCGAAAGATCCCCGTTTAGACTGGCGCTTTTTTCCGGCAAAGCTCCAAGCCGGAAAAAAGTGGCAGCCATGTTTATGCAAATGAAGCGGGGGCGATTTAAATCCCCGCTTCATTTGCAATTGCTATGTGTCTAATTTGCATCCCTTTTACAGAAAAGGGATGCAGTTTAGACACAGCCATGGTGTCACAGGAAATCTGTGGATGAGCCAGGAATCAAATCCAACTCTCTTGTATCCCAGTTCAATGCTGTAACCGTTAAACTATCCTTCCTGCTACCCTGAGAGTCAAACACTTGTATGTGAGAACTTTAATTTTTACTCTGTTCGGAATAAAGATTTGATGGTGTCTGTCAAATTGAGACTAATGATTTTGTACTAGCAGGAAATTAAAAACCAAAACCCCTGTGGTACTAAATCTTTGTTCAAAATTCAATGGCCATAGATGTTAATCTGTAAGTAATTCTGTAGCTGTCAGATTTGACCAGGTGTTTCTTAGGAGTTCATTGCCAGATAGAATAGACAGTAGACAGGCAGGCCGTGGTGATACATTCTTGCCCATCTTATGTGTTTAACTTCCCCACTTGGAATGGCTGGAATTGATTTTTGCTAGTTTTCACATGGATGGTGAGAGAAATAGATCATCTAGTAATTTACATTGACTCCTTATAAGCCCATGTTTTAAGTGTGTGTGTGTGTGAGAGAGAGAGAGAGAATATTACTGTCCCCTACTGAACGGAATGAGACCTAAACATGTAGGTTCTTTTCGCAGTTCCATGGCTGAGACCTACAAAAAGAAAAGCCTTGAGAAGTGCAAGTTAATGATAATTCTTCTCTGAGGCTAAGTCATAAAAGTGTATGTAAGCGGGAGAAGGTCCTGCATTGCTGCAGTTTCTTACAGGTGAAATTTTAGCTGGCAATTATGGGCATTAAAAGAAAACCCTAAGTTCATGGAGGATAGGCCATTAATGACTGTTAGCCAGGTTGGGCAGGAATAGTGTCCCAACTAGCTCCTGTTTGCCACAAGCTAGGAATGGGCTACAGGGGATGGACCACTTGATGATTACCTGTTCTGTTCATTCCCACTGGGGCACTTGACATTGGCCATCGTCAGAAGACAGAATATTGAGCTACACAGACCATTGGTCTGACTCAGTATGGCAGTTCTTATGTTCTTTTGCATCTGTCTGTTCTCAACCAGATTCATCCCAGTGTGAAACTTTCTGCACCAGCATTTTGCAGAGCTTGTACCTTCCCTGCTCTGTGGTGACAAATGGTTGCTGGCCTCCCCACTGCTTTTTCATTGAAGCAGGTTGTTCTTGTAGAGCTGAACCTGCTCTAATGATGGTGTCTACACATTTAATTCTCCAGATCCAGTTCCCACATCATCATGGGAATGAGCCAGAAGAAGACTCCTGAAAGCCTTAATTGAGATTCATTAAGCACACTCCAAACTTTTTAATCACAGCAGTGCAACTTGGTATCATTTATCTCGCTGGGCCACAGCATACAGGAGAACATGTGTGTCCAGATGCTTCCAATGTGCTCCATTTGCTTTTTTTTCCAGGCCAAGATGGGCTTCCGGGAAGGAGAAGGTCTGGGGAAATACAGCCAGGGAAGGAAAGATATCGTTGAGACCTCCAATCAAAAGGGAAGGAGAGGCTTGGGACTGACCCTGAAAGGCTTCGATGGGGATCTGAACATTGACTGGCGGGATGAGCCAGAGGTAACTACCCCCCATGCCACATCCCTTTTCTGCTCTGCTTCATTATAGGCTGGGTTCACCCTCCTGGGGTTTCTTGTACCTTCTGATGCAGCTGGCCAAATGCCTGATCATATAATTCAGCAGTTCTCCACAAGGGTCCAGAACCTCTCAGGGGCTGCAGGCAGGTTTCCAGGAGTCCACTGAACAGGGCTGACATTAGATTCACAGGAGCCCTGGGTGGAAAGTTGAAGCCCCCACATATGGGGCAGAAGCCTGAGACCCTGAGTCTTGCCACCCAGGGCTGAAGCTGAAGCCTGAGCAACTTAGCCCTTCAGGGTCTCCCCTGTGGTATGGAGCCCCAGGGAATTGCTCACTATCCCTTAACACTGGCGCTGGCTTTTTCAGAAAAAGACTTTACTCCCGTGGGAATTGCACAACTGAGGGAGCACAGAATCCATACCGTCTGTGGATTTCTTTGCTTTCCTGAGTAAAATGGGGGAGCAAAAAACGCTATGGGGAACTGGAGGCCCTTCCCTAGTGACTCACATGCATCTCCCCAAAGCATTTTGCAGAGATGTAAATCACCGTGGGGAATGGTGGGACAGGGAGGTGGGCTGGACATGCGTGGGTGGAGAGACTTTGGGGGCGGAGCTACAGGCATGCCTGGGTGCGAATGGGTCGGACTGATTCAGTCCCTCTCATTCGCTATTGCAGTGCTCCTGGCTTGGAGGTGTAGAACTTGATGAGCTTGGCGCGGTCTCCTGAGGCAGAGCAAAAATGTAACAACTAAGGCTTTGTCTTAAGTTTTACCAACGAAAAACACCGGTGCAAAAAACGCTTTGTTGGCAGCAGTACTTTCCTGCCAGCACAGCCGTTATTGCTTGTGGGTGAGGGCGGAAGTTGTTTGTCAGCAGGAGACAAACAGTAGCGACATTGCACGCCTTTTATTGGCATGGCTGTAGCCGCACAGCCATGTTGCTAAAAGTTGTTTAGTGCAGCCATAGCGTAAGTAAACAGACTTCTAATACTGTCAGTTAATTTTTCCCACTCTTAGTTAACTATAATAATAAAATAACTAAATGTTACTGTCTGTGAATCTATATAATCTCCCAGGAGTCTAAAACAATGTACAAATTGTAAAGCTCTTTTACGTTGCTAGAGTGGTGTAAAGGAGCTGTATTGTAGTAAATGACAGGAAGGGAATCCTCAGCTAGAAAGATCTGTATACTTTCTCATTTTTCTCCTGTGCCAGAATGGCACATTGGGGCTAGATTTACAGCTCAGCATCTATTTTACTTACCTATTTAAAAAAATAGACTTTCAGGGCAAATAAATCATTTATTAAGCAGTCAATAAACTGTCAGAACCAAGTTCTTTCCAAAGTAGCCAGCCAAGTCCAGAGAAGTTACCAAAGGGATATTAATTATTTTGCACGATATGAATGGCCTTTGCATCATTCATCAAAACCAGCTACAACAGCTCTTTGTGCTTGAGAATTCCCTACAAGACCACATGCAATTGGAGACAAATTATTTGTACATCCTGCAATGTTGTTTCATTCGTGACCGATGGTCTGTAATTGTGGATCATTTTGCATACAAAACCCCCCATAAATTGAAGGAAGCTGCAGCTCAAGGGGAAGACAGAAACAATCATCAGAAGACCATTACAAGTACACTGAAAAACAGAACACCAGCAGAAAGACTGTGTGGAGGTGAGTGAAAATACACAAAAATGTTTTAGTACAGAGAAATAAGATAAGTAGCATGGAACAGCCATAGCAAAGGGGTCTCTTTATTTGCTCTGAGATTTTGAATAGAAAACTCTGTTTTTAAACTTTTTTTTAAGTGATGAGTAGGGTCAGTTTTCACACTACATTATGATTTTTGCACTGTTTTTCATATGATGTTTTATAGTTGATTGCAATCTAATAACACATTGTTATTGAGTATGAGTCTTCTTGGATAGGGACATAAGCCAAATAAGTAAATATTTGTGTGTGTATACAAAATTATGGGATAATTTATTATATTATCAATCTAAATTGAAATCTAGAAATTCAGAACTAAATATAATACAAATAAATCTACTAATCTGAGATTAAAGATTTTAGATTGTATTGTAAACATTTGTGCTCCCTCAAGATTGATCTAACGTCTGCTTTCAGATTTGTGCAGCATGGGTGCCAGCATTCCCTTGTCAAAGACTTACCATCCGCTTAGAAGAAAATTTCTTGACAATAAAGTCTGGAATGGTGGTGCAACTCTTGGTAGGACACAACTGACAGAGACATGCTTACTTGAAGTGTTCCTCAAAGAAAAGTAAAACTTAAAACTGAAGCTTAAAGACAAGAAAATCACTGTTATCATCACTGATGAATGTTGTGATGAGGAAGCAAGATCTGTTCTGAGTATAGTGTTTACAGCATTACAACCTGATTGCAGTGGGCATGTTAACTCATTTTTAGTGCATACAGTGTTTTTGGATGTTGTTAATCAATTGTTTCACAGGCTGTAGTCATAGTAGTTGTAAATGAGTACCAAGTTGATTGTGAAATGTATTAATTGATACTGAGTGACAACGCTAGTTACATGAAAAAGGCATTTGATTCTGTGTTTACGACACTGTTTCCAAATTCTGGGCATATAACCTGTTTGGCACACATTGGTAACTTAATTTGTGAATCATTTAGATAGTCTTTTCAGCTGGTTGATGCATTTGTAAGATATTTCAAAAACATAACTGGTAGTAGGAAAGCAAGGTACCTCCGTTTCATGAGCCCAGATACTACAAGGCTACGTCTACACTGGCCCCTTTTCCGGAAGGGGCATGTAAATTTCACTAGTCGGCGTAGGGAAATCCGCGGGGGATTTAAATATCCCCCGCGGCATTTAAATAAAAATGTCCGCCGCTTTTTTCCGGCTTTTAAAAAAGCCGGAAAAGAGCGTCTAGACTGGCCCCGATCCTCCGGAAAAAGTGCCCTTTTCCGGAGGCTCTTATTCTTACTTTGAAGTAAGAATAAGAGCCTCCGGAAAAGGGCACTTTTTCCGGAGGATCGGGGCCAGTCTAGACGCTCTTTTCCGGCTTTTTTAAAAGCCGGAAAAAAGCGGCGGACATTTTTATTTAAATGCCGCGGGGGATATTTAAATCCCCCGCGGATTTCCCTACGCCGACTAGTGAAATTTACATGCCCCTTCCGGAAAAGGGGCCAGTGTAGACGTAGCCCAAGAGTAAGGATGTGAACTAGTGATTAATTTACTAGTTGAGTAGTCGATGGAATTTCCATCAACTACTCGACTAGTCAATAAGCACTTCCGTGTTCTGCCTTTGAAATGTACGAGAGCCCCAGTGGAGGCTCTTGTGTATTTCAAAGTTGGAATGCTGCGTGGTGCCCAGGGCCAGCGGGAAGTCCCGCTGACTCCGGGCTCCATGTGGGTGCTTCCCAGCACCACGGAGGCCAGGGTCAGCTGGGGAGTCTCCATCTGATCCCAGGCTCCACCTGGCATTTCAAAGTGGCAGCATGCACTTGAGCCCTGGGTCAGCTGGGGACTCCCCAGCTAGCCCTGGGCTCTGTGGTGCTGTTGCTTTTAAAGTGCCCCCCTTGCTGCCTCTATCTGATAGAGGCAGCAAGGCGGGGGTGAGTGATTAGTCAACTATCCTGTCAACTAGTCCTTTATATCCCTATCCCATATAGCCGATAATCCTAGCCCAGATGCAACACACTGGAACAGCTGGTTTAGTGCTATTCAGTATCACTCTTAAGAACTTCCAGTTCTACAAAGAGCTCTTTAATAAAGAAGCTCCTCAGTTCTGTACAAATTATTCAGAAAATGCTGAATGACCCAGATAAGTGTACGCAGCTGAAAGTACAGATCACTTTTCTAGCACAGAAATGTGAACTAATTCTCAGTTTAAATCTGGCATTTTGAGAGCAGGAAGCCTTGCAGTGTTAAAGCATTTGACCTTCTGGAAGAACTACAGATATATTTCAGTTCACATATAGAGCTTCCTTCAGAAAGCATCTCAGAGCTCTTCAAATTTAGAGGGGCAGAAAACTTATCTCCTGTTGATAGATTTGCTTGTCTAGATCTCTTTAAAGAGGCCATGAAGTTTCTGAAAAGATTAACAACTATTTATCATTTGGACAACCGGTCTGATTTTTCTGAGGCTTGTAGGTTATTTGATCTTCACTGTGTTTATATCCTGCCAGAACACTGAGAGTATTTTCTGGCAATACCTGGTTGTAGGGAAAATATTGTGTCTGAAGCTATTCAAAGTCAAGATATTTTTATAGATCTCCATGTGTTTTGGCTTTCAGCGAAAGAGAGAATTCCAGATATCACCAAATCAGCCTTGAATTGTGTAAATGTCTCAAATTCTGCTGATGCAGAGAGAAGTTTTTTTCTCTGTCTGAGTTGAATGATCTCCTTTCTGCCAAAAGGAGCTCACTCAGTGAGAAAAACTTGAAGGCTCTTTGTTTTCTATACTGTAATTTAAATTAAAATACTGAAATGCGGTACCATGATTAACATAACTTTGTGACTTTCATATGTGAAAGTCTGAGCAGTTTAAAATGATGTCTACTTTACTTGTATTTTAGTGTTTGGTGTTCTGTAATGTAATTTAAATGAAAATCCAGGATTAGAACTGGAATGCAGAGTACTGGTTACCAAGTATTGGTAATTTAACTTTCATGTGTTTAACGAAGGCTGAACAGTTTTTTTTGTATGGCAATGTAAATAAATCACCAAAATAAGTGAAACTGGTGTGATATTAATTCATTATTTTGAAAAATAAAATTCACAGAATTTTTAATTTTTGGTGCAGAATTCCCCCAGGAGTAACAGTGGCATAGCTGGGCTATGGAGCTTTTATAGCATGGGGCCAAGGGGAGAGAGGGAAGGAATGCTCAGAAAAAAGTTGAATCTCTGACAGTCACTGTTCTGACTTGCCATGGCAGTTCCTCTTGGTGATCTTTCACTGTGTTTGCGGTGATCAGCTTGAATACTAGTTGGTATAAGGAAGGGTGTTAGATATCGGGTAATTGAGTAGTCATGTAACCACATGAATTCTTATTGGTTACATGACTATTCAGTTATCCTTGGGGGCGGGGCTGACAGCCAATGTGCACTGGCTCTGCTCCTGGGGAGCCTCCTACCACCCCGTGCTGCTGCCTCTGTAACAGAGGCAGCAGCGTGGGATGGGAGGCGGGAGCTGGTCTGCGGGGGATCCAGTTTAAAAATTAGCTTGCCGTGCAGACCGGCTGCCTGCTGCTGTGGCAGTCGCCCCTGTCCCTAGGGTTCCGAGCTCCCTATGGACAGAGGCTGCTACAAGGGGTGAGGGAGGCTGCTGCAGAGGCTTTTCCAGCAGCAGACCCTGTCCACAGGGCATCTTGAGTTCTCCAGGGACAGAGGCTGCTTTGTGGCAGCTTCCTCTGCCCCTCCCCCGCCCCTCCTGGCTGTGTACATGTGGGGGTGGGGGATGGCACCACAGAGCTAGTGCTGGGGGGAACTGGCTTTTAAGTTGGCTCCCCCCTGCACCAGCTCGTGCTCTTCCTACCCCTTACTACCTCTGACACAGGCAGCAAGGGGGGGGGGGGAAATGTGTAGTCGACAAGATTAACCAATAAGCACAGGCTTATCAGTTAATTGTATAGTCAACTACACATTGAAACCCTAGTGTAAGGGTCCGGGAGGCAGGCGGCAAGAACTTTTATGGTAAAAATTCATTCCCATATAGCTGATAATTAGTATCTTTTCCAGGGGTGTTTACTAGCATGTTCTACAGGAAACGTAAAGGCACCATGTTCTTGCATCCTCTCAGGTCCTTTAGCATGTTGGAAATTTGGGAAGGACAGACAGGTTGTTACATGAAAATAAGCCCTTGATCAGCATCCCAGAAGTGACAGATAATATGCTAATATGCTATGTAAAATATCTGGTACATACAGTATCTGGTAAAAATCCAAAGTTGAGTGCACATGATAGTTACGATTTATGTAGGTTGTGAGGGGTCTGGCGCTCTGCCTTACTTACATACTGCACTCAGCACAGTGAAGCCTTAATCACTACTAGGGGTTCTGGGTACTACAGTAATACAAATCCAGTATCAAAGCAAGCAGGGTGCAGCTCCTTTTCCTGGAGAATTAGAGTTATTTTAGTCTTACCCCACAGTCCAAATGATTTCCTCTTGAGATTGTAAAATGTTGGTGGGAGCTGTTTCCAGCCAGAGGCCCATTCAGAGAGTGGAGTGTGGAGAGCATATATGTTACGCACCTGTAGGAAGTAACAGTTTGCCATACAGGCATCTCCCCTGCTGTGTCTCTGAAATGAACCTCTTTGGGGTGGTGTGTTTCAGCTGTTTTATTTCTTGATATTGTCAGCAGTCTGTCCTACTAAAATTATTTGTGATTAGTGGGTTGCATTAGGAAGAATGTTGGTTATTTTGCCCTAAGACTCCTGGGATAAAGCCTACCATGTAAAGATTGTGATGGGGTTGGGATGCCCAACTGCAATTATTAGGGTGTTAGGCAATTATTAGGGTGTTAGGTTCTGAGAAAAAGTATGAGCCTCTTTTGACTCCTCCTATCTTACATTTAGCAGGCTGGTGCCTTTGAACAGGTGAGCTGGTTCCCAGAATGCACCACTGAAATCCCAGATGCCCACGAGATGAAGAATTGGATGACCGTGGGGAAGGTATAAGTCTGAAAAGCAAAGTCCCAGTAGTTCCTCCTTTTGTTTAGACTGATGGTGCTCAGCCTTGTGGAGCTGACATGCTGCTTTGTTTTGGAACAGAGCTGCAGAGAGCCTCAGATATTATGGGGATGAGGGCCAGAGCAGTCCCAGTCTGATGATAATGTGATGTTTGCATTGTCAAGTTGAATTATCCCATCATTATGTATCGCTGCCATTGATATAGACTTCACAAGATGGCGCCTGGATTTCACTACTCTCTTTGTTGTGCTCTGTGACAGTGTTTGATACAATATCCTTTTCTTCCCCTTTTCCTTGCTCCTTGGAGGGGTGGGCAGGGCTGGAGACAGTTCAGGGCTGTATGCTTCCCTCAGCTGGGTCAGCCAGCATGGGGAGTGCTTCTGGGATCCACATTCACCTCCCACGGAGGGCAAACTGCTTGACACTACTCCCAGTGCCAGCCTGGCTTTCTCACTTGCAGCATGTCAGCACAGAGGCTTGTTCTGGGAAGTGCCCCATTATAATAAGAGGCACAGCATCTGCTAACAGAAGGGGGTGGGGTTTCTCATTGCTCTGCCCTAGAGGAAGATGGTGATTGAAGATGAAACAGAATTCTGTCACGAAGAGCTTCTGCACAGTGTCCTGCAGTGCAAGGTGAGCGCATTCTGCTAGCAAGTCATTGAAAGGCGGGGAGGAGAAGGGAAGAGAGCTTGTAAAAAGGCACTGGAGGGATTGGGAAGCGTAGGCAGTTGGTAATGAAATAGGATACCTTTTGCCCCCAGCGCAGGTTTAGCCTGGGTTGGTAACAGTGGGAGGTTGTTACTGCCTGGCCCTTTGAAATGTGTGAAACGACAAGCATGTACATCACAAAAACCGCAGCGGCAGTTGACATAACAGCACCTTCACCGGCAGTGTCAGCAGAAAAGCCAGAGACTAAATGGACTGTGGAGATCAACTCTTTGTTCCTTTGTGCTAATCCCTGTTCCTTCCCAGTTTAGACCACCCTTATCAGGATGGTCATGTGGGAGGAAGGGAGTGATCTTGTGCTGGGATTGCCTGATCTATGGCTAACTAGGCCTTACGCTGTGGAGTTGTCAAACCAGCGCTATTGCCCCTCAGTGTAAGAAGTGAGCACAGAGTGGGACCAGGATTGGACAAAGCTAGGTGCCAGCTTCAGTGAATGTTCCTGTGTTGGTGTCACCCACTCATGACCCAACACAGAGACCTGTGGGGAGGAACTCACCATGGGGTTGGAACCTCTGGAGCGAGCTGTCCCTCCTGCCTGTGTCATGGCTAGTGTAGCTGTGGTTCTGCCTTTGCAGAGTGTGTTTGATGAGCTGGATGGAGAGGAGATGCGTCGAGCCCGGACAAGGTCCAACCCCTACGAGATGATCCGGGGAGTCTTCTTCCTGAACAGGTCTGCAGGGCCTCAGGGTTTGCAGGGCCTTTCTCTTTTGGGTGCAGCAGCCTGGTGAGCCTGGGGTAAATTAATGGGTGCCTTTTTTGTGCCTTTGCAGAGCGGCGATGAAGATGGCGAACATGGACTATGTCTTCGACCACATGTTCACGAACCCGAAGGACTCTCATGGGGTGAGGGTCTCTCTTGTCCTTTTGAATCAGTGATGATTCTCCAAAGGAAAGGGAAATGGGAGGGGGGAGGAGGAGGGAAGATCCCTCATGGCACCATTAGGGACAAAGGCTGTTTTAAAAAGACAGAACTCCTGGTATGGAGGGCAGGAGCCTAGCAACAGGCTGCTGTCATTTGCTTGCTTGGTGGGACGTTGCTACTGGACTCTTCGAATTTTCCAATTTCCTTTTGCAGAAGCCCCTAATAAAGGAACGGGATGCAGAGCTGCTTTACTTTGCTGATGTGTGCGCCGGCCCCGGGGGCTTCTCAGAGTATGTGCTCTGGAGGAAGAAGTGGCACGCAAAGGGGTTCGGCATGACCTTGAAAGGACCAAATGACTTTAAACTGGAAGATTTTTATTCTGCCTCCAGTGAGCTCTTTGAGCCTTATTACGGTACGAGTTGTGCGTGTGTGTATGACGTTGCCTGCATTACAGAGGTTCAACTTCAGAGTAGGTGGAGGACTGATAAACTGTTGGTGTTGGGGATCAAGAGATCTGTTCATGATAACCATCTCAGAGCCATTCTTACAGTAGAGGAGGAATTGTTTCGTTTCTTCCTGGACAGAAAGATGTGGCATAGTCCGGCCCTGTTGGGAAGCGAGAGGAGGGAACAATTTGTGCTTTACCAAAGCTGACACACATTTTTTTAAAACCAGAGAATCACAGTCCAACGAATGTAAGCAGAACCAAATCTGGCCAAAGAAAATTGCTGAGCAAGGCTCATGTATGAGAGAGCTCTTGAAAGTGGTGCTGAGGCAGCTTCTAGCATTTGTGCACTCGCAGACTGATTGTTGGTAATGTTAGCTAGGGATGTGACGGTTTAACTAGTTAACTGGTAACCTTTCCCTTAAGGTTAACCAGTGAGGGGGCACTGTGGACAGGAGCGGTGGCAGAGGGGGCGCTCCAGCCCAGTGGCAGGCAGGCGGGCTCCCCACTCATCCCCTCCTTAACTGGTTTAAGCAATAGGTTTAACTGGCTAGCCAATTAAACAGTGGTTTACATCTCTAATGTTAGCTCATTGAAGGTGAGACCATTGATCACCTGCATGTCCTGGTCTCTTGCAAGCGCTCTGCAATCACTCTTACAAATGCCTTTTCTTTTCCCCTTAGGAGAGGGTGGGATTGACGGAGATGGAGACATCACCCGCCCAGAAAACATCACTGCATTCCGAAATTTTGTTTTGGACAACACCGATCGCAAGGGGGTGCATTTCTTAATGGCAGATGGGGTGCGTTCATTCCTCCTTTTCTCTGCAATGAGTGGCCACAGAGGCGGGATGCCCTTTCACAGTTACTGCCTGAGGTTTGGAGAGGCTCTCTGTGAAATCTCCTGACAGCAGCAGTTTATCCCAGGACATAGAAATGATTGCAAATCACAAAACGTAGCTATAAACACCTATAAGATTCCCCCATTTAAGCAACAGATTTGTGAAGGCATTTGTCATTTGATGTGTGTTTCAGGGTTTCTCTGTGGAGGGTCAGGAGAACCTGCAGGAAATTCTAAGCAAACAGTTGTTGCTTTGCCAGTTCCTTACAGGACTCTCTATCATCCGGACAGGTATCTTTTCTTTTTTCTCCCCCTTCTTTCCAGATGGATGCTATAGAACATTGCATGGAGTCATTCTATTGAATGTAATACATGTGTTCCCCTAGTCCCTCAGAGAAGGTTGCCAGAGATTTCAGGAAACCTTGCTGTGCCATTGCTGTGGTCCCTCCAGCTGGAGAAGGAGCAAAACATCTAAGTAAAATCCCTACTTTTCTGTTGATTCTTATACATTACTGGCTAATGCAGCCTCTTCCTGAGCAAGCCAATTGGCTGGTAGAAGCAGCCCAGCTTTTGAGAAGTTCTGATTTGTGGCCTCTCCCATGAGAAGCCATCACCCTGGCTTCAGAATGAGGCGCTGTTTCCCTTTTTCCTACTGCCAGCTTGTTCCTCTGCGCTCCTCCCCCTTTCCCTCCCAGTTTGGACCACCCTTGTCAGGGTCGATATGTGTGGGGCAGAGGGAGGGGGAGAACTTGTGCTGGGATTGCCTGATCTATGACTAAATAGATAGCGAGGGCTGGCATTGCAGTCCGTCCTTTGGTGATTCTTACCCTGTGCCAGGATCGGTGAGTGTTCAGTGTGCCCTTCCAAAGCAGCTGGTCCTGCACTGAGAAGTCAGAGTGAAAGTGGTTAGAAATGCTCACCAAGCGCTTGCTTCTCTTGTCCTCAGGGCTCCCAGGTATTTGAAGCTCTGACCCAGCAGGCAGTTGCCTCTCATTGATATTGTAAAGAGTGGCCTTCTTTGTGTCTTACCTATTCAAGCATCTCCTGTGGGAATGAAAGTCACAAAGCTGAGTGCTTCAGTCTGTCCCTGAGGGAGTGAGGAGACTCACTTGAAGGCAAAGGGCTCAGACGCTCCTCTACTGAGATGTGTTTTAAAAGATTTTAATTTCAAATCCAGCCTTTCCCCCAGCATGAGGCTCTTGGAAGGATGAGAGCTGTGCTCTGTCAAGGACTGCACACAGTGTGCTGCTGGGCCAGAGGTCTGGGCCCCTAGGTGGGGAGCGCTGTGGAAGCACCACACAGAGTGCTTTGTTCTTAGTGACATCCCCTCCATCTGCCTGCAAGCTGCCTCTTCCTTTCCTGGGTCTTTGGGAGGCGAGGAGCTAAGTGAAGGGATGGTATGTGGTACCCACATAGTACATCTTCTTAGACTGATTTATGTAAGTGTTTTTTTGATGCAGTTTAACTCTACAAAAATGTACTTGTGGGTGTGTGCATGGGTGGGCGCAGGCGATTGAGAGATCTGTATTTTTCCCCTCTTCCCTTATAACCTGCCTGCAATGTATTTCCTTTGCTGCCACAGGAGGACACTTTATCTGCAAAACCTTTGACTTGTTCACGCCATTTAGCGTGGGGCTTATATATTTGCTGTACTGCTGCTTTGAGCGAGTGAGTCTCTTTAAACCTGTGACGAGCCGTCCTGCTAACTCAGAGAGGTGAGATCCTAGAAGAAGAATAAAACAGCCCTTTCCCCTGAAAACTGCAATAGCTAGATTTGTGTAGCTGCAAGTTTAGTGTAAACTCCATGACCTGTCTTATCTGTCTCATAAAATGAAATACTTTAAATCGGGGCTACTCAAATTTGGAAGCCCCGGGAGCCACAGTGATATTCACAGCATATGCTGAAGGCTGCAACCTAAGTGTGGTTGCATGTACATGCAAATATATGCAAATAGCTTCTTTCACAGTGACAGGCATGAATACAATGATTAAGGCAAGACTACACAACACACAGGCCCCATTTAAGTCAATTCTGCTATTAATAATATGCAATATTTACCTGATTTCCACCCATATGACAGCACTTAAGGGGCAATGACAGTCCAGGAATTTAACTACTAAAACGCATCTCAACAGAAGACCTTTATATTGACTCGCCATTTTGGAGCATGTTCCCAATGGAGGCCATGTTCAAAGGATCCTACCCACGGGCCGCGTGTTGAGCCCTGCATAAACCCAAACCACCTCGCAGGCCGCAAACAAACAGGCTGCTGGCTGCAGGCGGCCCACAGGCTGCGCGTTGAGTAGCCCTGCTTTAAATGCTTAGAAAATGAAGTGTTTGTCAGGTTTAAGAGACTATTTGCCAAATTGCCATAGTCTTTTTCTGCCTGGGCTGTCTACTTCCAATATGAGAACAATGGAGTTCAATGTAAAATATGTTCTATTTTGCAAGATGCAAACTAAGTACCTAGCTAAGCTAGGGCATGTTATGTACATTAAAGTGGTATATTTTCAACTCTGTGGATCCCATAATGCTGTACTGGTTGTACATGTGGCACACCTTAAATGTAGCCATCTCTGGGGAGGAGCACAACAGCCAGACAACACATACAGCACACCCCACAACAGGGATAGAAAGATAAACTTTCCAGTACCAGAATTCTCACAAGACATGCCAAGGGAACATTAATGTCAACACAGAAAATCTTTATTTAAGTAGCACCTCTGTGGCTTCACACCATTTCCCCATTGTTAGTTTCGGAGCCTTCGTAACTTCCATCATCTGAGAACATCCCCCCTTGATCTCTGCACTTTATCTGACCTCTCTCTCTCTCCAATATCCTCCGGAAACCTGTATCTTTTTGCCTCCTTCATCTGTTTTATACTCAGCTATCTAGGAGCTGGGGAAAATATAAATTCCATGCCAGAGTCCTCATTAGGAGCCAGGTGTCCAGAGACCCAGTCCTATTCTCTGAACTTTTGAAGGGCCTCGATGTTTTTGGTGTCATTCAGATGCAAAGTGTGCTGTGAAATAAAGTGAGACAGACATTTGAGCCTGTACAGGGAAGCTTTACCTTCCAGTGCCAGCCACTTTCACTGCCATACCAAAATGGTAGAGTTGTGAGCTAGTCATTGGCTGATTACACCTGCATTTGGAATAGGATTAAAACTGACTGTATTTTAGCATTAGCTCTGTGGGCCTATTTCTTTAAAGAACTGAGCTTGTGAAATTTGAGGGGTTTTGGGAAAGGATTGAGATCAACTCTTGCAGAGTA
The DNA here is from genome assembly GCF_049634645.1 of Pelodiscus sinensis. Taxonomy (NCBI): domain Eukaryota; kingdom Metazoa; phylum Chordata; order Testudines; family Trionychidae; genus Pelodiscus; species Pelodiscus sinensis. The sequence continues at coordinate 140,775,399 of NC_134713.1, forward strand.
GGAAAAGGGGAAGGAAGTATTATAGCCCTGCAGTGGGCTTGCCTGCACTTCCGTGAGCCATAGGTGCTCTGGGGCAGAGAAGTTCCTGACATGGGGAAGCCAGAGGGGTGGTCTTGGGAGGTGGGGGAATGTGTGTGAAAGAAAAGTTGGATATGTAGGAGGACTGATTCCAAGTGGAATCTCTGGTTTGCTTTGCAGGTATGTCGTGTGTAGAGGGCTGAAGTCAGGCATCGATGATGTGCGGGAATACCTCTTCATGGTGAACATCAAACTCAACCAGCTGCGCAACTCTGACCTGGATGTAAATCTTGTTGTTCCCATGGAAGTGATTAAGGGTGACCATGAGTTTTATGACTTCATGGTCCAGTCAAATGAAAGGTGAGTGCAGAAGCAAGAAGGAGGAAAGCTGGTTCCAGCAAATAGGTCAGGTTCAGATGTGACTGAGGCTTGGGTACCCTTTCTCCCTGAGCTGCCAAACCGCTCAGTTACAAGAGTCCTGCTCTTGGAGAGACCTGTGCAGCAGACAGGCCCAGCAAGGGGAGATACACTGCATGGCTGGTGAGTGTTCACGTTGGAAGAACTGACCTGCAGTGTCAGGAACATAAAAGGGTGTGCTTCCCAGTGACCCTGCAGTCCTCGTAGTGGCATTCTGGGTTGTGACTAGGGATGTGGAGGAGTAGTTGACTACCCGATAAGCAGGAGCTTATCAGGTAGTATTATAGACTACTTGATCACTCCCCCTCCCCCCGTCTGCTTGTCTGTCTCAGCACAAGCCAGCTACTGCTGCTGTGTCCCTTTAAAAATGCAGAGTGGCAGCATAAGGGTTGTTCTGAGACCCTGCAGGGGACCAGATAATGAGCCAGTATCTTTGCACACCGGCTGTCAGTTTAAGAGTGCAGAGCAGCAGCCGGGAGTTGTGCTCAGATGCAGCCTGAGTTGGAAGTGAGCACTTTAAGCACCCTTCCTTAATGATTAGATGATGGAAATTCCATCGACTACTTGATTAGTAAATTAATCGCTACTGAACATCCTTAGTTGGGACAGTCCAGGTCTGTTTTAAAGCAGGGGCGCTTGCTTCTGGTGCACAGGACTTGTTCAGCCTGCTTTGTGCAGCAGGACAATTTGCATGATGGATAATTTGCTCCATGACTGAAACCCACTTTCTCTTGCAGCCACTGTAAAGTTCAGATCAAAGCACTAGCAAAAATTCACGCCTTTGTTCAAGACACGTGAGTATCTACCTCAAGAAGCGGGAGCTTCGGGAGAGGACTGAATTATGGGCTGTGTTCACTGACCTGTATGCTTTATCCATTTTAATGCTCTTCCTGGCCCAAGCTGGGACTTGGCTTGTCCCTGAAGCAGGCATCTTAGTAGCCCATACAGTTACAGGCTAGCTAGTGTCACCATATGTGCTGTTCTCTGCTCTCTGAAACACGGAGATAGCTAAAGGAGACTGATTGGCTTGAAATAATTTGTAACTGCTACTAGGATCCTCTCTACTGGGCTTGCAAAAGGGCTACCTACCTTCTAGGGCCCATAAATGGGCCCATTTCTGAGAAGGGACATGAACAGAGGATTGGCACAAGGAGTGAAACACATTATAGAAAATAGTTGTTTGATACACAGAGGTAGTTGCACTTACTGCTCAAGCACCATCCAGAAACAGCACAGGGCTGGGAGCCAGGGTCCTCAGGGGAGCCGAACCCTGGTTCTGACAGTAACTTGGTTAGCCTTCAGCAAATCACTGCATACCTCTGTACTGCTGTTTCTTTGTGTAAACTAGAGACACTGCTCCCCTCTTCAGGCAATTGTGGGGAAGAATAAGTTTTTGTTAGTGCAGCCCTGTAAAAAGCTACCATCCTAACAGTGTAGTAATGTTTCATAAAAGTCCTGAAGTCCTGGCAATAGACACTTCCCCTGCAGCTGCCAGAGATCAGCTCTGCTGTGAGGCAGGGAGAGGCTGCTGATCTTTGGTTCAGATTGTGAAGTGGGTGGGTAATTGGGGAAAGGGCTTCCACTGATCACAGTGTGTTTCATTCCCAAAGAAGCTGCTCCATGGAGGCTGACAGGTTGTTAGGGTTGCAAGACCAAAGAGGCTTTCACTGTGTTAACAACCTGCTGAATTTTCCTCTAGGACCCTGAGTGAGCCACGGCAGGCTGACATTCGAAAGGAGTGCCTCCGGCTGTGGGGGGTGAGTCATGCAGTTGTGGATTCCATTCCTACTGTGGCACAGTAGGGCGTGGGAGGAGCTCTGGCACTCCAGCCAGTAACGTTAATACCTTTCCTATAGGGCCGGACTATGTTAATAGGTGAGATTACTGTGCACATTTTGGGCTAGGAAAAGTCACCTAAACAGCTGCTCATTATGTATTGTTTGTGGAGCAGGCCATTGATTATGCAGAGGGGCAGTGTTATGCTGCAGCTGAAAGTATAACACAATGAATAAGCTATGTGGCCAGTAGGTCCCTAGCAGAAAAACACTCAAAAAATCTTAATCACTAGTTGCAGCCTGTCTTCCCTATGAGCCTAGTGTTGAAGGATATTGTTGCAATGAGTTCCACGGGCTAATCACGAGTACTCGGTGAAACAGTATTGAGCTGATGTTCCCATTGTTTATGTGTGCAGCACATAAAAATCTGTTGGGTGCTTTCCTAAAAAATGCAGCAATGATCATAGGACAGAAAGGAACCTCAAGAAATCATCAAGGTCAGTTTCTTGCACTCATGGCAGAACCAAGCACAATCTGGACCATCCCTGATAGGTGTTAGTCTAACCTGCTCTTAAAAGTGTCCAATAATGGAGCAAAATGCAGGACAATGTAGCACTTTAAAGACTAACAAGATGGTTTAATAGATGATGAGCTTTCGTGGGCCAGACCCGAAAGCTCATCATCTAATAAACCATCTTGTTAGTCTTTAAAGTGCTACATTGTCTTGCATTTTGCTTCAGCTACCCCAGACTAACACGGCTACATTTCTATCACTATTCCAATAATGGAGATTTCATAACCATCCTAGGCAATTTATTCTAGTGATTAACCACCCTGACAGGGAGCTTTTTCTAATGTCCAGATGTCTAAACCTCCCTTGTTGCAGTTTAAGCCCATTGCTTCTTGTCCTGTCATCAGAAGTTAAGGAGAATAATTTTTCTCCCTTCTCCTTGTAACAGCCTTTTAGGTACTTGAAAACAGCTATCATGTCCCCTCTCAGTCTTCTCTTTTCCAGACTAAACAAAGCCAGTTCTTTCAGTCTTTCCTTATAGTTCGTTTTCTAGTCCTTTAATCATTTTTGTTGATCTTCTTTGGACTTCATCCAATTTGTCCACATCTTGTCTGAAATGTGGCGCCCAGAACTGGACACAGCACTCCAGTTAAGACTTAATCAGTGCAGAGTAGAGCGGAAGAGTTACTTACTTACAACACTCCTGGTAATATGTCCTAGAATCATGTTTGCTGTTTTTGCAACAGTGTTACATTGTTGATTCATATTTAATTTGTGGTCCACTATGACCCCTAAGTCCCTTTCTGCAGTACTCCTTCCTAGAGAGTAATTTTCGATTTTGTTTGTGTGCAACTTACTGTTCCTTCCTAAGTGGAGTACTTTGCATTTGTCCTTATTGAATTTCATCCTGTTTACCTCAAACCATTTCTATAGCTTGTCCAGATCATTTTGAATTATAGTCCTGCCCTAAGGACAGTGATGGGCAACCTAGGATAGTGAGTGGGCTGCATGAGTGACCCTCCTTCATCTGTGGGCTGCAAGATTGTCCTAAGATGATCTCCCATGATAGGATAGTTTTGTTAACTGTGCTTGCGTACCTAGAATTTGCGAGGTGTGCTAATTGAACTGTAGCTGCGCTTTGATTGGATGCAGCGGGAGCAGACAGTGTGGTGTGCAATCAGCCTGCACCTCTCCTCACATGCCCTCGCTTTGGGTATGTGCCACTTCAGTAACACTGGCAGGAAAAAAACTATGTGGAAGGAAATTAGCAGAATCTGGCAATCCTGCGCATGGGCAATGGTAAACAAAATGTCTCTCAGGCTGCATGCAAAACCCCTATAGGTTACAGGTTGCCCATCATTGGTCTAAGTACTTGCAAACCCTCCCAGCTTGGTATCATTCGCAAACTTTATAAGTATGATTTCTGCGCCATTGTCTAAATACTTGATGAAATTATGAACAGCACTGGACCCAGAACTGATCCCTACAGGTGCCCACTCCTTATGCCATTCTAGCATGACTGTGAACCATTGATAACTGTGTTCTGGGAATGGTTATCCAACCAGTTATGTACTCGTCTGATAGTAGCTCCATCTAGGCTTTATTTCCCTAGTCTGTTAGTGAGAATGTCCTGAAAAGCTTACAATCCATTCCTTATTTAAATCACCTGCCATATCCCGTGAAAGATGCTGTGTCTGTGTCAAGCCACATGCATTTTGTGTACATCCCCCCTGGCTGGTACCATGAATGGAAAGAACATTAGGGTCAAGGGTTGGAGTGTCCTTAATGGCAGAGAAGCCTTGGTTGTGCAGGCCCTGAAGACATGACTGTGCAACAAGGAGTAAGACTTGCAATCGATCCCTTGTCTTGTTCCAGATTCCAGATCAGGCCCGAGTTGCTCCATCCTCCTCGGATCCCAGGTCCAAGTTCTTTGAGCTCATCCAGGTGAGACCTTAAACTGAAACTGGTTCTGAACAGGTGGGTGCAATGCTTATTGTTACACATACTGCCACAGGAGTCAAATGGAAAAGACTGGCTCTAGGTTGTTTCCATCAGCATATTCTCTGTTGCTTGGGGTTTGCTGTGGTTATGGGTGCCTATTTTAAAAACAAGGTAGCCTCGTTTAACATTACTTAAACATTGGGGTTTCCATTACATCATTTGAGAAACAATTCCACAGATTTAGCTGATGTCTCTTTAATGACCCTGAGGTCATTAGCTCTGACACCGAAGGGGAGCCAGGGAATAAAGAGGTCTTTGGCAGGGGAGGTCTTGCCCTGAATGAAGGAACACCAGAAGTTTGCACGTTCTTTGAAGCCCACAGTAGGATTGAATTCCCATGAGGAATTTTAAACAAACAATTTCATACTGAACGCACCAGTGGTGTTTGCAAAGCTTGGGTGTAGCGGAGTTGGGGCGCAGGGGCTTGCCGTGCTCTGCCCGCTTAGCATTCCAGCTGAGAGCAGGGTTGAGGTGTGGGGGTTTGCGATGGATCCTGGAATGCTGGTTGGGTGGAGTAAGGAAAGCCCTTCCCCCTCCATGCCTTGACCCCACTCCCCAGCTGGTACGTGAGGTTGGCAGAGCAGGACGAGCCTCATAATGGAACACTGCACGACTCTAAGCGAGTATCATAGAATCATAGAATAATAGGACTGGAAGGGACCTCGAGAGGTCATCGAGTCCAGCCCCCCGCTCTCAAGGCAGGATCAAGGCAGTATGTCCTCCAATAGATCAGCAACCTAATAACAAAACAGTGTTAACCAGGACAACCATAAGTGAAGAGTTACTCTACTGTGACACTCATTTTTCGAAAAGGAGGTTGTGGTGAAGAATGGAACCTCATAGGAGAGCCTGCCCTTGACAGAGCTATGAATATTCTGGAGGGTCTTCTAAGACCTTGCAGCACTTCCCCTCATGTTCTGATCCCTCCTTTGGGCACACTTCTGTCAAACCAGTGCTGCTTTTGGCCTGAAAGGGACAGGTTCCTTTCCTTTCTAATCCTGTAGCAGAGCAGTGGAAGCAATTGGTGTAGTTGGGAAGTAGAGAGGCCATCTTAGCTGCTTGCAACAAACAAACCGTGAAAGTGAAATGAATCCTCTTTTATTTAAGAGACAGCTTTGGCCTTGACACCAATTCTGTAGAAGGCAGGTAAATAGCTTTGTATCCAGGCCTGTTCTTTTCCCTTCACACTCCTTCCTTGGTGCCTCCTATAGGGGCTCAGCAAGGAAATTGAAATAGCCTCTCAGTACAAGTGAGTGGTTTTGTGGGCAAGAGCTCATGGTCTCTCCAGATGTCAAATTTCTCCTCGTCCTTGTCTATGCTGGGGATGCTAGCTTTTCCTCTGCGGCCCTGCTTAGTATAATTGACACCAGGCTAAGTCTCACGAGTGTCCAGGCTAGAATTTGCACCCATGTAGCTAACAGCTGTGGCTGAAATCAAGGCACATCCTGATGCACACAAAGCTTTTTGTTGCTGTTGCATCTATTGTTGTATCTGTAATCGGGTAACACACTGTTCTCTTCCTGCCTTTGTACTTCAGGGAACAGACATTGATATCTTTAGTTTTAAACCAACACCACTCAACTCAAAAACGCTGGAGAAGATCCGCCATGTTTTAGATTACAGATGTATGGTATCTGGAAGTGAACAGAAGTTTCTGCTAGGGTTGGGGGTAAGTGCAGACAACTGACTTGAGAGCAGGAAGTTCCCTGTCTAATTAAGCTGTTTGTTTACAATCTATTTTGAAGGTATTACCTAGCAATTTCATCCCACCTGCCTGTCCTTATACTATGAGACAGAGGAAGGGGGGTAGGGAGATAAGGGTGACCAATGGACCTTTCTTAAGACCACTGGTTGTTTTGTATTCCTTAGTCCTCCAGTCCCCACACTAAATAATCTTGGTTTTGAAAATCTCTCCTCACAGAGCATGCTGCACTTCCTCCATCTAATAAATCTTTTCTCTGCTCATCTCCGAGCAGTATCTCTGGTGGGTTGGTCAGGGGCCCTGCCTAATGTTAGGATCTGTGTGTGGGTTCCTCTGCAGCTGAGCTGTAGGCTCCTTCCTTGAGATGTTGTCAGCAGGAATGAATATATTCTCAGGGCTGTTTGTCAGCTAAGCTAGAAAGAACATGCCCCATTCCTGCTTGGAATTAACCTTGCCCTGTTTCTCTTCGCCTGTGCGCAGAAATCCCAGATCTACACGTGGGATGGTCGCCAGTCAGATCGCTGGATGAAACTGGACCTGAAAACTGAGCTGCCGCGGGATACCCTTCTCTCCGTGGAGATTGTTCATGAGCTAAAAGGAGAGGTCAGAGATTGTTCCTTCCCCATAAGGGGGCAGTCCATAGTCTGCCTGCAGTTTGTGATTGCTAGGAGTACATGGTAGGTAGATGGTCCATCTGTGCAGCTTCTGAGAGGATTCCCTGGGAAGTTGTTTTGGGATAAGCTCTCCTTTCCTGTTTATAGCCAGAGATTCATAGATGACTGCTTCCCTTCAGTGGTATTCTGCATCATCTCCATGGTTGATCTATTGTCTGATCAAACATATCTCAGTGGCCTTTGGTGATCACACATACATGTCTGCACTTGCAGTGCTGCTGTGAGCTATATGTGTACCCCCTACCACTCCACAGGTGGCTACATTTCAAAGATGCTGAATGTACAGAGTTTGTGAAGTGGGTTTGGATCTGTTGCAACAAAGGTGCTACAAAGGCATCAGCTGGAGGAGGTGTTTGAAGCATTGATCTTAGATTATTTGCTGAACTATCTGACCGGTGTCTGGCATTGTTTTATTTTTGTAACTTCCACGTTAGTTGTCATAAACAACATATGACAATCTGTAATGCACAGACTTATTGAAATATGATTCAGTTCTGTGATAGTCTTAGGGGGAAAGCTGATGTTCTGAGAACCAAAGGACTTTTCAGTAGAAGGTGTGAAATGTGACCCTTTGTTGACAAGGCTGGCTGAGGTTGTGCTGCATGTAGAAGATGGTGTTGTTATTGTAGTGATCTGCTGTGTTTTAAGCTGAGTAGATTTCTTTGATTAGTCTATAAGAGGCTGAGCAGTCACAGACCCTAAAACTGCCCTACATGTCCACATGTGCTCAGCCACTTGATAATTGCAGCTCTTAAAAACAGACAGTGGGGCAGTGTTCTTTGTAAGCTGTACGCTTGTGCAGCCGCTCAAGAGAAATTCAAATGCCACCCAGCTGATTCGCAGAGCGCCCACAGCTAGGTTTAATGTTTCTATTGGTGGTGCATGTTCATACATGTCTCAGTGCATATACAAAAATGTATTCTGCACATGGATGGAGAATATCCACACGTGGATGGAAAAGATTAGCAGGAACATAGAGGTGGGGCCAGCCCAGAGGCTTACCAGGGCTCCATGGCATTCCTGAATGGAAATACAGGGTCAAAGCTTGTGACCTTGCTCCTGGAGGTGGAGCAGCGAATTCAGTCTTGTGAGGGGAATGATTTGTAGGGCATCTAGCTGACTCAGTGTGGTGGTGATGGGGTTCGTAGAGTTGTCCCAGCCCTCCCCCAAGGGACTGGTATACAGGGTTTGTAGGATAGAAGATTGAAGCAGGGGAAGGGAAGAAGTCCCAGAGAATTCACTGGGGAGAGGAGAGGGGGACCAGCAGCAGAAAAAGTTCCCAAAGGCAGGAGATGGGTCTCCTCCTCTGGAGGTGGTGATGGGAGGCATAGAACCGGCTGAGTGCCAGCAGACAGCTTGTAACCTAACTCCCTGTGTTTCTCTCCTTAGGGGAAAGCCCAGCGAAAGATCAAGGCCATCCATATCCTGGATGTCTTGGTGCTGAATGGCAATGATGTCCGAGAGCAGCACTTTAACCAGCGGTAGGTAGGCTCTGGGAGTTTCTCTCGTGCATGGAGCCGAGAGCTGTCGGATCTTGGCTGGCTCATAGGCTGCCCTGTTGCTCATAGGCCACCAGGAACTGAGAGTGCTTAGTTGATGCGCTTGTACACAGATGGACTGTGGAACCATCTCTGAAGTGGGAGCCTCCTCTCTTTGCCCACCCCCTCTATGCAGCAGAGAAGGCCTGGCTCCCTTTTGAGTCTGGAGTGAGCTGGCTAACCATATGGATATACTCAGCACTGCTGGCAATCTGACTGGGAAGGGTTGTGCCTTGCTGCAGAAAGGGAAGAGCCCTACAGTTCCTTCCTTAGCCCAGCACATCTGTTAGTCCCGCTCCCCTGTTCATGCATGAATGGGCTCATCAGCACACGCTGCGTTAGGACTTCCTAGCGGAACCTATGGAGATTCATCCCTACTGCAGAAACCCTGCAATTGCTATTGCAGGACACCATGCTGGGGGAGCAGACAGCCTCTGAGGATGTTTGGGTGACTGGTGTCAGAGCGGGTTGTGTGGACAGAGGTCTCCTTGGCATCCCCTCCTGTCCCAGGGAAGCTGTCCCTAGATAATGCCACCAGAGCAGTAGCTAAAGCACAGAATTCTCTTCCCTGTTTGTTCTAGGATTCAGCTAGCAGAGAAGTTTGTCAAAGCTGTTTCCAAACCTAGCCGGCCGGATATGAACCCCATCCGGTGAGTGCTGCCTCCTTCCACATCCACCTTCATCTCAGGACTTCTGGGGCTTTGGGACTCATTTGCTGGAGGGTGAAGACATGGAGCGTAGCCTGACTTGCTCCCAGGCCTGCATAATATGTAGCTGGTGTTCAGTCTCATAGTGTATGCTAGAAGATAGCAAGCGGCCCTTTGCATTTTGGAGATGATGCTGATGGGTGGGTGTTTTAGGTACTCTCAGATTAACCTTCTGGAGATCAAACATTCGTGCTGCCTCCATCCCATGAGAGGCTGGTGCTAGTTTCACATGCAGACCTGCAGTTGTGCTGAGCTCCAGTTAGCTCAGCCAATGCAAACCACAGTGTGCCCTGTCCAACATATGCCTTTAGCAAAACAGCCCTTAGCTCCACAAGTGATGTGGAATGGTGGTTGTATGAAATAATGTGGGCTGGCTTCTGCGCAGCAGAGCATTGACCTGTATGCTGCCTTTGGGGACCGAGCTGTGAACGGGGGATGTCTGATTCTCCTGAGCTGGGAGGAGCAATGTGCCCAGCGCTAAGAGTCAGGTGCAGGGTGACCCTTTGCTATGCTCACTGCTCATCCTGTAAGAGTGTAGCTGTTAGCTAACCCGGCGTAAGTGGCTGAGGGAGGAAAGGAGACCGTTCCAACCAGTGTTCCCTCTAAGGTTTTCCACCCATGAGTGGAGTGCGTTTTGTCCTGTGCGCCAGCAGTGAGGTCGCATGCGCTTGTTTGGATGTGACCCGCTGTGGCACCCACCTGTGGTGCTGCTCCCCAAGCGACTCTCCCATGTAGCCCCCCCTACACCTCTTGGGGAGAAGGTGAGATGTGCCCCCCACCAGGGAGAACTGCTCCGCTGAGCAGGCCCCCCTGAACCAGCCCCCAGCCATCCAAGCAGGCCACCAGCCCCCTGAGCAGGCCCCTCCTCCCCTGAGTGGCCACGGACCCCCGAGTAGGTCCCAGCACCCTGAGCAGGTCCCCACCCACCACACAGCAGGTCCCAGCCTCCGCAGCAGGCTCTGCCCCCCCGCAGCAGCCCCCGCCACCACATGGCCTCAGCTCCCCCCCACAGCGACCCCACCACCACACTGCCTCAGCCATCCTGGAGCAGCCCCAGCAGGAAGGTGAGTGTTGCTGTGCGGCTCTGCAAAGCAGGTGGGTGGGCGGAGAATGTTCTTGTGTGTGGCCGCGCAGGCACACACCTTAGCGGGAACTCTGGTTCCAACCCCTCGGTGTGCATCTCTCCCCAGGGTGAAGGAGGTGTACAGACTGGAGGAGATGGAAAAGATTTTTGTACGGTAAGTGAATAGAAACAGTGAGACACTTCAGAGCAAGTCAGAGTTCGCAAATGCCGTGTGTCAGCAGAGATGGGGGGGCTCTATTGCTGTGTGCGAGGCAAGCAGCTGGTGAGAACCCTTGTCAATGCGGGGGTGTTTGTGGGCCGGTCTGTCAACTTGCTAATTCTGCATGGCCGAGGCTAGTCTGTTCTGGAGCAGCATGTGTGGCTTCACTGCACTAGAGGGAAGCAGCTCTCTTAGCCTTGCAGCCCAAAGAGGCCCATTCCCTTCCTGCCCTGTCACACACCAGGGGACAGCTACACTTGTGGTTGCCAGCAGAGAGATTTGCAGTTTGGATAGATCTGGAATGGAAACCCTGGTTGGGTTAAATACAGTAAATCACTGAAATGACCCGTGGTCCAGCACTGAGTCTCTGGCTGACAGTCTGTGTGCGCAGGGAGTCCTGGCCCCTTTTCCCTAGCCGCGGCAGGGGGAGACACAGAGAACTGGTCAGTGGCCTGTTGGTTTGTTCTACGGTGTGCCGTGCTGTCCAGTTCCACTACAGCTGTCTCTGAAGTGTGTGGCCTTGTGTGAACTCTTCTAAGCATCCCTTCTCTTGGCACTCAGGTTAGAGATGAAGATCATCAAGAGCTCCGGTGGAATACCACGGCTGTCCTACACGGGCCGGGACGACAGGCACTTTGTGCCCATGGGACTCTACATAGTCAGGACTGTGAACGGTAGGGAGAGCACTGCAGCCCTTTTGCCCTCATTGTTTTCAGGAGAGGGAAGGAATTTTGTTCTTTAAAGACACAGGGCCACGCTGTGCCCTGGGGTAACCCCATAGATGTCTGTGAAGTTACCCAACAGCTGGATTTAGCCCTTGTCCGGTTACAGTTGGCTTGGGTGGCATTAGGGTGAGGGTGGGTCAGCTGCCACCATTGTGGTTGGATTAGCTACTCTGGGGTTTCAGTTTGTTCACATGGGTCCTATTAACTGGATTCAGGATCATGGATTTCCTATCTGGAAAGAGCTCTCTCCAAATTAGTTCAGGCTGGGCTGGGTGCAAGCTTTGCCTCTTGAATTGACAGCTGCTTGAGTACACAGGGCCTTCTGGGGGGCTGGAGGGAGAAAGTGGGATGTCAAGTTGGCCTCTCACATCATCCCCAATCTGATGTGCCTCCTTTCTGGTCCTGCCCTTTGTCTGTCCCCTGTGGCTTTGCCCTAGATCCTTGGACAATGGCGTTCAGCAAAAACTCCAAGAGGAAATTTTTCTATAACAAGACAACCCATGAGTCGACATACGATCTCCCTCATGAATCCATCGCACCCTTTCAGTGAGTACGATCCCACAGAGTTGGCCAATGGGGTTGAGGCCTTACAATGTTCTGTAGTGGGGCCCCGTGCCTCTGCTGTGTGCCCCATCCTTCCCTGTAGGCCAGTGGTGGCAGTAGGCCCTGCTCTGGCAGTGCTGCCCAGACACCTGCTTCTGGAGCCCTGTAATTAGGGGCTGACTTTCGAGTTGGCCACATCCAGAGGAGCTTGGTGGGCCCCAGTCTGAGCATATGGGCATGGGTTCCAGCCGGGTTGGGTGGCAGACGTGCACTCTAATGGGCAGAGCACGAAACTCCTGGCCTCACTTCCTGGCTCTGCCACTGACCCGCTGTGAGCGAGTCACTTGGTGCCTCAGTTTCCCCATCTGTGACGGGGGATGGTTCTGCTGCAATTTGTGGGGGAAAGGCGGGTTCTGAAACTTAGTGGCTGTAAAGTACGCTGAGGTTCTTGGATGACAGACGTTAAGTAAATATTGAATTACAGCAGAAATCCACTTACTCCCAACTGGGACGCCAAGAAAGTAGTCAGGAGCTCATGGAGAGAACTGGGAGCTTCTTAGACAGGGGGCCTATCCCTTAGGGTTCAGAGACTAGGGGCCATGGGATATCAACATGCCATTGCCTCTTAGGAAAGTGAGTCTTATGAGTCTGTTTCTCAGCACAGTGCTCAGCACTCCCTGGGCAGACAGCACAGGCCTGCATTGTGACCCAGCTGGAGGCTGATGTGAAATGGGGCTCCCTGCACACCCCTCTAGCCTCCGTCCTGGCTTTCAACCATGCTCTGGGAATCTTTCAGGCTTTCCCCTGTCAGCCAACGGAACAGTCTCTTGTTAGCCCAGGGCCAGGAGGGCTGCCCCTCACAAATTGGGGAGGGTGCTTTTCCTCCCGTCCAGCCTTCCCTGCAGAATTCCAGCACCAGACTCCACCACTGCTATGAAAACAAAGCAAGGAAGGGCTTTGTGTGTGACTCTGTAATGGGTGCTCTGCCTTGTCGTTAGTGAGCACTAATGTGTCTGTAATTAGCCGCTGACACATGCGTTTGTTGCTATGCTAATATCGTTCTGTTAGAACAGTGTACCTAAATAAGCTATGAATATTAAGCGTCAGTAATTGTATGAATCTAAGGCTGCTGTGTCTGCAGCAATTAGCAGCTCTGTTTTCACACTGGGTAACTAATACCCAAATGGGGTGGGTTGAGTCTCTGCTCAGGGATGAATTGAAGGATGGATTTCTGGTTTGGCCGAGATTCACTGCATCTCCAGAGCTCATGTTGGCAACGTGGGGGTTAATTTGATCTCTCATCCCCACTATTCCCAGAGTGTGCTGAGTCCCTGCTGTGTCGATTCTGCCTGTTGACCCTGCCAAGTCCTCTGCTAGGGCCTTGACCTAGTCTTTAATGAAGTTACCATGTTTGCCTCACCCTATTAGGAACTTGAAAAACATAATTCCCGTAACTGATTGTTCCCAGTTTGAGCAGACATTGATTTGTCCCTCCCACTGCTTTGAACAGAGTTGCAACTAACAAAGCCATTTCCATGGAACGCACTTCAGTTTATAGGTCACGTTGGGGTGTCTGGATTTGTGTCAGCACGTACTTTGTGGAGTAAGCCCTGTAACATGATTGCTGGTCTGACTAGCTGTAGCCTGCACCTACTCTGTGGGGTGCTGTCCCGTATCATGTGGTTGCCACACACTGAAATTGATGAGCCTGCAACAACAGCCTTTGCTAACAGAGCTCAGTGTTTTAGTGCGGGCAATAGACACTCACGTTTTGTTCAGTCTCTGCTATCCACAATGCAGCTGGGATTTGCCACTGCAGGGACAAAGTTAAAAGCTGGGGCAGAGAAAGATTTGAAGAGCCCTCTGGGTTAATACAGCAAATAACGGGCCCCCTTTACAGTGCCTCCTAGAAACCCTACCACGTATGCTCACAGGCCAGCTGTCTCTAAAGCAGTGGTGAGCAACCCACGGCCCACTGGGGCTCTGTGTGTGGCCTCCAGACATTTTGTTTAGCATTGGCCATGTGCAGCATTGCCTGGTGCCGCTGGGTTCCAGCCTCATATTTTTTTCCTACCAGTGTTACTGAAGTGACACACACCTAAAGCAAGGGCACGTAAAGTGAGGTGCATATTCATTGCACCCAGCACTGACTGTATCAGAGGGGTAGCTGTGTTAGTCTGCATCTGCAAAAATGAGTTCCACTAGCACCTTAAACAAGATTTATTTGGGCCTCAGCTTTTATGGACAATGACTCGCTTTGTCAGATGCATCTTTCATCTTTGCCCATGAAAGCTTAGGCCCAAATAAATCTGTTAGTCTTTAAGGTGCCACAGGACTCCTCGTCGTTTAACACCGACTGTGAGAGCGACTGCTCCCTCTGCAACCAATCAAAGAGCAGCTGTGGTTCATTTGGCGTATCCTGCAAATTCTAGGTAGGCAAGCAGTTAGCAGAACTACCCAACCTGGGAGACTGTCTTGGTGACGACAGTCCAGAGGCCCACTGAGATGGAGGGCCACTCACTATCCTGGGTTGCTGCTCCGAAGTGTCTTTGTAGCCTGTGCTGATTGCATCCCTTCGCCGTGTACTGTGTTTGCTGTGCTGATCTGTCTCCTCTTTTTGCCTGCAGCATCTGCTATTTCAGCCGTCTCTTCTGGGAATGGGGGGAAGGGGTCAAAGTGCACGACTCCCAGAAAAGGCAAGATGCGGAGAAGCTGTCCAAGGAGGAAGTCCTTTCTTTCATCCAGGCGCACTACCCCTGATCCCCCAGCGTGAACTCTCTGGGGACTGACTGATGAGAGGGGAGGCAAAGACAGGAGGAGGGAGTCTTCCATCCAGGAGCTGCAGGCCTTCTGTGGAGGAGAACTGATTCCTGGGGGTTGGAGGGTGGGGTTTGGTGCTCAGAAGAAGTGGGATAAAGCCCCAGCCTGTGAGTACCAGTTTATACAAGTATCTGGCCCAGGCAGCAGCGGCGGTAGGTGCCTCAGAGGTGAGATACCAGGAGCCATGGTCTGATGCTCCTCTGTGCTATCCCACTGCATTCCTGGCAGCTTTCCCCACTCGTGCTCCGAACTTCATCCAGGTGTCTGCTCTCCGAGTTCCCCTGCTACGTGTGCGGAGCAATTAGGAGGCTGCATACTGTTCCCTGGCAGCACTGAGAGAAAAGGACAGTGGTCACAGGATGTAGGGAGGTCTGTACCTGGGAAGAGTGCATTTAGAAGGCCTTGCCACTCTCCCGGCAGCCACCTCTGTCTCCTTCGCCTCGAGCCAGTGGGCTTTTGTTAAATACAGGGATGGCTCATTGGGAAGTGCAGGCTCTTGGCATGTGAGGATAGTCACTTTTTGCCAGTGGCTCCAGCACTTCCGCCCCAGAGGCACTGGGCAGGTTGTGAGGAGTTCTTGGGTGCTAGCATTTTGGTGGAAGGAAGCCAGTCCTCATGGCAGGAGATCACTGACTCCAAGCCAGCAGCCTAGGTGTGAGCACATGAATCTGCCCTAGGATAATGCTGAGATGTTTTGCTTTTTTCAGTGCTCAAAACCATCCCCCAGTTTCCGTCTCTCATTACCCCTCCATGTGTGTTCAGTGATGAAAGCAAAACGGGGAAGGGACCGTGACTCTTACCATGCTGGTTAGTCAAAAGACAAGCAATCCCACAACCATTGTAGGAGAAACCCATCTTTCCTGTTTGAATCACAGAACAGGCTTTACCCCCTGCCCTCCCCTCCAGACCTGGAGCCATGTCTGTAGCAAAAGGCACAGCCCTGGGATTCTAGCATGGCAGCAGGACATTTGTGTTTCAGCAGATCACAGTTCAAAATCATGACTCATTTCAGTGCTAGGCCCGCTACACAAAGCCACCCCAAAGAGCAGGACTGCCCTCATTGCCTGTTTTAACTTTGTGCTGGCCTTCAGAAATGCCTCTGGCCTAGGCTCACACGTGGATCAGAAGTTAATAGGTGGTTGGCTGCTTCGATCCATGCAGTCACTTATTTTTTCTTACACGGGTTGGCAATAAGGGAAAAGCTGACTTGGGGGTTGCCTAGACTGTGCCTTAAAGAGAACTGTGTATCTCTTGGAAACTAGAGGCAACCTTTCAGATTCTCATCCCCTCTTCATCCTCCCCAGGCCAGTGCAGGATGTGACTGGGTCTTTATCGTAGAACATGGGGAGTTCAGCTCGGGCAGAAGTATACATTTGGGTGAGAGTCACCTCATAACCAAGGGCAGCACAAGGACTGGGCATCACTTAAGTTACATTTTACCTCTATGAGCCTCATTAGGGCTTAAGTGGTGTGCAGGGTAACTTTCACCCTGAGCTCATAGGCCTTTGCTTTCCCAGCTCACAGTGTTCCATGTCTGCATGATCAGTTGGTGGTCAGGCATCTGTTAGTCCCCCAGTTGCTTAGTGTAATTGAGTTTAGCCATTGCTGGTTTCTTTGCTCCTCTTTGTAACATGGATCTGCATGTTGAGGCTTGATTGCTGCAGCATGGTGATTGTCACAGCTCATCTTGCCTTGGACTGGGCTGTCATTGCATGGGGAAACTCAGCTTTCAACTTTGGAAAGTGGTGGGAGCCCACGTTGGACTTGGGTATCCCCTGTTGGGCCCAGAAGAGCCCCGCTGCCCAAGTGTATTTAGAACACTGCCTTCTGCAAGCGCAGGCTTTGTGGCCTTTTCATGAAGGTGGCTAAGGACATGACAGACCTAGTTGCCCTGTGCCCTGTAGCAGGCAAGGGGAAGGTTTGCCAGCCCATCCGAGAGCTGGATGTGAGACTGCCCCAGAGTCATGGGAGCATGTGGCCTAAGAGCAGCCCTTCTGGAGAGGACAGCAGCCCCACCCAGTGCAGTTATTGGCTACCTGGTATTTATTGAAGGCTCCTCCATGAGGAGCAGTGAGGAGGTTCCACAGGTGGGGAAGGAGGTGCCTCTGACCAGGCAGCCATCATGCCAGCAAGAAGCCCAGGAGCCTTCCTGGAGTCTATTCCTTTTTCTCTTGGGCTTTTACTGTGTCTTCTGCACCCACAAGGGTGTGCCCCCCACTAAGGCCTTGGCCCCTTCCTGTTTGTGGGGCTAGAGGTGTCCCATAGAAAACCTACCATGACTATTCTAGGTCTCCCATTAGCCTTTATCTGGTACTGGAACCCAGGGGTGCAGAAGAAACCCAAGCCGGCTGCAAGCAGCTGAGAGACTGCCTGCTTTCCCCCTTGCCCCAATTTGCTTTGCTTTTAGTCGCTTGTATTTTTTAAAAGGAGATGTATTTTTGGATGCACTGAACCACACCTCCCAGCCACTGGTGGGAGGGCAGCACCAGCACCTCACTACTGCTTCCCTGCAGCAGGGAGAATGCAGAGGGAAAAGGTTTTATCCCATGTCCACCTCTGGCTCAAGACTCTCCTATCCCCATTGCTCCTCCAGGCCTGGGAACCTGTGACTTGCTTTGAAATGCCCTAAAGGAACTGATCAGAGTTGAAAGGCCCAGAACCCCAAGAGGTCAAAACCACATATGTGCCGCTTTGTGTGGATCGGCGCCGCTCAGCCCTGGCGGGGAGGAGGGTGTGGAAGGGGGATTCAGTCTGATCATGTAGGCCAGTGAATGTCTCGGTATGAAAGGGATGATAGAAAATGAGCCAGGGGCTGACCCAAGTTGCACTCTCCTGTTAGCTCCTGGGGGAGGAGAAGAAAGGTCTCACTGGAGGGAATGTTTACATCTGTTGATTGCACATTTTATTGTATTAGGCTGTGTATCATTTTGTGTTAATTTCTCTGCTTTCATTGTCTGTGTATTACCAATACAGTCCTTTAATTCACAAAGGTGTTCACATACTTTGGTTTGTGTTTCCTAAAACCATGTGGGAGGCAGCAAGGGTGGTGGCGGGGGAGAGGAGGCGGAAGGTGGCTCCATGGAGCTGGCACATGTGGGGAGTCTGGTTGAAAGCTGGCTCCCCACCCAAATTGTTTCAGCCTGCTTGCCTGCCTCACCACTGCCTCTTTATTGGGGGGGAGGGGAGGGGAGGGAGAGCAAGCAAGCAGGCAGATCCAGTGCTTGTGGCGAACCAGCTCCTAAGGGCCACTGGCTCCCACTGCCCCTGATATATGGGTAGTTGACAAGATTTAAATAAGCCCAGACTTATTGGTTAATTGTGTAGTGGTCTACATGTTGACATCCCTACTTAATATCCCATCCATGCTACCCCACAAGTTACCAAGAGAGGGTACAAGCCACTCTCTTACCCCCCTCCAATGATACTGGCTGTAATCCAGCTATTACTACCCTTTACTGTCTGTGCCCCTTCTCCCTCCATCACCCTATGTCTCTCCTCCCCTCTCCCATTTGCTGTCTCTTTCAGGCTGCTTTAAAATTGAATTGAAAGGTTGGGCAGAGCTAAAATGAAGGCTATTGCTATGCTGGTATGTTAACAGCTGTCACCAACCAAAAGTTCTTGGATCCATAGGCACTTACAGGTGGTTGAAGCTCTGCTAACCAGATGCCAAGGGCCATTTCCCCTTTTTGTTTTTGATTTTCAGCAAAGTCAGTAGGGTTCTGCTTTGATGGCTAGAATGTTCCTGCAGTGTTGTAACGGTGCATTCTGAAGCCATAGTGTTACAGCCAGGCCAACACATCCTTGAATGAAGGGCCTCATCCGAACTACCTGCCTTCACTCCTTCCACAACTCCTCTGGTCGGATTTCCAGCTGCAGGAAGGCCCCCAGCAGCTGCGTGTGCTCTTTCCTATGTTTAAATAACTTTATTTAAGAAACAATACACTTCGATCCTTTGGCTACGTCTAGACTGGCATGATTTTCCGCAAATGCTTTTAACAAAAAAGTTTTTCCGTTAAAAGCATTTGTGGAAAAGAGCATCTAGACTGGCACAGATGCTTTTCTGCAAAAGCGGTTTTTGTGGAAAAGCGTCCGTGCCAATCTAGGCGCGGTTTTGCGCAAAACAATACCGCGTTGTCTACACTGGCCCTCTTGAGCAAAAGCATTTGCGCAAGAGGGCATATGCATTTGCGCAAGAACACTGACAATCTTACATGAGATCATCAGTGTTCTTGCGGAAATTCAAGCGGCCACTGTAGACAGCTGGAAAGTTTTTCCACAAAGGCAGCTGCTTTTGCAGAAAAACTTGCCAGTCTAGACACAGCCTTTATGTCTTAAAACTATCCCTAGGAGCCTGCAGTTCCTTTGCTACTGGGCCCTGCCTCTGGGGGAGGGTGCACATAGGTACACCCCAACACCCAGGGCTTAGGAAGAACTATTGTCTTCCTGCCCTCTTAGTTAATTGGGCCAAGTGGCAAGAAAACAGATCATCCCAAAGACCTCATTTTCAGGCAGCGACTCCACTGGTCCCATACAGGTTTAGTGGGACTATTTTTTGAAGTGTGCCCTCTAACTGGTAATAATACACATGGAAGGTTTTGGCAGTCACAGCAGAGAGGCACAATGGCTGAAATCTCCTTTGAGCCCTAGAGGTTGGTCCCTTCAGGTCAGAGTTGAGGTACAGTAACAGAAGTTTTCCCAGATTCTGATTGTTTTGGAGCTTGAAATTTTCACTGTTGAGCCCATTGTACTGCACAGCAAAGAACAGAGAGGGCCCACTAGGACAAAGGGAAGGGGGTCATTCAACCCTTACACTTAATTACATTCTCTGTGCTGTGGGAGCGCCAGGACAGTCACATGTGCAGGGAGGAGATGGCTCCAGCCAAATGTTGATCTGCTCTCCAAACCAGCTTGTGCTATGGCTGTAGCTTCCTTTTGCCTTCAAGGTCCCCAGCAAAGACAAGGATTGCCAATGATTAATGGCTGAAGAGATGACCACTCTCCTGATTGGGAGGCACATCGGTGAGAGAAGGAAGAGATCTTTACAGTGGAGTCCTGTGGTCAGTAGTGCGAGATCTGGACCATGATTACATTGTCCAGCAGGTGTAAATAACTGCAATCAGCAGTACCACAGCCACTGCAAGGGCTGTGTTCTTGCGATTTTCCTTACGGAGCACTTTCAGTTCTTTCTCTAGAAAACAAAACAAAACCAGCATAAGATGCAGCCCCTCTCCATCAGAGCTGTCACCCATTGCCCCAAGGAAAAGGAAACTCCCTTACAGGGATGTGCTTCATCTGACTGCAGCAGCCTGCCTGGTACTTTGTTCCATTCAGTTTTCTTGTACATGTACAGAACTGATCAAACCGCCCCTGTGTGACCAAGACACCTCATGCCCAGTTCAGTAGCTGTTTGACCTCCGTCCAATTCCTGCTGGTGGATAAGGGCACCTAAACACATTGGCTACGTCTAGACTGGCATGATTTTCCAGAAATGCTTTTAACGGAAAAGAGCGTCTAGATTGGCACGGACACTTTTGCGCAAAAGCACTTTTTGCGGAAAAGCATCCATGCCAATCTAGATGTGCTTTTGCGCAAAAAAGCCCCAATCACCGTTTTCACAATCGGGGCTTTTTTGCACAAAACAAATCTCTGCTGTCTACACTGGCCCTTTTGCGCAAAAGTTTTGCGCAAAAGGACTTTTGCCTAAACGGGAGCAGCATAGTATTTCCGCAAGAACACTGACAATCTTACATGAGATCGTCAGTACTTTTGCGGAAATTCAAGCGGCCAGTGTAGACAGCTGGCAAGTTTTTCCGGAAAAGTGGCTGATTTTCCAGAAAAACTGGCCAGTCTAGACACAGCCATTCTGCTGGGTGGCATGTGACTCCTGCATGGCTGTGCATGCATGCTGCTTCCAGGGAACACAGATGGAAAAGTCACTCAGCCCCCTTTGAGGATCAGGCCCTCAATCCTCAGATTCAGACAAATCTAACTCTCCCCTCAGAATCTGATGAGATGTTTAAGAGGGGGTTTGTGTAAAGCTCACTCAGCTCAGTTTTGCCAGCAGGGGGCAGCCTAATGCCGCAGAGTACCCAGAGAGGGAAGAGGAATACACTTCCCTGCTGGAGACTGGACTAGAAAGTGAAGAGGACTGCACCACATACAAAGCAGGTGATGGGGGAGGAGTGTCTGAGTAACTGCTGCCCAGGCATGGGGCATGCCTAGAGTATGCTTGAGGGAGTCAGGCTATGCCACATTCATTTTAGCTCACTGGGTGACAGGTAAAGGGGGGGGGCAGGGTGCTCTGCCTCCCAGTCATGTTGACAGATGCACAGCATTCCTCTACCTGGCTCTAGCGCTGAGCAGTGTTTCCTCCTCTTTCCCATGGAAGTGCTCAGCAAGGGGTAGGGCCAGAGATGAGGGATTTGGGGTGGGGGCTGTGGCAGGGAGAGAGGATTCCTCCAGCAGCAACTCTGAGGCTAGGAGAGAGGCCCTTGATGCACTGTTGCCCGGCCACGCAGCTTAGAGGGAACTTAAGTCCCAAGGTACTGCAGCTGCGTCAGCACAGGCTTACGTGCTTTACAGCAGTGGTTTTCACACTTTTTTCTTGAGACGCAGTTGGGAAAAACAATTTATGCCAGTGACCGCCCAGCAGCTGCTGCGGAGCTGGGCAGGGAAGGAGTTCACCGACAGCTGCTGGGGAGCTCTGCAGGGGGGCGTTCCTCAGCAGCTCCTGGGGAGCTCCTGTGGCTGTCTGGGAAATCCCTCTGCAGGGAACTCCCCAGCATCTGCTGACCCAGTGCCCCATACTTTGGGAATCACTGCTCTACAGGGACAGACTGGTACATATTCCATTAGTGGTGGGACAGGCACTCATGAGAGCAGAAGCCTCCCTGATTGTTTTTTACTGTGCATCTAGAAGAAGATTCAGTGGCACTGAATGTTTGAATCGCTGTGCTCCCTTCGATGGGATTTCGGAGGCAGGATCCAACTCTCAGATCAAAAGTAGCTGAATAGATCTGCCTCAGCTTTTCCCCCAAAGTCAATTTTTGCCGAGTCCAAACTCGAAGGCAAATCAAAGTGTGGAGCAGGAATGTAACTGGGAACATGAGCTGCAGTGCAGACTGTGGCCATCCTGCCCAGTCACTGCTCACGCGCACTGGCTATTTTTAAAAACAGCCTTACCATAGGTTTCAGCTTTGGTCATGAGCAGGCTTCTCTCTCTCTCCAGTGCCTGCCTGTAATGAGAAGAGGCAGCCTCGTTACTCACAGACAGATGCTGTTGCTGTGTACAAGCTCATGTGCTGTATGGTGGTTGAAAGACTGTCCCAAAAAAGAGTCATGAGCT
This sequence comes from Pelodiscus sinensis, assembly GCF_049634645.1. Classification (NCBI taxonomy): domain Eukaryota; kingdom Metazoa; phylum Chordata; order Testudines; family Trionychidae; genus Pelodiscus; species Pelodiscus sinensis. The sequence goes on from NC_134713.1 coordinate 140,797,458, forward strand.
GTGCACAGAATGAGGCCCTCAGCTTCTCTCTTGGTGGGGCTGGCAGTTTGCCATTCCTCTTCTGCAGAAGGGGAGGGACTGAATGGTTAGTAGTCTTCTTCCCTGGAGACTGCTGTGCTGCCGGTTTGAACACTAGCACAATGCTGCAGCACTGACTAAAAAGCAACTCCCACTTGGCTCAGGGGAAGTGCCATTCCAATTAGTGGGATAGCTGCTCCCTCTGGAACAAGAGGCTCTGCTGTCTGCTCCAGGCAGGGCCTCCTACACTGAGTGCTCACTGTAGGCGGGATTCCACTGGTTCATTACATCTCTTCTACAGCTCTGGCTTTCCCAGGGAAGACACGAGCGGGCCCCTAGGCTGGGCTGTTCAGAATGCTAGGAAGGAAGGAAGGAAAAAGCAGCTCCTAGCCCTGGAAGCAGGGTATGTTCATATGGAGGCTCAGGCCTGTCCAAACACCACTGGACAAAAATAAGCTTCTACACTTTCACAGCTGGTTTTTCACATGAAGCCTCACTGTACCCTGTAGGTCCTGTCCCAGCCCACACCTCTAGGAGGCAATTGCCTTGGTGCAGAGCAGTGATGGTCAATAACCAGCGTGTGAGCCAGATGAGGTTCGCCAGGGTTAGCCCTGGCAGGCTGCTGCTGTTGTATTTACCTGAACCTTCACGGGTATGGGGGCTTGCAGCTCCGCATACCGCAACACCACTTCCCGCAGCCCCAACTGGCCAGGAATGGTGATCCGCAGGCAATGGGAGCTGCAAGCCCTGATACCCACAGAGTTGCAGGTAAATACAGCGGCAGCCTGCCAGAGGCTAACCCTGACAAACCATCTCCATCTATTACATACCCTTGGTGCAGAGTCTGGAAGAGAAGCCCCCAGTCCTTGACTCTGCCCAGATCACAGTTCCCATCTTGTTCCCACATTTCAGAGCCAAAGATTGAAGAAAAATTCCCCCCTCCTGTTTCCAAAGCACCATTGCGCACAAACTCCTCAATGGGCTCTGGCAAAGGACCTGAATGTGATTGCAAGGAGAGCCAGTAAACAGTTGTATCTCACAGAATTTAAGATGACTGAAAACCCTGCATCTTCAGCTCCACAATGATTGATTAATCCACAATTTAAAAGCCTGAAAACTGCTGCAGCTCGAAGGAGGGCAGGGTGGAAACAGAGATAGATAATTTGTTGTGTATCTCCCTGCACCAGGCAGGCTCTGGGGTACTGTCATAGGCCTGTTTGTTCCACTTTAGGGTGAAGCAAGTGTAGTACAGGTGGACCCAAGCCTTACTGTGCAGTTAGCTAAAGGAAGAGAGAAGGACTGTCAGAAGATAGGGTGCATTACTAGCAGGAGAAGGAAAAGGACTCAAATACATTTGGGGAAAAGGAAATGCAGCATGCAGCCCATCCAAGGAGAAGAGACACTAAACTGCCTGATTCTGAAGTAGTTGAGCCGCTATATCACTAGAGAAATCAAGGGGCTCTCATGCTTTGGGAAGGAACTGGGACTGTTTAAAATGCATGGGAAAACCGAACACATGCAGCTCCACAGGACTGAAGGGCACGAAACCCACGCAACAAGACAGTAAACTTACTATGAATCCAAACGGGCTTTACTTGGAAGGTGAGGAGAGCTACACTGGAAAACAGACCAATCCCAGTGATTCAGGTTCACCAAGTCAATAGCTTCCTTCGTGGGACACACACAATGAAAAATGTGGACGTTAGCAGAAGCACAAGCAGCAAAGGTTGGTCACATTCTTGGCAGAAACACTGAGTGAATGTCACAGACCTGGGCACCTCTCCTAACAAATCCATCCTAAGGACAGCAGCCTTATGACATGGATTGGGAGCTGGCCAAAGGTTTGCACTCAGGGGAATGGTAAGTGGTAATACACTGAATGAGGGCAGGAGAAATGTAAAACTGGATCTTCTGGACACTTTAACAGAAAAAGACTAACTAACCTTGAGAAGGGCAAAGAAGGGCTGGGTGAGGTGACATACAAGAAAGCGCTTTGTGAGAGGACTCTCTGAAAAAGGAGAGAAAGTGGAGTATGGTAACCCACAGGGGGGAGGGAGAGAAGTTATGGGGAGAAAAACAAGTTCAGAAACAAGGGAGAATAGAAGAACTTACTGGCAAGTCTGAGAAACTGGAAGAGTTTCTCATGAAAAATGGTAAAAACCACGTTGGTTGGGACACTTAAAACTGAACAGGGCATATACAACATTGGGCTGACAGGATCTAGTTGGCAGGCTGCTCGCTTCCTGTGCTTAGACTTGATGGCTCAGTTTCTGTTAGGAGGGGAGCAATAGGATGCTAACAAATGGTAGAAATGAGTCTCAGCAGGGCCATGCCGAGGCCTGGGTGATCACATTCAGGGTAAGGCTCTGCCTCAGGCATTACAGTACTAGCGTTAGAGGACCGCATTACAGCAAGGTTCCATCCGAGTGGAAATGGAAACTGAACACCTCAGTGCACTGTTGCAAGACATTTGGTGCACTCTAGGCTACCACCAGGATCCCTGTTGCAACAGTCATGGTGGTTGTGTGAACAGAGTCAAACTTCAGTCCCCTTGGGATTACTCTGAGTGGATTCCACTTAGCATTTGGCTTGGGTGGCCTTGACTATTCAGCACACACTAGTTCCTGTATCTCTCTCAGCTTAGGTGTTCTAGGCACCATCAGTTGCGTACTACTGGCCAGAATATCCGTCCAGTTCATACAGCTGTCTCCTGTCAGTGCTGGGGTCCAAACTCTGGAATCAAACATGAGGACTGGGCACGGCTTAGGCTGCATATACAGAGGGTTTGCAAACAGGAAAGCTGAAGCCAAGTTCAGCATTCTCACCATGTCAACCTCTGCCTCCCTGGAAGAGAAAAACACAGTTCTCTCCGTCCCTAAACAAGCTCCACATTGGGGGCCCAGCCTGGCAACCCCAGTAAATTCCTGATCTGGAAACAGAGATTTTACTGGGTACTCCCAACAAAGCTGACAGTCGGTGGTTTGCGAGAGCACACAGCAGCTTGCAGCATCACTATCCGTATCCAAGTAAAGGAGAAATGACTAGTACCTTCCTTCAGGACTGAGCTCCTCTCTGCGCAGCTTAAGGTCCACCTCCTCCATGCTTTCTCTGCAGAGGGACAGCTTCTCCTCCAGGCCATCAATCTGAAATACAGCAGCCGCCACAACAATCACTGGCATCTTACTTCCCTCTGCAGCTCCGGCCTTCCCCCCTCAGAGAAGGGGTGGCAGCTGCACTGTTGTGACTTGCCACCTCACTCCTAAAAATCACATGAGCTATGGGTTTCATGAGGCTCTCTGACCTCATGGCCTGAGCAGGCAGAGAAGTGACCAGCCCCGGCCAAAGAGTTTGCGAGATGCAAGGCCGCACGCTGCAGTTGGCTGTGCGGCACAGTCAGGTGGTTCCCAGCCAAGGGCAGTGAGCAAGTGGCCAGGCGGGGAGGTGCTGGACAGTGTGGGGCCCAAGACAATTGCCTTGCTGTAAGGCTGGGGCTGGAAGTGACCTAATGGAGGTTTGCACAGTGAGGAAGGGGATCAAGTGGAGAGACTGTTCACCTTGGGCAAGAATTTCAGGGAATTATTCAGCCCCGAATTAATGCTGCAAAAAGGAACAAGCATGCTAGGGGAAAACAAGAGAGCATGGAGCACTTTGGCTTGGCTGCATGATGGGTTCAGTCATGGTATAGCAAGTTACCACAGCAACTTAAGCAAGTTACCCAATTAGCAAGTTACATTATTGTCCAAGAAGTTGCCTTTCTTCTGGGGTGAGGAGAGGAGAGTCCTAACAGAGGCAACCAATATGCATATGTTGGGGAAGAATTCCTCCAGGAATGAATTATAATGGGAATCCCAGATATGCCAAACTCAGCAACCCAGGGCTTTAAGCTTTCTGGTGGGAAAGCTCTGGCTTACACTCCAGGGCTACGTCTACACTGGCCCCTTTTCCGGAAGGGGCATGTTAATTTCAGAAGCCGTAATAGGGAAATCCACGGGGGATTTAAATATCCCCCGCGGCATTTAAATAAAAATGTCCGCCGCTTTTTTCCGGCTTTTAAAAAAGCCGGAAAAGAGCGTCTACACTGGCCCCGATCCTCCGGAAAAAAAGCCCTTTTCCGGAGGATCTTATTCCTACTTTGAAGAATAAGATCCTCCGGAAAAGGGCTTTTTTTCCGGAGGATCGGGGCCAGTGTAGACGCTCTTTTCCGGCTTTTTTAAAAGCCGGAAAAAAGCGGCGGACATTTTTATTTAAATGCCGCGGGGGATATTTAAATCCCCCGCGGATTTCCCTATTACGGCTTCTGAAATTAACATGCCCCTTCTGGAAAAGGGGCCAGTGTAGACATAGCCCAGGGGAAAACTTCAGGGATAATTAGACAAGGTGACACCCAAACCCCAGCAAGAACATGGCCTTTGACATTAACAAGCTCTGAAATTATTACTAGCCCCATTTCAACCATTTTCCACTCCACTCTGTGCTGTGCATGAGCAGCAGGCTGAGGTAGCAGGACCAAGAGGGACAAGCTGTCACAACTGGAACTTGCCTGGTGAGATACTTCTGAACCTGGAGCCAAGGAACAGCAGAGTTCTGTGTCAATTAACCTGCTGGAATTAAACCCAAATCCCCTTGGCTTTCAAAGACTACCTCCTCATCTTCCAAGGTAGCAAGAAAGAAAGCATGTTACCACCAATCATTATACAGGAAAATCAATGGCACTGATCTCTGATTAACCACTTACAACTCAGTCCTAGACTAATTAACAGTTCTCTCACTCTGCTCCCCGCAAGCACACAATGGCCATGCTTGGGGGATGGGAGAGGCAAAGCACCGGACCCTCCTCTGGAGACACAAACACTAGAGGAGCAAGAAGCCAGTGAGCTCATCACATTCTCAGAGGTGCTGGGGTTGGACTTCAGCCCTGGGGCTTTGGGCTACACCCTCCAGGCTCACAATCCCTCACTGCCCTTCACCTGTTTCCTTCCTACCTACCTAGGACTTAATTTGTCCTTGGGTTTGCTAGGGTTGAGCAAAACCACTGTGAAAATGGGTATTTGTTTATTAATATCACTGTTCACAGCAGACTTATTAGCTAGCTGGGAAGCTGTGAAAAGTGATGTTAACATACAAGTATCACTTTTCACAGCAGCAGAATTACTAGTTAGCAAGTTAAAAAAAAAAAAAAAAGCAAAAGAAACAACACAAACACCAGAACATGCAAAGCACTTTATTTGTAGTTTTATTCTATTTAGGTCTGATAAAGGACAGAGAGATCTACAGTTTTATGACTGAGTCTGCAAAAAACAACCCAAACCCTACATAAATTACCATGTGGACATGTATGTGTGCGCGCTTATTAGGTTTTTTTTTAAAGTTAATTAAGTATTTAGGAGAAACTGTCAAAGCAGCCACCAGCAAGAGTTGATGGACGTTCTTGGAGGCCACCAAAAATTTTGTTGTGAGAACCACTAGCCTAGCCTCACCAGAACAGTTGTAACACATGGCAGCCACCACATTCAACTTCTCCCTTAGTTTGATAGACAACCCCACATGATAAACCAGTTAACTGGCAGGTGTCTTAGTCATGGCCAGCGCTCCTCCCCAGTATCTTTTCCTTCCTGGGCTCTCCATCCCCCTCTTAGAGCCACCAACTACTGGCTCTTCCTTAAGGATGCACCTCATTTTGTTTGGTCTCAGCACACTCTTCACTCACCATTTAATCTGATTTAATTAGAGTTTATTTTGTCCCACACGCCCTCACATGTTGACTTTTAACAACTAAACTCCTCCAGGTTCTTAAGTATGTTTTAAAAATTACAACTATTTCACTTCATTTTGTCAGAATCAAAGTTGGGCATCCCTATTGGTGTGGCAGAAGCATGTCACAAAACCCCCTATTTCCCAGAATTGTGCTGACACTTTTGTTGAGGCTGGGGGCGCACACAGGTGAAAATCTCCATTAAAAACACAGAGAATCGGGAACATTACTGCTAATGGAACAACGTCCTTTCCTCTAGAATTCTGTTTCTTTTCCCTGGCTGTTCTGCCTCATTAATGGACATCAGTAGCAACTGAATTCAGAATTCCTAGGTTCTGTTCTTGCACCTAACACTGACTCATTGGAGGTAGGTGATAATATCTGCCAATTGGGGCACTAAGAGCTTTATCACTGAGGCTGGGGGGATTAGAAGGGATAACTGTTTGCAGAGTGCTTGGAGATCTTTAGGGGAATGGCACTAGAAATGGGCAGACGGCCTCATGTACCCTGGTAGGGCAGCTCCATTGCCTCATTTGGGATTTTTGACTTGGAAACTGGCCCTCCACATGTGTATTTCTCACTGGCTGCATAGTATTCACAGCCCTCTGCTGCCAGAAAAAGAAAAGAAAAATATGGTAAGTGCTGGGGAAGAAATCAGCAATTCATTTGAGAATTATCACTGGCTGCCAGGGAATCTCCCAATGGTCCTGTGTACTGTAAAACCCGAGAAACTGTAAATCTTTCACAAAATCACCAGGGGCAGCTCTCCACAGAGCTCTCCTAGGAACAGCTGTGTGCTTGAAGTTGCTGTAGATGGAAAGCATTCATTCCTAACAAACACAGATTAGCTAGGGTACAAACTTAGTCTTATCAGAGACCTGTATTAAATGAGACTATTAGGGTTTTGAGGGGGGAGCTGCTCTTGGGCCAGGCTCCTAGTGGAACACAAAATCATAAATACATTTCACACCAATTAATTTTCCTACTGGCAGCCTAAGCCAAGAAGTGAATGGGTCACAGTGACCAAACTCCTTCCTCCAGCTCCCTATGGCCCATAGTGTCCCTTCAAGACTGGGCTTTCAAGCTTCCACATGTATACATTATAACTGTCTGAGCTCTACTTGCTCCATAGCCAAATAGAGGACTTCATTCAAATCAGCATCATCTCTAATTAGTAGCAGTTTCATTATAAAGAACTGAAGCAGGTGTTTAATATCCAGCACTGACAAGAACCATCAGAGCACACATAGCTGCCTATTCATCTGCACACCCACTATGAAAGGAACTCTGGGATGGGAGACCAGTGGTTTTGCCCAGGATAAGCAAACTGCAGAACATTCTGAAGCCAGCTGAATCCCTTGCCATGAGACATACCACCAGGCACCATTATTTTCACTGAAATCTGGCTTCATACATGTGCCATCTGGAGGCCTCTGAAAACACAGATTTGGGGCAGATTCAGTCCAAATGGACTTGTGTATGTTACAAATCTCATTTGCCCAGACAGTCTTGGGAAGAGAGTCCAGACATTTTGTGCATGGCAGAAAAGGAAAGAGGCAGCCTTGCTTACAGAGTTGAGTTGCATCCTTTTTTTTTTAATACATTTTGTACTGAATTAATAAAAGCGTTCTTCCTAGCAGAAAGGCTAAAAGCACTTTTCAAGAACTGACATCTGCCCTCTGCCTTTATGAATCCCCTAATTAAGAACCTGGCAAACAGCCATATCACACATACGCCAACATCCAACAGTGTTAGGTAATGAGATTTTTGTCTCATGACCCTCATTAAACAGATCAAAGCCAAACAAAAACATTGGGGGGAAATCGCCTCCCAGAAGCAGCCTTGTCATCTGCTAGCAGGTTCAAGGCATCTCTCTCCATTTATTAGTCATTGTTTTGGGATGGATTACTAATATCAGCTCAGCAGAGATTGAATTTGCTTAGATTCACATGCTAACCTCTTGGCTAATGGACCTATTTCAATTTTCACTGTGCTCTTATAACAATTTTACAAATCAGCAAATAATTTCATCAACTATAGACAGCAGAGCTGAAAACATTTACTAGACATCTACTAGTCAGAGGCCAATACACCAGAATGAAGGAGAATCCACCAGCTCAGTCACTCACTAGCGACTCCAAACACTGCAAAGGGAGAGTACTAAGATTCCTGAGAGAGGGCATATCTACACTACAGAGTTTTGTCGGAAAAACAGCCGTTTTTCTGACAAAACTTGAGGAACATCCACACTGCAATTGTGTTCTTCCACAAGAAAATCGAAAGAACAGAGGGGTTTTTCTGGCATTGGTAATCCTCATTCTACGAGGAAGAAGTCTTTTTGCAAAAGAGCTCTTTTGCAAAAAGGCGTGTGTGGATGGGGAAAAAGGGAGCTCTTTCGGAAGAAGAGGAAAGAGGGAAAAGCACTGGTGCCCTGGTGGCCATTCCGTCCATAGCAATCACAGCTTAGGGGCGAGAGAGCGTCCATTCAGTCTGGACACTCTTTCGAAAAAGCAGACTGCTTTTTCAATTCACTTTTGCAGCGTGGATGCTCTCTTTCGGAAGAAGTTTTTCCAGATCTCTTCAGGAAAAAAGCTTCTTCCGAAAGAAGCCTGTAGTTTAGATGTAGCCAGAATGATTTTCCCAGGCCCCTCCTAGGGACTTCATCTTTTGTTCAGTAGCTCTCTCTCAGTCCTTCACCTTATAGGCTCCTGATTGTTATTTGGGTACTCAACTCTATTGCTCTCATTCCCATGTCTGCAGTTATGGGTATGAGGGCAGCAGGCATCCACCTATTCACCATTAGTGGAGGTCCTTTCTTCCCCACATCATTAGCTCCTGATATGGAAAGTTAAGACCAACAGTTGAGTTGAACTACCACTTACCTGATTCTGAACAGTGCTCATGAAACTAACCAGATCCTTGCTAATTTCACCTGCTGTTGGTGCTCAGGGAATTTGATTAGCAACCAGAATTCCCAGCTGCAATTAAAGCCCTGATCAGATGGTATAATCAAGCCATGTCATATGTATAATGTGAGTTCACAAAGGCTGAAGCAACTACTATCTCTAATCAAACATTCTCAATTCTCTGAATCCTCTCCCCCAGCTCTTATATAGTCCAAATCTTTTTTCATTAAGGAGTGTTCTTTTCTGAGCACTTTATCAGTGAAAGATGATGTCCACAAATGACTGCCCTCTCCAGTAGAGGCCTAAAAAGAGCAGAACTACCACATGCACTCATTCTATAAAAAGAGATCTATAAAACACTTGCTTTTTAGGGTTCAGGGTTTTTTTTAATTTTTGCCCCACCTGTATTTCTCGGTTTTGAATGAGTTCACTGGATTACATCTCCACTTCCCATTTATTCCTGCCAAATCACATGTGATTGTTTCTGGCCTATTTCTTCCATTCATTAGGAAGAGATTGATTTTGAATCTCATTCCCCAAGAGCATTTGCTAACTCTGCCTCCCCCTAGGGATGTAAGTTGTTAATTGCTTCCAGTTAACTGGTAGGGGCTGGAGCAGCTCCTCATCCCTCTTCCCTGGGGCAGCAGGCTGCTCCAGCCCCATGGGGCCCACCGCAGGCAGGGGCTGCTCGAGCCGGCTGGGGTAGCCCCATCAGTGGGGGGCCCGGCCCCCAGCCAGAGCAGCCCTTGTACAAAGCAGAGGGGTCCCAGAGGCCTGGCCAGCCTCGCAGCCAAGCGCGCGGGAGACATTTCCCTTACGCGTACCAGCCCGCCCCCCCGCCGGGCCTGCCCTGACCCCGCTCGGGGAGGGGAGGGGCCGCTCACCTCTAGAGCAACGCTCAGCCCCTCTCGCTTCTTACCCATCTTCCACCGTTTTGTCCCGACTGCGCATGCGCGCAACCCCCTTCCTGCTCTGGGCCACGTACGAACATGCTGTCGGGGGAAGAAACCCCGAGCTGCCATGTTTGTGAGGGGCAAACCTCCACACTGCCGCCATGTTTGTGAGGGGCGCCAGCGCCTCTAGCCCGCCGCCCTGTGAAGGGAGGGTCAGCCTTTCAGACGCCATGTTTGCGAGGGCCCCGCCTCTCCGGGCAGGGCCGGACACCGCTGGAGGCAGTGCGGAGAAGAAGCGAGAGGGGTGAGCGCCGCTGGGGAGGCGAGACAGCCCCTCCCCGGCCGCTGGAACAGGGCCCGTGCCCTGCCAGCCCGCCTGGGGCTGAGGCGTCCCGAGGAGGGAAACTGACGAATCGTCTAATGAAGTCGATACAGTTTGTACCCACCACACCAGCTACCCGGCCCCTTGCTTGAAATGGAGCAGGAGCCGCACCGCTCTCGCATATGAAGTGCAGCGCCGCAGCCATCTCAGACCGGCGTGAGCCGGGTCCAGCAGCCCCTATTCATGGCAGCCCCTGTGCCGGGGCGTGGGGGGCAGCTCCCCATTGGGACCCTATGCAAACAGGGGCTGCTGCCGCACATGGGCAGAGGCTGCTTCGCAACAGCCTCCCCTTTCCTCCGTGCTACCTCTGAGAGAGGCGAGGGAGGTGGCACTGCAGAGACAGTGCTGGGGGGAAACCAGCTTTTAAGCCAGGTCCCCCCCAACTCCCCCCTCATGTAGTTTAGGCTTATCGGGTAGTCAAGTACTCAACTACTCGCTTAAATCCTTACCTGGGTCCTATTCCTCCCTCATAATGTGCTGATGTTGCCCACCATGCACCTCCTCCCAGACTCAGCAGGGTGCCAGATACACCTGGGGCTGTGTCTAGATTGGCATGATTTTCCGGAAATGCTTTTCACTGAACTGACGGGGTCCTGGGGCCTGCAGCAGAGCCGTTGGGACTGGTGACCAGGACCCATGAGTTGAAAGGGGGCCCCTGGCAAGGGGAGAAAACTTTTTTCCCCACGTCTGGGCCAAAGAGTCTATACTCTTTGAAGTTAATGGGAATAGGAGTGTATCCTCCATTCGACTAGGGACAGGGATCCTCTTTTCTGGAGCCACTGACCCACAGAAAAATCACTTGGGAGCCACACACAAGCGAAAACAAGCACAAAAAACCGTCACTCACTTGTAGTCAGGGTGGTATTAGCTTTGGAATGAGGCTAAAAATGAGGAGTTCAGAGTACGGGAAGAGCCTGCGGGTTGAGGCAGGGCTCTGATTATGGGTGTGGGGCTGGGGATGAGATGTTTGGGGTTCAGGAGGCGGTTTGCGCTGCCGCCAAAGGATTGGCGTACAGGAGGTTGTGGTATGGTGTCTAGGAGGGAGTTAGGGTGTGGGACGGGGCTCAGGATGCAGGGTCTAGGAGGGAGTTAGGGATGTAGGGTGCAGAAGGGGACTCAAGACGGGGTTGCAGTTGGGGAGGGAGGTGCTCAGGGTTGGGGTGGGATTTCAGGATATGGGAGGGAGTTAGGGTGTGGGAGGGAGCTCAGGCCCATATTGCTGTATGCTCACCTGCAGGCATCACCCCCGCAGCTTCCTGGCCAATGGGAGCTGCAGGGGTAGAGCCCACAGGCAAGGTCAGCATGGGAATGGGATGTCTTCCTCTGGCACTCAGGGTGACATGTCTCCAACTCAGCATGGGGGACGGCAGCTCATGGAGGTGCTCAAGCCAAGCGCAGGGGTGCCAAGGCTCAGGGCTTCTGGCCACTGGCACAGAGACTTACTATGGGCAGGATCAAATTAAGCAGAGGGCCAGATTCACCCCTGCATTGGACAATCACAAGAAATGACACCGACAATGAAGGCAGGTAATGACAAAGATCGCAGGAAACAAATATGTGAAGTTTGAGGAAGATATGGTAGAGGTCTATAAAATCATGGCTGGTGTAGAGAAGGTGAATAAGAAAATGTTATTTACTCTTTCACATAACAGAAGAACCAGGGGTTACCCAATAAAATGAATAGACAGCAGGTTTAAAACAAAAGCAGATACTTCACACACTGCTCAGTCAGCCTGTGGGGCTCATAACCAGGGAATGTTGTGAAAGCCAAAACTATAGCTGTTCAAAATAGGGATGTAAGTGACTATTCGACTATTCGATAAGTTTATGCTTATTGGATAGTTGAGTAGTAACTTGACTAGCTGCTCCCTCCATCGAAGAGAGGCAGCAAGGGGGGAACAGCAGTCAGTGCTGGGGAGAGCCAGCTTAAAAGCCAGTTCCCCCCAGCATTGTCTCCATGGAAGGGGCTAGGGAAAATAGAGGTGCAGAGGGGATATGGCACAAGCAGGGACTGGCCGCAGGTCCAACTGCTGTGCTTCTCCCTTTGAAATGACTGCTTGAGTCCCCACTCACCCCACATTCCCTGCACCGCCTCTCCCTTTGAAATGTAGCAAGTACCCCACTCTGCCCCACCCCTTATCGACTAATCGAGTAGTCGATTTGAAATTCCATCAATTACCCAGTTAGTTAATTAATCAAAAATTATCCTTCCTAGTTCAAAAAAGAATTAGATAAACTCATGGAGGAAAGGTCCATCAACTCTGTCCTCTGAGTGCATCTAATACCTCTGACTGTCAGAAGCTGGGATTGGATGACATGGAATGGGTCAAGTGATAATTGCCTTGTTCTGCTCATTCGCTCTAAAGCATCTGCCACTGCCGGAAGACAGGATATTGGGCTAGAATGTACCATTGGTCTGACCCAGTACAGCCATTTTTATGAAATGTCAAAACTGCAAACAGATAAAGGTTATATCCAGCTTAATGGGAAAGTGTCCTGGCTACTTCCCTGTCCTGCTGCCAGTACTAGGAAGTTCTCTGAATACAAGATAAAAAGACTGGACAGGAAAGGCAAATCTTTTTGCAGGAGGATATATATAGATTCTCAGTCTCTGTGCACACCAGCTACCTGGAACTCAGCCAGCTTCACACCTGGGTTTCAGTGCTGTTCAGGCGCCACAACCCAATCCTGTTGTGCTGGTAGGTGGTGGCTGTAATGTGGGATCCAGAGAGTGGGATTGTAAAGCAGAAAGGCATGCTCAGAGCTCCAGCTAGGAAGAAGAAAATCCCTTTGAAAAAGAAAAGGTAAAAATCATTGCCATTCTGCTGCACATTGTGGCCACTTGGCACTTAATAGTGCCAGTGTGGATAAAATCCAGAGCCATGGGATATCCAGAAGCATAGGATATTACCACTTAAGCTAAGGGATCTCTATGAAGAGCTGGAGGTATAGGGTTTGTAACATATAGCTGAGCTGTCCTGCTTTGATCTGTAGGGGACAGTGCACTAGCCAATTCATGACGGCGTCTTAAAAATGCTGTCATATTTTTCATCCCCAGAGCACTTTACTGTAAACCACATAATAGTGTATAAAAGTAACTACCAATGCGTACCACTGAAATGCAATCACTTTGGGGTGGGGGGAGGGGACATGACAACTATTTATGAGAAAATAGCAAAGCAGACTGCAGTTTCAGAATGGAAGGGCAAGCAACACCAGGTAAAACAAGAGTATTACTTGGGCAGAATGTAAATATCTGAGCTGCAGTATTGCCAGGGTGGCAGAGATTAGCATTGCTACTCTTTAAAAAAGTGCTGCTAAGAACACGGCACTTGTAGAGGGCACTTTTCAGTCATAACCCTAACAGATTTTACAAAGTGGGAAAAGTAGTATTGTCCCCCTTCTTTGCATCTCAATGGGGAAATGGAGGCACTGAGAGAGAAAGTGTCCTGCCTAAGGAAGTTCAGCATTTCAGACTCCCAGTCCAGTGTACAATCAAGTGATACATGTGGGACATGTGCTCCCCATGGTGAGTCACGTGCCCTCATAGATTTTAATTGCTGAAGCAGGGTGCCCTCACTCTGCCCCTCTTGTCCCTTTCCCCTGCAGGCACGGATCGCTTCAGCATGGCTGTTGTGTTATGGGACCTGTAGTGACCACGACTTTAATTTTTCAACCAAAAGGAATTAAACTCCCGTTTCCTCTGTGGGGAGCAGCATGATGTTTTCTGACCAGTAGAAAACTAAGTTAAAAAGAATAAACCCCCAGGAAATGAGGAGGTCCCGTTCCTGAATTGGGTACCGGTTCCCCAGAAGCCCCTCAGCAGCTCAGCAGCCCGAGTTTGAGAAGATGAAAAAAGAGAGGGAGACAGGTCCGTCCCAGACATAGTTCTTGTTTAGCAAGTGTAAATGCAGTTTTAAAATGTATAGAGGTTTGAACAAAACCTATCTGTCATGGTTTTCAGTGGGATGAAATAGCCATCTGTCCTGCAGAAAGAATTTTCTCTTACAAAAGTAGGTATTGATTCAAGGTCATGGTGGGGCTAGAACTCAGTTTCCTACTCCAAAAAGCATAGGACCTCACAGCTGTCGGTTCCTGCAAGGGGCCCCTCTGTTGCCACATCATTCTGAGAGGAAAGGATGGTCAGTCAGCCCCTCCTCTCCCAGCCTCTGCTCTGACTGCAATGCAAGAAACAGCACCAAACATGAACAGCAATTTTAATGTTTTCATCCCTGTCAGTTTCAGATCTACCAAGCTGATGATCTCATGATGCTGTTCATATGCCCTACGCCTCCTATATCAGCTCCGAGCCAAAACTGTCAACCCTGGCCCTTGCAGTGTATTGATACCATAACTCCTATGTAACATGCTTATTTCCTTTTTAATGTTGTTCAGGGCTCCATTTAGCCAGTGATGCAGCAGTAAATAGCATTCTTCAGGAATAGCTCTGAAGTTGTGTGGCACACAAGCGCCTCAAACTTTGTATTTAAAAATGCATTTATACATGACATGAAAAATTACTCAGAATGTTTTGTTGTCAGCAATAGGAAGCGTAGTGAGGCCATTTGGCCTCACTCTCACCTGGAAGGGGAAGACCTTCCAAAAACACCCTGTTGGACAAAGCCAAATCATTACTGCTTGAGCACAGGCCCATGCATCTGAACTCTTGCCGCCCACCCTGAGCTAGGGCCTGGGCATCCTGACTGTTAGTCAGCGCGAGCATAGGCCTGAGTACCTGAACTGTTGCTGCCTAGCCCTGAGCACAGGCCCAAGTACTTGGACTGGTGGTCTATGTCTACACTCGCGGCTTCTTGTGCAAGCATGGCCATTCTTGCGCAAGAATCTGAAGAGCGTCTACACTGCCCGCCCGCTCTTGCGCAAGGAAATTTACAGTACAGCATGGTAAGAGAGGGCTTCTTGTGCAAGAGCTATGCTCTTTTTTAACAGGTGTAAGCCCTCTTGCGCAGGAGCTCTTGCGCAAGAGGGCAGTGTGGATGCTCGGCAGGGATTTCTTGCGCAAGAAAGCCCTATGGCTAAAATGGCTATCGGAGCTTTCTTGCGCAAGAGAGCGTCCACACTGCCATGGGAGCTCTTGCGCAAAAGCACAGCGCGCACATGGCAGTGTGGACATTTTCTTGCGCAAGACTTCTTGCACAAGAACCCTTGCACAAGATGTTCTTGCACAAGAAGCCACGAGTGTAGACATAGCTGTGGCTGCCTCACCCTGACATAGGGCCTGGGTCAGACTACTAACCTGTTCTGCTTGCTTATAATGAGGCAGGGTAGCCTCACTTTGACCTTGAACGAGGCCAAGGCTTCGATCCGATCCAGCACCAGCTCCCTGTGGCTGGAGTCTTAACTCAAGTAATGCCATCTGCATAAACAGAGCTGAGTGGAGGGGGCCAGGTTTTCTATAACCCCTGAACCTGTTCTTTGAAACACTTTCCAATTACTGAGCTCAGACACCATGAGCCAGGGGGTCTCTGTGGGAAAATTATTGAGATGATCAAGCAGCAGCAGGTGGCAGAAAAACAGGCCCAGTAGGCAATATTAGCAAAAGGATGCAACACAAACCAAAGAAGGCAATGCTGGGATAAGATAAGGCCCTAAGGAGATGACCCCGCTTGGGGTACTGTGTGCAGGCATAGGGGCCCATCCAACTGTGAAGGGACTATGAACCTGCAAAAAAGTCAGGTGATGAGGAGACACCAAGTCCAGAGAATTTAAGTTTTCAGAAAGTTTGGGGAAAACTGGGCTGAGTTCCACTGGAATGGAGTAAACTTTGGAGTAATCTGATATAGCAGCTACTGACCTCTGCCTTGCACCCTTCTCTGCCCTCTCCCATTGGAGGAGCTCAGTGTGCTCCACAAGCATTAATGAATGAATCCTTTTACTATTCTGCGAGGAAAGCCTGGCTCAACACCCCACGTTATAGATGGGGAGACTGAGGCAGTGACCTGTCCCGGCTCACACTGCAAGCAAGTAGAAGAGCTGCGCACAGAACCCCAGAGGTCCGACTCCTTGTCCATAGCCTTGTTCACTAGGCAATACTCCCTGTTGCTTTTTTAATATTTCAAAGGGAATTAAGGGAAAGTTTTCCCCAGTGAGGAGGGGAATATAATTTGATGCCACTGGATGTGGGAGTAAAATGGGGGAAGCTGGAGAGAACTGCTTGCAATGAGGAACAAAGAGAAGTTACCAGGGTAGGGGATTGGGACAGAGATGGCCCCTTAACTTGCTTCTCTGGGCTGAGAGGGCTGTGACAAAACAGGACGAAGAACGTGAGTTGAAGGAAATGGGGAGCCGCAGTGGTGCAGGAAAAGGATGGGAGGGAGTAGTCAGGGGCTGGATGGGGCCTGTTGACTGGAAAGTCCTATGTTCATGAGGACTTTCCTGAACATTTTGTTTCTCCTTCCCTCCTCACCCTTCATAATGTCATGGTGAACATCCCCTTCCCCTTTGTACTGTGACTCCAGGGATGAATATGGTCTGTGGTGATTATGGCCTGGAGGACACTAATTCTGATGTGGCCATGTCTACTCCTTGAGCTGGACCACCACAAATGTGGACATGACAGACATTGATATCAGGACCCTGCAGGCTGGAAGATGCTGCTGTTGAGTGTTTTTCTTGGTAAGCTAAATATAGAGAAGGCAGTGGACTAAATCTTTGGTTTGGTCGTGTCGCCTTCTGTGCTTCTACCTTGCTGGGCTCCGCACAGCTTTCAGGAACAGTTTGAGATTACAGAATTAATTAGAATAAAATTAATCAAATCACCCACCACCAGACTACTTGTGTCTGAGAGCTAAACAACTCAGCTGAGAAGGGATTTCACTGCCAGGGCTGATGCCTGTCCTCATTGCTATGCATGGCTCCCATTTGAATGGGTCTTTTGACTTGCAAGCCTACTACATGTGCTGGGGTGTGGATGACTCTTTGCAAATTGCTGATTGCCCTCAAGCCCCATGGACTTCACAGGGAGCTCTGGCTCTAGCACAGGGCTAAGTCAAATATGTAGTTAAATACTTAAGTCTGCCAGATTGGTCTGGAGAAGTCATGTGAACAGTATTACTTGCCTTTAAAAATGTTGTCTAGTCCCTGAGAGGTGGGGAAGCATCATTATCCTCACTTTGCAGATCTGGAAAATGAGGAACAGAGCTTTGCTCAAGGGAGGGGCTAGAAGTTTGAGGAACAACTCCTATAAGTCCTAAGTCTTTTGCTTATGCTCATTTCTCTGGGTCCATTCTGTCTCACAGCAGGCTTTCTTAGAAGATGTCTACTTCCAGTCAGGGCAGTAAGACCACAAGAACAAACTTTTGAGCCCTAGAGCAGTAGTTTCTAGCCAAGAACTTGTGCAAGAACTTGTGGCCAGTGTAGACAGATGGCAAGTTTTTGTGCAAAAGCAGCTGCTTTTGTGCAAAATCTTGCCAATGTAGACAGCCATAGTGTATGGAATGCTTGATGGTTTTAAATGTGCAAAGGAAAGCCAGCAAGGGTGTTCCCAGTGCTGGGAACCTCAATGTCTGGGCAATCATATATAAACACCCTCTTTTGTCCTTTAAATCTTAGCAGTGGTTGGACTTACAAAGTCACATGACCTCCCTAACTGGGAGGAACTGGCCAGGTAACTTCCCCATGTAAAAGGGAACCCATAAAACAATGGGAAGCTTAGCAGGATCTTTGTCTTTGGCTGGTGTGGCACTTCCAAGGGAAGGAACCAAAGACCCCTGGGAGAGGGAACTTTCCTAGTTTAAAGGCACCATTTTATGGTGAGTTTGTTATAAGTTTGTACTGAGGTTCTAGTGTTTGAATTAGCTAAGCATTTTCTGTTACTTTAAATTTGTAATCTACTTTGCTTTGCCTGTTTTCACTTATTACCACTTAAATCCTAATCAGAGCCAGCGTTGGGCCCTGAAGCTGAAAGTGTGCTGCTTTTTTTTTTTTTTTTTGGCTCAATTAAAATTGTGGGCCCCCGTCGAAGTTGTTCGAATTGGGTCTTGCACTTCCTAAAGCCGGCCCTGATCCTACTGCTTGTACTTAGTAGATAAAAGTGATTTTATTATCAAGTCCAGTGTAAATGATCGTTACCTGGGGGAGCAACCATTATATACATTCCCCCTTTCATTGCTAAAGGGGGCTTACCTAAACAATTCATTTGGGGTTCTGATCCCATTTGGGGAATGGTATCCCAGGAAACTGGGCCTCAAACTGCATTTTCCTTGGACCTGAAGAATTTCGGTGTCTGTATTACTCCTCGTGGAGGCAGTGATCTCAGCTCTGTTCCTGGGCTGGGGGAGACCAGGGAGCTGGCTCAGCAGGACAGGATGGTGAGAAGCCCCAGCGAGCAGGAAGGAGAGTGTGTCAGTGGCTTTGTCAGCACCCCGGGAAGCACCCCTAACAGGTCTTCTGTGATCTCACCCTGTCACAGGGAAGACTGGATAGATTTGAGTGTAGGGTATTTACCAAAAGCAATAGTGACCAGTTTAAAATGAAGTGGAAGTCTTAATTGGGTTTTGTGATGTGGACACTAGTCTGTTCAAAATTACCCATCCCAGCTGGTAAAGCGTGTTTTGAACATGTGTTCACCATGTTGTCATGATCCCCCTATGACATCATGCAGGGATCTCCCTAACTTTGGCTCATGCAGATGTAAGCTTTTGGTAGATGAACCTTAGATGTGTCTTGAACCAGAGAGACTCAGGGTCTACGTCTACACTGCAGGCTTCTTGCGCAAGAACTGTTTTGTGCAAGAGTACTTGTGCAAAAGGTCGTGCGCAAGAGCATGCTTACGCTGCCATGTGCTTTTGTGTAAGTGTCCATTGTGCTGTGGACGCTCTTGCGCAAGAAACCCCTGTTGCCCAACCACACTGCCCTCTTGTGCAAGAGGGCTTATTCCTTCTGGGAAGAAGAATAACTCTTGCGCAAGAAGCCCTCTTTTCCGACGCTTTACTGTACATTTACTTGTGCAAGAATGCGTGTGCAGTGTAGACGCTCTGCAAGTTTTTGTGCAAGAACAAGCGTTCTTGTGCAAAAAGCCTGCAGTGTAGATGTAGCCAGGGAGTAAAGTGAAAGGCAGAACTCCAATTAACTTGTGCTGCCAGGGTAATAAACGGCTTTAGGTGTGGTGCTGCACAGTTCCTTAGAAGGCATGTCGAGCGGTGGATGGGTTGCCGAGTGCCCCTGCTGATACCAACAGTTCTGTCACTTGGTATGAAAAGAAAGCTCTGTAAATTCACTCCTATGCACAAATGCCTCTCTGAGAAGTCAGTCCAACTCCTACCTCCTCCGTGGGGCTTGTGACTGACTCGCCCTGTAAAGTGTCCTATGGTTTTCTGGGAGATGGGATGCTATGTAAAAAGAAAGTGCATTATTATTGTGCTAAGCATTGTCCTTCTCAATCACTTCCCGATTTCAGTCCCCCTGCACTTATTTAAATACACAATCTGGGCCCCTGTGTACAGGCTCACCAGCTCTACACAAAACTTTGCTGCAAAGATGTCTCTGGTTCCCTCTGCCTGAAAGAGTTGCAGAGACTGGAGGGTGGTGAGGCTGCTGAGAGCTCCTCCATCCAGCACTGTGGGAGGCAGTGAACAAAAAAGAGCTGGCTCCTGCACTGAGGTCTCTGAAAATGTGAGGTGACAGTTCTCCACATCCGAGCACAGTTTTGTATTCTGAGGGTATGTCTACACTGCACTCCAAAATCGAAATAAGATACGCAATTTGTGCTATACAAATTGTGTATCTTATTTCAATTTTATTTCGAAATAGGCTATACGGTGCCAAATTTCAAAATAAAGCGCTATTTCAAGCCATCCCTTATTCCTCCTGCAACAAGGTTTACAGGGATGTCAAAACAGCGCATCCATTATTTCAAAAAATATATTGAAATAACAGGCGCGTTCCTTGGATGCTGGGTTGCTATTTCAGAATACCTGTGGTATCCCGAAATAGCCTTGCAGTGTAGACATACCCTGAGTAGCAGGAGAGTGATTATATCTGTCCAGGTCTCTGCTAAGCCCGAGGGAACACACAGCTTGGCACTTCCAGCTGTCCTCAGATCAAGGAGCTGGCAGGGAGCCTGAAAATAGCATATTTCTCCTGATATAATTTCTAGCTCCCGGAATGATTTCCAGGATGATCAGCAGAGGCAAACACTCTGGAAATGGGAACCTGGAAAAAAATGTTAATGCCCTCAAGACTGTGATGGCCTAAGAGGCTGAATCCTGCCCCAGTACACGCTGACATCATTATCTGTGAGCCTGCATGTGAAATGAATTGAGACTCCCCAGGCTAGGATCCTGCTGGAACCCTAATGAAAAGTCCCTTCTCGTTCTTCCATGCAGACAATAAGAAATAACCAAAGAAACCTTCAGCCTCCCCAGGCCTATTCATTATATAACTAGCTTGATTCATGATCAGTCTTTCTTTGATAATCTGTGTGCATCCCCCTGAATATATGGTGTGTGTACCTATGCATATGCATTTAGAAATGACATATGGGTATTGATATATATGTATAGACACACAAAATGTCAGTTTATCTACCCCACAGCCCATTGTTTAGGAGACAGACTGGTCTTCTGAATTTTTTATGGCTCTACTTAGCTTGGAGACAATCCAAAGGTCAAACTCTGTACTGTATCTCCAGTCACCTTGCCAGTCAGCACAGATCATAGGGCTCTGGTACTTTCTGAATTGCTGATCGCCTACAGGGCACTAAATTACTGCCATTACACTGCAATTCACTGCACAATATTACTCTTTGATACACTATCTGCCTTTGTCTGGCTGCATAGCTGCGAGAGCGGTATGCATTATTTACCAGGCTAAGTACACAGCTGCTGCTGCCGCACAAACAGAGGAGAATTGGAACTGCACTTTCAATGTAAAAAGGCGGCATGTGGTGTTGTCATCACTTCCCATGTAGGAGCTAGCTTGCGTTCTTCCAGTGTCTACCTCAGCCCTTGTTCAGATGGTCACTGTCCTAGAGACAAACCCCAACAAACATTTAACCAGGACTTTGGAACCACCAAAGACATTTAATCTTCCTCCCCATCCTACAATCCAGCCCAATTCTTATTCTGAGCCAGCATCTTAGTCAGGGCTGTGGAGATGCCCATCCGCTGCAGAGATGCTTAGTAAGGGTTGTAGTCATGCAGCCTCGCCACCTTGATGTAACAAACTCCTAATAACCAGGGTCACAGCAGTCATGTTTTGCTTTATTGCAAGGCAGTGGCTGCAGTGTAGTACGACCTCCCTCCAAGGCTATGGCACCTCTGTGAAGTTGAAGAAGGAACTTCTTAAACATCGGTCAGGTGAAAAACAGAGTTTCCAATTCTGACTCTAAGTGCAAGGGGATTAAGACCTTGGTCAAGTCCTCCCACCTTCCATATCCCTCCCACCCCTGCTTCATGTCAGTGCCTGGGTTAGAATGTGTCTTATCCTTCAAGTAGCATACACCTTTGATTGTAAAGGATGCTGCTCCCGGGGCTTAAGGTGGAAGGCAGCCCTGCACAGTGAGGCACAGGTGAGCAGGCTAATACACATTCACAAATTCAAGCCACCAGTCTCTGGCCTGCTGAGATGGGATGGGACCCATCCAAATTGACTGAGAATCCAGTTGCCGCTCAGGTTAATATTTGCTCAATAGCTCAATGTCAGAAGCAAGTGAAGTGGGGAGGGAGAGCTGGGAAGCTTGTTATTACTACAGAGGGACTTAGAGTGGAATTGGCCTGTATTTCAATAGTGACTGCTCTGATTGTCTTCCCTCTCCACAATGTGTTCGGGGGACTCATTTGCTCTTTCTCCATCACGTACCCTTAGTTTGAGCTGGCCCCATTACCGCTCACCATTAGGAAACAGATTGCAGGCTGCTTTCTCAGCGCATCCCCAAAAGCAGTCCTTAAAGGAGATAGATTTCTGATTGAAATCCTCCGTCAATTGCTGCTGAGAGTCATCTGATGCAGCACAAGCACACTTCTGGTGAAATTGCCAGTAAAAGAGGCTGAGTTTCACCAGGCCTTAGATTCTCACTACCTTCTACTTAATGGCTGCACAGTAATGTCTCCTCTTCATACACATCCTCCCTCCCTGCTGTCCCACTTGTATTGATCCATGGAAGAGGAACAGAAGAATAAATCAGTCAGCAGATATATCAAGCCCTCTAGTCCTCACTCAAGGGCTGTCTACATTGGCATGATTTTGCACGAAACGCCTGCTTTTGCGCAAAAACATGCCGCCTGTCTACACTAGCAACGAGTTCTTGAGCAAGAACACTGACGTTCTAATGTGTGAAATCCGTGCTTCCTGCGCAAGAACTATGATGCTCCCACTCAGGAATAAGCCCTCTTGCGCAACTGTTCGTGCGCAAGAGGCCAGTGTAGACAGGCAACATGAATTTCTTCAAGAAAGCCTGATGGTTAAAATGGCCATCGGAGCTTTCTTGCACAAGAGAGCATCTTCACTGGTATGGATTCTCTTGTGCAAAAGCACATATCAGTGTAGACACTCTCTTGTGCAAATACTTTAACGCAAAACTCTTGTTAAAAGTATTTGCGCAAAATCTTGCCAATGTAGACGTAGCCAAGTTGTACGTGGCCTCGCAAGCACCACATGCTTTCCCTTCCCAAGCCGGGTCACCATTAGTGCTAAGAAGTTTCTCTCAGCTTCCCGACTCTGCAAAGGTAGCCCAGATTCTCCTCTGTGGTGCCCTGCAGAGTGTGTAGTTGGATATTGCACTGGGCCTATGTGGGGTAGAAAAGATGGAATTTTCCCTTCAAACTTAGCCAGGGTATGGGTCAACCAAGCAGTCACTTCACAGTTGGTAATGCAGCCTCCAGACTGTAGCAGCAGCAGCAGGCTTTGCACTCCTATGATGAATGGGGTAAGTTTGGGCTAAGCTAAGTCAGCATCGTTTGTGATTCCATCAGTCCTGCTTCTTCCTTCCAGAGACTCTAGAACCACCCAGCTGTCCTCTGGGGGACATGGAGTAGGGGAGCCAGCCCAAACATATAAAGCAGAAATGCTACCACTGTGCTACTTCTAGGGCCTCATCCCTGTACCTCTTTACGTGTTGATAGAGAGTTTGAGAGCATGGTGCGCTGGGACGTTTGTCCATCCTGGCAAAGTGGCACAAGAGCTTGCGATGCCACTTTTGAGTATAAGGAGCGATTAAAGGCCAGATCTTTGTGAGACTGTGACATTTCACCCAAGTCAAAGCACTTTACGCTCAGAAATGGGTGCTAACAGTGCATGTGGAAAGCCTCTAACCATTCTAAGTCTGCCTTTAAAGAGGTTCCAGGTTCCTGACATATATCAATGGAGGTAGTAGGCAGGTTTGATAGACCTTAAACACATCCCCATTAGAAATCATGCTGTAGTGAAATCTCACTCAGTAAATTTAGCCCATAGACTCATCTGATCTCTCAGAGCATCTTCTAACTTTTCCAGACATCCACCAACAATAATATCCAGTGACTTTCTGGTGATCCTGTTGAAGCTGTGAAGTACACACAGGTTGTCAGGGGTCATATATGTAATATCAGTGCCCTCTTAGACAACATGAAGATTGCCCGGAGTGGTATACCTAACAGCATGCCACAGTCGCAGCATACCACAGCTGGACAATTGGCTTCAGAAGATTGTTCAAGAAACCTTGGCTTTCTAAAAACCTCTTTGATATGAGTGAAAAAGGCAGATATCCACCCCCAAGTCAAGAGACTAGATCCTATAGGAGGAGGGATATGTCTGTGCATTTAGGATATGCACTGTCTAGTAATTTGATCATGAGACTGGGAGTCACTGTTATGGGCTTCATTGCTGGTTCTGCCAATGATTCACTGCCTAGCCTTTCTCTTGTCACTTACCCTTTTCTGTCTTGCAATTTCTCCTTGAGTAAAATGGATGTAATACTAAACTGCCTTCCCCAAGGATGAATCACTCCTGTCTGCCAAGGGAGCAATGCTTCCTCTAATTTTTTCCATTCCTGAACAGAATACATTTTGTTGTGTGCACCAAGGCACGTGCACCACCTATAGAAACACATGCTGCAGATGTGGGTGCTCTGCTAATCAGCGGGGCAGCACCTGACTCTCTCCTGGGTGGCTGCCCAAATGCACAGCTTATAGGGAACACTGCTCAGGAGAAGGGGCTTGTAACCGTTTCGGTCCTTTGTGCGAGCACTCCTTGGTGGCTTAAAGGGGTCTTGCCGTATTTACTCACCTGTCTGCAGGCGAATCAGTGTCCAGTCTGTGGCCTGGGTTCAGGCCTCTTCTTTAGACCCCTTGCTCGGGTGTGGGTTGCAAGCGAGTTGGAGGGGACCCAGGCCCACCCAGTCCTCTGGGTCCCGGCCCAGGGACCCTATACATAGCGGATTACCTGCCAAGTTTCAAAGTCTGTAATTGCGGTCACGTCCCTGGGCCACTTCCCCAGAATGTTGCTTCATCTAGTTTTTCTCTAGGGCCCTGTTGCTGAATTCCCCTCATCCGGGGTTCTACAGGGTGTTGTTGGCTAGCCTTTAGCCCCAGGATCTAGCTATGAGGCCCAGCTCCCACTCGGAGCTGTCCAAGGTTCCACTGTTCCCCAGTGAGCCCAGAGGTCTGCCTAGGTTGAGCTCCAAGAAAGAACTGACAGGCCTTAGCTTCCAGCTCCTTATATAGCAGCCTGATTGGCTGTAGTGAAGGCTGCCCCTCTACCCTGCTCGGAGGACCTCTCCACTGCTACTGCTGCTGGCCAGGGTGCTGGAAGGCCTCCAGCGGAGAGGTCGGGGTTTGTCCACCCTATCACAGGGCTGCCGTGCTGAATAGGTCTAAGCAATT
Source organism: Pelodiscus sinensis (assembly GCF_049634645.1). Classification (NCBI taxonomy): domain Eukaryota; kingdom Metazoa; phylum Chordata; order Testudines; family Trionychidae; genus Pelodiscus; species Pelodiscus sinensis. The sequence goes on from NC_134713.1 coordinate 140,822,225, forward strand.
TTTACATTTTGGTATGGAAAATGCATCCTTGAAATTAACCAAAACTCTTCGTCAAAGGGTTAAATATAAGGGCCACTGCAAAACAACCTGACCTTCAATGGGCTAAAATGGCGTCTCTATTAGCTGGACAATCTCAGATGAAGGGGATGGGCAGCTTACTTGCTCAGCAGTCAGAACCAAGTGGCTGATGTTGAGGATGGCAGGATTTTTGAGTAAGAGGCCAGGCAGTGACACAGTTAGGAAACACAGAACTACCACCCTGCACCATTTTGTGAAGATGGAGAAGCAGCTGCTGGCTAATAGGGTAGAGATGCTTTTCTATTGATGAGCGTCTGAAAGTGCAATTTATTTGCTGTGGCTTCTGCTGTCATTGGTCACAAGCACAACTGTCTGTGAATGAAGCAGACTAGGAACACAATCCCCTGGCTTGGGTCAGCTCATTTCTTCCCCAACAAGGGATCAACCCACTTTGGAGTCCTGCACTACATGGTGGCTCAGGACCTAGGAGGAGGAGTACCTGTGCATGGCCACGGACAGAGGTGCTATTCCAGATTTTCTTGCAGGCAGCCCCTTGGCTGGGAATGCAAGACCAGCACTTCATAGCAGAAGGCTTGGAAGGCAAAAGGTAGTAACAATAGCTCTCCATGCATGAGACACATTTTCTTTTCTAATTTGTGATTTGAACTATGAATGGCACAGACAAGTGGAATTTGAATGTGTCATAATGACATACAAGTGGACTCCACAGTGCTGAAACATTACAACTTAGAGGAGAAAACATGCCAAATGACTTAGCTCCAGCCTCCAATAGCCAGTTTTAGAAATGACATGAAGAGAACTGCTTTGGAGCAGCTGTCAGAGGTGTAGAGGGGGATGGAGCACAACACAGAATGGGGGAGGGATGTAAAGCAGCTAGAAAAACCAGACAAAGCTACTTTGCATTCTGCCCTGGACTGGTGCCGGCGGGTAAGGAGTTGCAGGAAGGGCCACCCAGAAGGGCAGGGAGGGAGCACGGCATTTAGCCATTAAAACTGGCATAGGCATAGGAGGGTGGTGCCCCTCGAATGTTACCATGAGTCACCTATGGTCCAAGGTGCAGCTAGCTGTTTGGCTTGCCATGGCTTGCCAGTGTGTTGCTGTCAGGGAGGGGTGGAAATGTTTCTCCATTCAGTGGTGGCATGTTCTGCTGCCATCTCTATAGTTCTTCATCCTTGATGGACACATGACGCCTTGCTCCTGTACACATCCCCATAGGAGTGTCTCCATTTCAGGCTTGCACTTGGAATTTGCCAGTTGTGGCCTAGTTTCTGTTGAAGAAAACTCATGGTCCTGTTCTATTCCTGATGTGCAGGGCTGCCCTGCATGTAGTCATTCAGCCTGAAGGGGCTGGTTTATCAACCAGCTGAGCCGAGACCCGCTTGTCTAGTTGCCAGTGCTCGGGAAAAGGCCTCCTTCCAGCTCTGAATGTGTTAAACTGTAGAGTTGACTTTTACATTATCGCGTACATAGGTTTTTATGGCTACTTACAGGTTTTGAGTGGCAGTCAGTGCTCTGAGCGGCAGGGGCCTATCAATGCTGTTGGAAAGCCCCATGGGCTGGCTGAGGGACTGGTAACTGAGTTAGCTTGGGAGAACCTTCTGGAGAAACCTTCAGAGTTACTCAGTTCTGAGACTGTTTGGTTTAGTGAATTTCTCTTCCCTTCACAGTTTGTTATTCTAGGACAGCAACATGGCTACCCTCTGACCCCGAGAAGGAAGTGCTCTCCAAGACTCCCTGGTGGGTGGGTCCAGCCTCCTAGCCCCACCCACAGGAAGTCGGAGGGAGAGACTAGCAGTATAAGAGTGGAGAGCTCAGTCAGAGTCAGGCAGCTGACCAGTGCAGATGCTTGGCTCTCACTCCTGCCTTGAAGGGCCCAGCCACGCTACCTCCAGCCAGAAGACTGGGTCGGACTGGCCTGACCCCTGCTGACTCCCGAGCCCTGGCCCAGGCTGCCAAGGTCCCAGCCACTGCCACCTGAAGATGCGCCAAGCCTGCCAGGACCCTCACTGGGTCCCGATGCCTGGGCTGGCCCACCCAGATACCTGCTGGAGCCCAAACCCATGGACACCCTGCCAGCTCCTCCATCTCCTGCTGATCCACCCTGGGATGGCTGAGGAGGTGGAGGTTGGGTGGGCAGCGTGTCATGGCCTGGAACCCCATTGACCCCTCAGCCTGATTGACATGTAACAGCCTGGATCCCTGCTGACTAGTGGCCACCACTAGGGCCCTAGGCTGGGATGCAGTGGAGTAGGGAGGGCCCGCATCTCCCTCCCCTGCCACCCTTGCCCTTGGATGGCAGGTTCCCCCAGTGGGGGTAAAACCCCTGTGCTTCTCGGCTGCTTAGCAGTGAGGAGATTCAACCCCTGCCCGGCCGGGATTCGGCCGGACTGTATTCTGCTACACCGCTGGTCATAGTGACTTGTCGCCTTGACCCAGGGCTGCACCTTAGACTTTGGACTCTTGATTTGCTTCTGTGTTAACCCTCTTATCTGTTTGCCCCGCCCTGACCCAGGGCACGGCCCTACAAACTGTCTCTCGGTCAAAGACTTGGCTGAGGCGTGCCGCACGGACTAGTGGGCACCTAAGGGAGTCAGCATGGCCACTTGCTGATGGCGGACCCTGTACGCAGACCCTGAACACAGGCCTTGGCTTGAAAACAGACATCTCATCCCTTAGAAACTTCCTTTACCCATGCAGCTTGCACTCCAGCTGGAATCTCAATCCCTCATGTATAACACCAAAATCAATGCCACAGCAGCTAATTGGGATGCCACAAATGAGGAATTCAGCCCTTGGATGGGGCAGAAGAGGCAGGAACCTGTAAAGATCCTGGTTTTTTGCTAACCTCCCCAGCGATTAAAATAACAGAGGAACAAAAGTGCAGGCAGGACTGGCTAGATAAGCAGAAATGTTCATCAGAGTTCTCCAGATGGTGCCAGTTCCTCATTAATTCTCCCTTATGTGTAAAAAAAATAAAATAAATAAAGCTGATAGTAGTATTTAGCCCTTCTCTAACACCTTCCTTCTGAGGATCTCACAGCATTTTACACCCTCTAGTTAAGGAAGAATTGCAACTCCCTGGAGAGGGAGATAAATATGATCTGCCCAGATGGGGCAAACTGAGGCACACAGGGTGAGCAAAATGTTCTCCATGCACAAGGCAGCACAAGGAGCACTGAATCAGAGGCCCTACACATCTTTCCCTGCACCCCCAAGGTGCAGTGAGAGAAAAGGAATCTTCAGTTGTTCAAAACAGCCCGTGAGAAAAAGAGAATGTTGTATTGCTGGGATCCACAACATCTTGTGAGTTGTTGTCTTGCCCCTCACTTGCAATGTTTGCGATGCAGCACTGCAGCAATATGTGACAGTACACCATGACAACATAAGGAATGCAAAGGGTGATATGTGTGCAAGCAAGAGAGAGGCTCACTGGTCTAATTGAGCCTCAGGCTGTGGGAGGGAGGTTGGGTGGGGGAGCGCTGCAAGCTGTGGGAGGGAGGTTGGGTGGGGGAGTGCCTGGGGGATTGGCTCCTGTGACGGAGGGTCTCTGAGTGCTACTGCCTGCCTGCTCTTCCTGTGTGCTCCCCACTGCATCCCCTAGCCTTGGCCAATTGCTGGGCACAGCACATGAATACACACACACACTGGGCTGCAGGGATGCTGGTGCTTGCAGCCACAGAAAGTGAGTGGGCAGAAGCTGCTGGAACCACACTGCACTCCTAGTGGTGGTGGGGGACGGGAGCGATGGTAGCATTTTAAATCACCTAGGGATACCAGGGGGGCTGGGTGATGCACAGGGGTTGCTCATGCAGCAGCAAGGAGGCCGGAGGACACACGGGACAAGAGGAGGCAGGCTACAAGTTTTGGTGGCACCCAGCCCTGGGCCAGGAGTGTTTCTGGTGCCGGGGCACCACAGGCCCATATAACTCACCACCAATGCTCTTCTAGTCATGAGAATCCAGACTGGGACAAATGGCAGCCACCATGGAGAACAGGAAAGCTCCATGAGTAACTCTGTGTTGCTCGTGTCTTTTTCTAGAATCACCATGTTCCCCTTCATTTGATTCAGGCTCAGACTTTCTCCTCCTCAGTCAAGATTTGTCGCTTAAAAAAATTAAGTTTATAACACCAAACACAACATACAGCAGTAGGCAAGCTGCTGGTAAAACTCTGCCTTGTGCCACCAAGATGCCAAATTCAGACATACCACGACGGCAGCTAAGACTCAGCATTTCATCTCCAGAGTGCTCAACAAACACCAACGTAGTTAATCCTCAGAATGATGGTACACAAATAATTTCACACCACTTTACTGTGAAGCGGGTATTAGTCCTCTTGTGCAGGTGGAGAAACTGAGGCATAGAGAAGTGTCTTTCCATAGCTCACTCAGGCTACGTCTATATTGGCAAGATTTTGCGCAAATACTCTTTAACGCAAGAGTTTTTGCATTAGAGTATTTGAGTAAGAGAGCGTCTACACTGGCATGTGCCTTTGCGCAAAAGCACATCTTTTGCGCAAGAGCATCTGTGCCAGTGTAGATGCTCTCTTGCGCAAGAAAGCTCCGATGGCCATTTTAAACATTGGGCTTTCTTGTGCAAGAAATTGATGTTGCCTGTCTACACTGGCCTCTTGCGCAAGAACAGTTGCGCAAGAGGGCTTATTCCTGAGCGGGAGCATCAGAGTATTTGCACAAGAAGCCCTGATTTTATACATTAGAATGTCAGTGTTCTTGTGCAAGTACTCGCAGCCAGTGTAGACAGGTGGCAAGATTTTGCGCAAAAGTGGCTGCTTTTGCACAAAATCTTGCCAATGTAGACACAGCCTCAGTGATTTGGTCAGTGCTGGGGTCAGGAAACAGGAATTCCTGAGATCTGGTTGGGAGAATAGACTGTGCCTTTGTTTCAAAAAGGGTGAGTATAATAATTCATGGAGTTTAAGGCCCGAAGGGATCCTCTCTGATCACCTGTATTACACAGGCCATTACTTTTCACCCAGTTTTTCCTTTAGGGAGCTCAATAATGTATGTTTGACAAAAGCCTATCTTCCAGAAAGGCATCCGGTCATTATCTGAAGACATCCAAAGATGGAGACTCCACCCCTTCCTCTGGTAGTTTGTTCCAATGGTTAACCACCCTCACGGTCAACAATGGTGATTGTTTGGTCAGTTTGTTGTAGTCTCTGTAGAAGACATAAAAAGTCAGACATTGAGAAGCAGGAAGCTAAAACAATGAAATAAACTGCTAAATTACACATGGTTCACCCTAGCAATGGCGTATCCCCAGGGCTATATGCAGCTGTGGGCCAAACCTCCCATTCAGCTGTGTTTGACCAAAGCAATCAGGCAGTCGGCTGAAACTGGTTTTTCTGTGTTCTAACAAATCTTTTAATTTAAGTGCTATTTAAAAAAAAAAAGGTTGAAGCAAAAAATCAAGTAGAAAGATAATTTGAATAAAATAGGAAAATCATTAGAAGTCAGGCTCCACACTCCCAGAAGGGGCAGGGCTGAGGGCAGACATATCCTTAGCACTGCTTAGGCCACAGTGTTGCTTCCCCCCAGCCATGTGCTAGAGCTGGAGCAGGGCTGTGGTGCCACCCCAGAGCAAGTTGCTCTGCCCCTTCCAGCTCCAGCCCTGAGGAAGCAGGTAGTAGCTGCCCAGCTGCTCCTGAACTGGAGCCAGGCCACGGTGTGGCCTCAGAGGAAGCCACCTGCAACAATCCCAGGCTCTGGAGGCTGCTGCCTTATTCATTCTGCCACTGAGACCCACTTCACCTCCCTACTTTCAGCTGATGCCAGTTCATAGCCCCAGAGCAAGCTGCCTGCCCCACCAGCCCTGGGGAAACTGGTGGTGGCTGCCTGGCTGCTCCCAGAGTGGGCAGCTTGCTCTGGGGCTGCACTATTTCCAGGCTCCCAGATGTGGTACATAGCCAGAGTGGGCCACGTGGTGCCTGCCTGTAGCGTGGCTGCAGTTCCAGCTCTGGGAAGCTATTGGTGGCTGCCCAGCTGCACTGAGGGTGGGGGCGTGGCTGGGACCTGAAACCAGAATCCCTAGCTCTGGAGGCTGAGGCCTTATCCTAGAAGTCATCAACCTAGGGCTCACTAGGGGTGTGTCTACACTGAACTGTAACTTGAAATCAAATATGCAATGTGAGCTACGCAAATTACGTATCTTATTTTAATGCTATTTCAAAATACACGGTGCCAAATTTCGAAATAAAGTGCTGTTCTGAATCGTCCCTTACTCCTCGTGGAACGAGGTTTACAGCGACGTCAGAATAGCAAGCCCAAAATAACGGGCTTGCTGTTGAGACACGGGATAGGTATCATGAGATTAGTTTGTGGTCACCTAGCCTCCAAGTCATCCGTCTCAGTAGAGGAAACCAAGATCTGAATAGGTCTTGGGAACTGAACTTCCTGCTAGATTTCCCAAAGGATGGGGGCCAGATACCTTGTGAAAGTAGAGTGGTGTGGGATAACTTGCAATGCTGTTCCCCAAACTGCACCAGTTCTGTGGATAAACTGAAGACTCCCATCTCCAGGAACATGAGGCTGAGGCCTTTCACCAGTTACCTCTTAGAAAGATGTAAAGAAAAAGAAGGAAAAGCCTCAGATTTTAGAAGGCTTATGCCCAGATCCACAAAGGTTATTTGCCTGACTACCTGTGAGGATCTGGGTCTTTGCACAGTTCAGGTCTTTTTTTCCTTGAACATACATAGCTTGGGTAACTAAAGGGTGAATGGCTGATGAAATGCCTTTATTACATCCTGCAGGTGGCTCTTACCTGAATGCAGTAACTGGATAGCTTCTTGTATTCCCAGATCAGTTATATTCTTATCTGAAGTTCTTTATTCATCCTCTAAAACTGCTTTAATTTATATCTCCCCAGCAGGCTATCAACCCTGCTCTGAGTACACTCTATTTAGCTGTGTATATAATCGTGTATGGTAATCCACAAAAACATCATTGATACCTTGTTGCTGGGATAATAAGCATCCCTCTTTATCCTCTCTAAGAGGAATGTTTTTATCTCCTTGTTCTCTTTTCACCAGGCAGGCTAATAATTTCTTGGCTTTATCACTACCTTCTTGGGTATTGGACTATTCCCCATGCATGGTATGTACTGTACTGTTCAGCCAGGCTGAGTTCAGCATTTCTTCCAATATTTTAAGAGCACTTTGTGTAAAACCCTTTCTTTTTATTTGCCTCACATTTCCCCAATCTTAGGACTGACACGTCTTTTCCCATCCCATTTTGTAACAATCTATTGCTTTGATTTTTTTGGCCGCCCACATGTGACACGGTAAAGCCTCTTGTGCCGAGCAAAGGAGAAGTGGGAGTCAGGACTCCTGGGTTCTGTGCTACTGCATCGCAGCAAGTCACTTTCTCTCTCTCTCTCTGTTTTATTTTTCCCATCTGCGAAACAGAGACGATTCTTACCGACACACCTCCCCACAAAGAGACATTGTGAGTCTGAGGCCATGTCTAAGTTGACTTAAGTTATATTGACAATCGTAAAGCACTGCAATTATATCGCTTGTGCACATCCACATGACACTCCTTGTGTTGGAGAGCGTATCCACAGTTAATGCCCTATTGGTGACAGAGAGAACAGTGCACCATGGGTAGATATCCCATGGTGCAAATTGCCACCTTCTGCCAATGAAGAGTTCTGAGAATGGATCTTATGGGGGCAGTTTTCACTGGGAGGCAGTTTTCTCTGTCCCGTAATTTCAAGGGCTTCCAACTATGTTCCGAGCTGCACCCTCCATCTCTGTCTGAAGGCAGGGATTCTGCACTGCCTCCTGCTATAAAGAACAATTTGGGCCTATGATGAGGTGTTCCCCACACTAGGCAACAAGGAGGTAAGTAAATTTTTAGCCTCAGCCAGTCCTACCCCATTGCACCAGCAAATGCTCCATCCAGTGGAGGCATTAAAAAGGCCTGGAAATAGCTCATTTGGGGGAAGATGTGGAAGAAAGCAGACCTGCAGCACACATCCAGCAGGCAGAGAGAGAGAAGGGGGAAGCCCCAGACACAGCTCTCCCAAAGGCAATCCCCCATGAGGGAAAAGAGGATTCAACCCAGAATCAATCAGAAAGGGAAGTACCCTCCTTCTCCCCCGCAAGTGGACCCTGGAGTTTGGTAATCCTCTTACTTTCCTGCCTTGGTCTCCTCCAGCAAGGGGAAGCCTTGGGCCATGCTGATGTGGGGGAGAGAGGGAAATAGGTAATGGGAGAGGCCCAGGGAAGACAGCCTTACGCAGCCTCAGTTGCCAGACCACTGATAGCCCAAAGGGCTGTGGGTAAGAGCCTGATGAAGTAAGTGGGAGGTCCAGGTTCACCAATAACAACCTGCCTGGTGGGCATGGTTTACTGTTGGGATGTGAACGGTAACCTGGTTACCTGGTAAGTATCACCTTTAATGGGTGATGCTTACTGGGTAATGCTAAACTGTTACTGTGGAGCAACTTCCCATCCATGGCCCGCCACAGGCAGGGGGCCACTTCAGCCCACCTGGCTGGAATGCCCCCCCCACTCCTGTTTAATCAGCTAACTGGTTAAACTTAATGTTTAACTGATTAATTAAACAGGATTTTGCATCCCTAGTTTATAGCATGATTAATAGGCCACGCTTCCCAACCAACTCCCAAATGAGAACCTTTACGTGGCCCCGGTCTATCCTGAAGCAGCTACATCAACAGACATGGCTTCTTCTCTGTGGTATTGCAGGCGCTGGCAGATCATCAGAGTCATTTCACTGACTTTGTGGCCGGGGAAGTACCTGATGCACACATCGTCAGGAACACTGGCATGTACAGATAGCTGCATGCTGGGAATTTCTTTCCAGACTACACAATTCCAATAGAAGATGAGGAAATGCCTATAGTGATCCTGGGAGACCCGGCCTACCCCTTCTTCCTGGAGCTCATGAAGCCTTACACCAGAAAAACTTGACAGCAGCAAGGAGTGCTTCAACAACAGGCACAGCGAGTGCAGAATAACTCTAAAATGTGCATTTGGCAGAGTAAAGGGTCACTGGTGGTACCTTTTTAGCAGGTTAGACCTTAATGAGGAAAATATTTCCCTGGTCATAGTGGCCTGCTGTGCTCTGCCTAACATTTTGGAAGTCAAGAGGGAAAAGGTTCCCTAGAGTGGCTGTAACACTTGTGTGGATTGCCTGGCAGCTGATTTGGAGTAGCCAGATACCAAGGCTAGTAGAGTGGTTCAACAGAAGGCTTTGAAGCAGCATTTTGACAATAGGCCTCAGTAAGGTGTCTTTTTGTAGTGTTGCCTGGCTTACATCCTCCTCCTACTCAGTTTCCTTGTCCAGCACTTCATCCTCAGAACTGACTCTCTTGGATGTTGCCTCCAGTCTCCTGAAGTATCTATCTGCCTCTTGGCAGTGGAGGCGGGGTCATTGCTGAGCATGGTGTGCAATGATGTAGAAATGGGATGTTTTCGGTGCCGCATCAGATCAGCAGTTGGCTTTTCTTGTCTTCTGGAACACCTGCCTCATGTGATCTTAGCATGGCACTGCCATAGGTCCCTTGTGTGCCACTTCTAATCCATGCCATGAACAATCTACTCATAGATATCAAAGTTTCTATGGCTGGATGAGAGATTCAGCTGCACAACCTCCTTTCCCCACAGACCCAGCAGATCCAGGAGCTCCTGGGTAGTCCAGGTGGGAGTGTATTTACTGCTAAAAGCTGGCATGGTCAGCTGGGAAGACGAAACCTGACTTTTGTCAACAAAACTATGTAATGTAGACAAGGCCTTTGTTAATATTTTGAAATTGCTCTGAGTTCTTCACACAGAAGATATTATACAAAGGAAAATGTTATGATTAGTATTGCCTTGCTATTAATCTTCAGGCGTGGAAGGACGCCCTTGTGGTGAAGGCACAGAAGAATCTAGGAGATCTGAGTTCTACTCCAGACTAGGTCATAGACCCCTGTGGGAAACTGACAAATTGCTTACTTGCATGCTGCCTCGGTTTCCCCATTTACGAAGACGGGCGTTAATGATTCTGATGAGCCTCAGAAAGAGGTTGTGAAGCTCACATAAATGAAATATTGTAAAAGAGGTTGAGCCCTTCAGCTGGAAGATACAATATTAAATGCAAAATATCATGTAAACGAATTCAGTTTGGCAACCCCTATTTAAATCCATTAACAAGAAAAGTGTTTATTCTCCAGCTTCTGATAATGGGGACATTTTTAACATGGTATGAATTATTTAATGCATATGATAATAGTGAATGAGGTCAAAACATATTGTTATGGTGAGGAACTGAAGCTGGCCTTCATTGAGATAAATGTAAGGAACAATTGAGTTCTTTTACAGAATAGACTGCTGAAACTATAAGGGTGTGTCTAGACTACAGGGTTTTGTTGACAAAAGTGGACTTTTGTTGACAAAACTATACCTGCGTCTACACTGCCGCTGAGTTCTGTCGACATAATGTCAACAGAACAGCAGTTTTGTCGACGGCAGTAAACCTCATTCTTCGAGGAATAACTCCTTTTGTCAGCAGAGTTCTGTCGACAGAATGCATTATTGCATGTACACTATCTTTGCATGTACACTGTCATGTCGACAAAGTGGCTTGCTTTATCGTCAGAACTGGATGTTGTCTAGACGCGCTTCTGTTGACAAAAGCCTGTAGTCTAGATGTACCCTAAGCGCCACTGCCCCTAATACAGGTTGGTGAGAAACTGAACTATATGGGCAAAAGGGTTTTGCTGAATATTGATTTTTGGAGTGTGTGTGTGTGTGTGTGTGTGTGCGCGCGCAGCCTCTAGAGACTCGGAAGCACCAGTCACAGCTACAGAAGCACTAGTAGTATGACCCGGAGAGAGAGATAGAGAGAGAGCGAGAGAGCTTTTGGTTTGTGTTGGCTAGAAAGGGCTTGGAATGGTGAGCAAAGAGATTATCTCCTGCTGTTTGTCAAGGAAACAGGACTTTGTACATTCTTGATACATGAACAGATTTACCCCTAAGAAATACCTGATTCTATCATCAATTTCTCCTCCTAACGGGAAGAGCCAACCAAAAATTAGCTAACCACTTGGTTCAAAAAGAGTAACTCTAATATTGACCAGATTGTCATCAAAGCAAATGCTTATAGCAGAACAAGCAATAATGAAATCTGAGGGAAGAATACTCTGCTATTGTGGGCGCTATATTTCTGAGATCTCAATAATTGACAATTGATGGACCAATACAAGAAAGGAGATGAAAAGCAATTAAAATAATTTCCATTGGAATACAGGGTTTTCCAGATGATCCCAGAGATCCTTCCAGTCCAGTATCCTGTGTGTCACAGTGACCAGTGTCCATACAACATGTTTTGTCCCACACCCAACAGCAAGAGTGGGTTATGCTTTGAGGCAGGAGAGTCAATATCCCTTCTAAAAATATTCTGTTCTGGTTAGAGCAGCAATGGATGTTCTCATTAGTCACATAAATGCCTTATTCTGTTCTGAATACTACTCAGCTCTTGGCCTCAGTAAAATCCCGTGGCAGTGAATGTCACAGGTTAATAATTTATTGTGTAAAAAAGCATCTCCTTTTATCAGTTTCAAATGTGTTGCTTTCAGTTTCATCACATGTCCCTTGTTCTTGAATAGTGGGAGGACCACTGGGAGTGTCCGATTTCTCTTAGTTAGACCATTCATTGTTGTGTCTAGCACACCCTCTCCAATTCATCTCTCGTTTATCGTAGACTCCCAATTTTCCCATCCCTCTTCATTTGAAAGTCTCTCTACATGTCTAATCATTTTGTCTCCCATGCCCGGCCCTTCTTTCTTTCTGCTATGGCCGGAGTGAGGTAGAGTGAGCAGAGCTGAGCACAGCGGGCCTGATTCATCTCTGCAGTACTCCAGTTTTCCGCTGACGTAACTTTGTTGGAATCAAGTAGAGTTGCCCTGCTGTAAAACTGGAGTCACACGTTGGTTAATCAGACCCAGTATTTCAGGCCATTATGACGCCAGCAACATTTTTTATCCCACTTATTAACCACCCTAACATTTTGTGTGTTTGGTGTCTCTCTGCTGCCCATTGAGCAGCTCTTCGTGGTGCGGTCCTCAGGGGGGCCCAGCGATATGCATATGTAGTTCAGTTTATTTCTTCCAACGTACATTCCTTTGCCTTTGCAGTAGCAAATTTCATCTGTCATTGCACTGCCCATTCATTTTCCTGGGTTAGGTTCCCAATACTGCCAGCCCCAAGCCTTCAAAAATTACATCAGTTCCCTCCTCCAGTCACAGGATTGGCTTAACGACCATGAGATTTTAAAAAACAAAATGTGGCCCTTTTTATATTTAAAACTTTGGGATGCTCTTGGGACACCATTTCAAACTTTCTGTGGCAATCCCTTGGGGTGCTCCATCCTTCTCCTTTTTTATGGAGATATATAATGTGGAGTCTTCCAAATCTCCTCTGTTCAGTAACTGAGAGTCATGAGTGCTTGCATGTTTTTGCTTCAGATCATGTACTGTTTGGTCTCAGGGACCTGTTGCTCTTTAATTCATCACTTCATTCCAGCACCTCTTCTTATGAAACCCCAGCTCCTCTTTATTACCTGTAAAGTATGGGCCTGGGGTATTTGCCTCCCTGATCATAGGCGGTGGGAGAACATACTATTATGGGAGGCTAGTCCCTGGCTCCTCTCACTCTGCAAGAGGGCCCCCCTTCAGATCTCCATCCCGCATCAGAGCTTGGAGAGCATACACACACTGTGTCCCCCTGCATGCCCACAGCCCCTGTGAACCAGGCGGGTGGCACAACTGGAGCACTCAGCCTCGGAGCACTGGGCGGGTTGTGTGGCCCCCAGCACTTGCCCTTTGGCCTTGTGCACCCAGACCCCAGCTGTTTGGCCACAGAAAATCAGGAAATTGGAAGCAGGCTGGGTTGGAGTCTTGGGGGTGAAGCATACGGACAGGGCCATGCCATGGTGTTTGGGGAAATGACCTTATCTACTTTGGCCGCTGCCTTTACTCCCTTATGGTCCGGGAGACGCACAGATTCTCTGCAAGACTTCTTGCTTCTGATATACTTAGAGGATTTTTTGTTGTTGCTGTAGTTGTCTGTTTGCACTACTTCTGTGCATATGTGATCCTGCCATTGCATGGTCTGCATCCTTTATTAGGGTGTCTACATAAGGCTTTCTTCTCCCTGCTCCCACCCCCCAAAAAATCCCATTGTTGTGACTGAGTACAGCTCCCGCAGTGGTAGCAATGATAGGTGAAGTATTGTAGACATGGCTCCTGATAGCCACCTGCATTTTAACCACCAGACTGTCTGGCTCTGCACAAAGCAGGTCTGTGCAAGGTGGTGCTTAATATACCTGATCTCCCCTTTTCTGCCATCAATGAAGCTGAGCCATTGGTGGAAACGATGAGAAATGTAAGGCTATGTCTACACTGGCAGCTTTTTGTGCAAGAACTCTTTTGCGGATATGTTCTTGTGCAAAAACTCTTCCACAAGAGTGCATCCACACTGCCATGTGCTTTTGCGCAAGAGCATCCATGCCAGTGTAGATGCTCTCTTGCGCAAGAAAGCTCTGATGGCCATTTTAACCATAGGGCTTTCTTGCGCAAGAAATTCATGTTGCCTGTCTACACTGGCCTCTTCTGGAAGAGCTCTTGCGCAAAAGGGCTTCTTCCAGAGTGGGAGCATCAGAGTTCTGGCGCAAGAAGCCCTGATTTTATACATTAGAACGTCAGTTTACTTGCACATGAACACGTGGCCAGTGTAGACAGGCAGCAAGTTTTTGCGCAAGATCATGCTAGTATAGACACAGCCTTAGAGTAAAATAGACAAGGCTTAAGAATTCCCTGCTGCTCCCCACTGATGGCTGTACTGAGTCATGATAGCACAGCAGAGGCAGAAGCTTCTTGTTTCCACACTTCTGGTGTTAGGATCTGTTATGAGAAACTGAACTGGAATGGGGCATCTTCTATGAACCTGGTGTGACTGTCTCTGTTCCTATGTTCACCTCTTTTACAAGACCAGGATAAATTTTGTACAAAGTGTACCTTGTTGAGGTATCATTTGAAAACTCATAATTCACTAACCATTTTTATCCTAGTGAAATATGTGTGGCAACATTATATGTGAAGTTATAAGACTCTGCTGTCTGATATTACTAAGACATGTTCCCTGCCTGGAAAGCAGTCCCAAACCAGTTCATCTGAGACAAAAGGCAAGCTGACACCTCAGTCAGGTGGCAACAAAATCAAATGGAACATTATCCGGTTAAGTGATCATTCTGGGTATGTCTACACTACCCCGCTAGTTCGAACTAGGAGGGTAATGTAGGCATACCGCACTTGCAAATGAAGCCCGGGATTTGAATTTCCCGGGCTTCATTTGCATAAGCGGGGCGCCGCCATTTTTAAATCCCCGCTTGTTCGAACCCCGTGCAGCGCGGCTACACGGGGCATGAACTAGGTAGTTCGAACTACCATTACTCCTCGTGAAATGAGGAGTAACAGTAGTTCAAACTAGGAAGCCTAGTTCGAACTACCTAGTTCGTGCCCCGTGTAGCCGCGCTGCACGGGGTTCGAACAAGCGGGGATTTAAAAATGACGGCGCCCCGCTTATGCAAATGAAGCCCGGGAAATTCAAATCCCGGGCTTCATTTGCAAGTGCGGTATGCCTACATTACCCTCCTAGTTCGAACTAGGAGGGTAGTGTAGACCTACCCTCTCTGACAGGAAAGAGGGCATGAGTATAAAACCTACAAAGAAACAGCTGGGGGTTCCCACCTACTCTGTCTCTTGAACCTCAGCTGGAGATGATTCTTAAAGAAGAGAAAAAACAAATAGGAGAGAGATCAGACACCTCAAATTATATCTTCCTCTCTCTGTACCCACAGCGTGGACAACACTTGAAGAACAAAGGAAGCAGCACCAGATTTGGGTAGGGAGCATGACTGAAAGAAATCCAGCTATTAAGACTGTTGGAACATGCGGTGAGAGAAATTTTGCTTTGAATTCATGCTAGGTTGTTAAGTTGAGCATTAGCCGCATTTTGCTTTTATTTTCTTGTAACCAGTTCTGACTTTTATGTCTCATTACCTGTAGTCACTTACAATCTATCATTTGTATTAATCACTTTGTTTTTTATTTTTATCCAAACTTACATGTTTGAATTGAAGTGCTTGGAGAACTCCATTTGGGATACCAGGATTTGTTTCGATCATTTTCTGTTAATAAAATTGCAGACTTTGTATGAGTTTATATTGCCTAGGAGGGTGCCTGGCAGTATAAGATGCACGTTTCTGGGGGAAATTCTGGGACTGAGAATTTACTGGTGTTGCTCTGCAACGTAATTCAGGAGTGTCTGGCCATAGTGCTCATACAACGCTTGCGTGCTGCAGACTATGAGTGAGCAGCTCAGGATGGGGAGCTGTTACAGTGAAGCCAGGTATAAGGCACCACAGGTTGAAGAACTGAGGGGACAAAGCTGCTCATGTGGCCACATTGTACCATGGGTAATGTCACACCAGGTGTGCTTAAAAAATGTGAGGGGGGGCAGTAGTGGGGTTGGGATTTAGGGTTGCCAGGTGTCCGATTTTTGAACCGGAGAGTCCAGTATCTGTCCAGGAAACAAATTGAGAAAATATAAATGTCTTGTATTTTCTAAATAAGATGTAATGTGGATTGTGATGTCATGTCAAGTGTGAAACCATCTGGCAACTTTATGGGATTGTGTCTGTGCATTGCAGGAGATGCAGTGTGTGATTCTGTGCTGTGCCTCTAATGCCAGGCAGATGAGATCTGAGATGGCCTTCAGCCATTAAGCCTGGGCTAGGTTACTCAAGGGGCTGGAGAAGCGCTGGGGAGAATCTGGACTGACCTAGGAACCAGTGTAAGGACTTGGCTACACACACAGCTCTGCAGCAGTGCAGCGGCTCGCTCCGGGACAGTGGCTCTGGTGAAGAGAGCGCTCCAGTCAGCATAATAAATCCACCTGTGTAAGCAGCAGTGGCTGTGTTGGAGGAAAAAGCTTTCCTCCTGACATTGCGCTGTCCACATTGGCACTTATGTCAGTGTACAGGGAGTCCCCGACTTACATGGATCCGACTTACGTCGGATCCCTAGATACGAACGGGGTGAGGCAACTCCCGCACATGCGCAGCAGCATTCCCGGGGCTCGCTCACCTGGGTCCTAGGATCCTCCTCCTCCTCCTCGGGCCGGCTCTGACTGGGGTCCCGCAGAGCTGCCGGGCAGAGGAAAAGTGCCCCCCCACCCCCCTGCCAGCAACAGGCTGCCCCCTCCCCTGAGCAACAGGCTGCCGAACAGACAAAAGCAGCCTCTCCGCCCCTCCTCCCCTCTATACATGCCGGGCTCCGGAGCGCAGCAGCGTCCCCGGGGCTCGCTCACCTGGGTCCTAGAATCCACCTCCTCCTCCTCTTCGGCCGGCTCCAACTGGCCTCTGCCTGCAGCAGCTGGCCACAGGGACAGGGATCCCGCAGAGCTGCAGGGCAGAGGAAAAGTGCCTCCCCACGCCCGCTGCCCCCCCCCCGCGGCCTCGCATCCTGCACGCCTCCCCCCTCCCCCCTCCCCCCCTGCCAGCAACAGGCTGCCGAACAGCAGACAAAAGCAGCCTCTCCGCCCCTCCTCCCCCTATACATGCTGGGCTCCCTGGGCAAACAAAGACTCCACCAAAACAAACAAAGTGCTGGCCTCATTGTGTTAGCAAAAAAAGGACCCTCCTCCTAGAACCCTGGGTGGTGTGTGGAAATAAAGCTATTAGCTCAAAGCATGGTGCAGAGCTGTTTGGTATTTGATGAGTTACTCTTTTAGTCCTGAGTTTGTCACAGGGACAGAAATAGATGTGAAATCTTCTGAACAGGGGAACAGACAGCCAAACAAACATTAGAGGGGAGTTAACCTTTCCCTATGCTATCCAAAACTAAAAAAAATGTTTGGCTAGAGTTTCCCCTACAATATGTACCAGTTCCGACTTACATACAAATTCAACTTAAGAACAAACCTACAGTCCCTATCTTGTACGTAACCCGGGGACTGCCTGTAATTGATATCACTTGGAGGGGTGGTTATTTCATATCCCTGAGTGTCATACATTATGCCAACGTAAGTGGCAGTGTAGACATAGCCAGTGTGTTGCAGCCCTCCATTGACACCAGCTTTCCACCCCAGCCTGGCGGCTGTAGGACCTTACCCCAGGGTTTGTGAGGGGGTACTCAGAAAGAGGCCTCATGACCACTGTGTGGCTATAAGGGTACCGCAGGTGGATCCCTTTGTAGGCTTGGGGCCTACATCAAGATCTATGTAGTAAAAGTGGGCCCATTACTCCCTTCCCTCAACTCTGCCCTTGCCACGCTGTTCCTTACAACTACTATTGATTTATCCAGGTAAGAGTGACATTTAAGGGCAATTTGTTCACATTTGGTGCATGACAATTTATAATCCTTATCCGCAGGTTGTTTAATCCTGCAGCTCTAATGTAAGGCTCTTTATCTTCAGTTGGATGGCTTACTAAGTGAAATGATACATCTCTGCTCATTAAACGGCGACTCCCCTTGGTTGTGATGAGTATGAAGTGTAAAACATTTTAGCAACCCATTTACTTTTCATTTTCTCTTGCTTGCTATCTGTCAGATGAGGCTGTCGCTTCTGAAAATACTGTCGTTTTTTGGTCTTTCCCTTTTAACAACCGTTTTTATCCCCCTCCTTCTATGTTAGAAAACCAACTGTAGTTTCCAAATAGCAATTTAAATCATATTTTCCCATATTTTTCTTTGCAGTGCTGCATGGAACGTCATAATATGGCACTTGTCTACTGTGCCCCAGTTTGGCACCTCCACTGTAGCAAAGGGAAGACTAATGGCTAGTCACAACTACCAAATACTGATCATTCATACCAAGGGCCTGATTGCAAGCTGCTCCATTTCTGTGCTAAGCACAGACTCAAAGTGGGGGCAAAGATGACTTATGGGTGCTCCTTTATTTAGCACAAGCTGGAGGCCTGCCCTACTTCTATTTAGAACAGCCTACTGGCTGCTCCAGGGGCCTTGCAATGCAAAGAATAGCTGTAGCACAAGGAATTCTCGCTGTGGGCCCTCCCTGCCACCTGCACTGAGGGCTGGGTGCTGGGTCAGTGTACTACCCTTAAGTCAGATCTGTGGCTGCTAGAGAGGCACCCTGCATGGATAATCTTCTCAGATGGATGTTTCTGACCCATGTACACTAGAGCAGTGAGTGGTTAAACCATGTGGATAAAATTATCACCCTGAACTTGTACTCTGGTTTCAACCGAAACCTTTTTAGATTTTTGGAAATAGTAGTAGTATTAAAAATGATGATGATGATGATTTCTCAGAAATATTTAGTACTGTATAAACTCAGGGTAAAAGTTAAGTGTTTATTTTTTCCAAACATTTTCACTCCACCGTGATGCCAATTTGACTGGCTAGCAAGTGGAAAACACTGTAAAATATTTCCATTTGTACAGAGCCATCCCTCTTAATAATAATAATGGTAGTATCCCAAAAGCTCTGATTTAGACTGGGGTACGGGTGTGTTAGGACAAACACAGTGACTTTATCTGCGCCAATGAACTTAAAATACAAGAGAGATACATAGGGTGAGAGCTAGCACGTCTTGTCAGTTCACATGTGTGTAAGTGGGAAAAGGTTAGGTTCTGTATAAAATACCGTATTTTCCGGCATATAGGGCGACTGGGCATATAAGACGACCCCCTAATTTTTTAATTAAAAGATAGGGTTTCATCTTATACCCCAGCGCCCCTCCGCCTCCTTTGCTCCCGGTGTCCCTGGTCTGCTGGAGACGGTCCCCAGCAGACCAGAGGCACCGGGAGCAAAGCCACAGCAGCTTTGCAAAGCCTCGGGGGAAGCCGGCGGGGGGGCATCCCAGGCGCGCCTGGGCTGCCCCCCCGCCAGAGCCCCTCCGTGGCTTTGAAAGCCCCGCTGCCGGCTTCCCCCGAGGCTTTCAAAGCCGCGGAGGGGCTCGGGCGGGGGGGCAGCCCAGGTGCGCCTGGGATGTATACCCGGCGTACAAGACGACCCCCGATTTTTGGGGGATGTTTTTTAACATCAGAGGTTGTCTTGTACGCCGGAATATACGGTAAGCTAAGAGTAACAGTTAAAATTAGATAGATGAGAAATAAATTCTAGTTGCTTGGTTGAGAGGCAAACGAGGACAGTATATGTAATTTTAACTGTCGTGCTTATAGGCTCTCCTTATTTGCCCATTAGCCCAGTTTCAATAATTTTTTTCTGTTCCTTTTAAATATAACCAGTACTCATAATGTACTTGAGATTTAACATAACCTACCACCATAGCAGGTCTCCATCTGCCAGTTGATTCATTTTTCCTGGGCAAAAATGAAAGCCCCTGCAAACACTAGCCAAATCCCCACTATTGAAATTGCAACCCCCAGTTTCACTATAATGGGCAGGCTTAAGCAGTTGGACAGGCTCCTACCCCTTTTATGCTTACACCAGCACTTACTATTTAGCTTTTCACTCATTATCTTTGCTCTTCCTGCTTAGGGCTGTACTCATTGATGCTGACTCAGTGGGCTCAAGCACCCCTGGAAAAAATAGGGAGTGCTTAGTATCCACTGACCATAGCTGTTTGGCAAGGCAGCCAATCAGCTGGTGGGAGGCACTTGGGAGGGCAGCGAGTGGTGGAAAGGGGACCCTGAGGGGGAAGGGCAAGGTGTGGATCAGGAAGAGGCAGAGCAAAGGCAGGATCTCGGGGGAAAGAATGGAGTGGGGACGGGGCCTCGTGAAGGGGCGGAGTGGAGGCGGAGCCTCAGGGAGGAGCAGAGGGGGAGCACCTATTGGGAAAAATAGAAGTCTGTGCCTGTGGCTGCATTTATATATTAGGATGCTCTTGATGTATCGATGCCCAAGCTGGGGGGCAGGAAGTACCCTGAGATCTTGCCAGAAGGCTGTTTTCATGCAATTTCAAGTCTAGCCTTGCCAACTACAGCAGTGTCCCCATTTTGTGTTATTTTTCCAAGACCTGTGCCCTCAGGCACTCACTGTTAGATGTCATTTATTTTATCTTCTTGTCACTACATTGTTATTTTTTAAAGCCCTCCTTGAAAGCTCATCTCTTCCCCTTGGGTTTCCAAGGTGTAATCAGGAGAAAGTGCTACCCTGGCAGAGTTATAATACAATTGTCCCTGCTTCTCTAAGTTACTGTAACTCCAGGTTCCGGGAAATTAAAAATGTCACTATAATTGGTCTGGGTTGCCTCCCTGGTCTCGCTGGCTCACAGCTGGGGATTTGCTTTGTACCACCAGTTGTCAGAGTGCGATCTGTTGCCATAATTTGCAGAATATCTTTAATCACCCTGTCCAGGAAAATGCCTCTATTCAGCAGGTTCACGTCTCCAGGCTGCACCCTCGGAAACCTGACACTCTAGCTGCGTGACCGATTCTTTACTGTCTCTCATTTTTCATCCTATCCCAGGGGCTGCCTTTATTCTCACTTAGAGCGTTTTCCAGCTCAGTTGTGGGGACATACACCCTGTTCAGGCCCCTCTTCTCTTGCCCACTTTTTGTTTTAACAGCCCCTTTTCCTTGGAAAGGGGCATTTTGCAACTTTCCGTTCTCTTGTATAGAATGGCAGAAATCTCAGTCAGTGCAGGACTGCCCCTTGCATGCCGTTCCCCAGGATACAATGTATTTGCCCATTGTCTTCTCAGTGTCCCATGTGATGGGCTCCCTCCCATTCCCCTGGAAGAGCCTTCAGTAATCTGTTATGCTAGGAAACTTCTCCTGGTGCCCAGCCTACATTTTTCATGGTTACATCTATGGCCACCATCTGCCATCTTTGTGACCACTCTCCCCAGCAAGGAGTGAGGGCCTGGTCAGCACTCAGAAGTTAAGTTGATCCAACTACACTCTGGGGATACGAAAAATCCACACCCCAAGCAACATAGTTAACCCAACCGAATCCCTGATGTACACAATGCTAGGTCAATGGAAGAATTCTTCCATCAACCTAGCTACCACCTCTCAGGGACGTGGAGCACCTACGCCGACAAGAGGCCCCTTTCTGTCAGTGAAGGGTGTGTTTACACTGATGCTCTATAGGGGTGCAGCTTTAATGTGTCAAGTGTAGACGAGCCCTGAATCTTGAAGATTCAGAAGCAAACATCAGTGGAAGGGGGTGGGTGACAAGCCAGCTATCGACCAATCCTATCACAGATGCTGAATGCCTTGTTCCACTGAGGCCCGTTAAAGATCCAGTGGAATCAATGGGAACTTTCCATCAGTGCACTGGGGTTGGGCCATTGGTGCTTGTTGCTGGAGTTGTTCTAACAGGACCTTCAGGACAGGCTCTCTGTTCCATGACGTTTGCCATATTTCAATCAGGCTAGGGAGCTTAGCCAACATGAACAAGAAGCGGCAGCCCGTCCTCCTTCCCAGTACTCTGATGGTGGAGACAAACTCCTCTGGGCCAGTGCAGTGGGGAGGGAAGGGCATTCATGTGAGGCTTGTAAAAGTGGCACGAATGATGGTTTTGCCCCAGCAACAGAGTCTCCTAAGCCTACCCATGACATGGCTGAGGACATTATAGATGTGAGCACTCCAGAGGAGAAACCAATTCCATCCAGGCTAATACCATAGCCATGACCTACCAATAAGCAGGCCAGGGAGAAAGACAATTCAAGATGGCTACACAGCAGCAGCACAGTATATGGTGTAGCCACAGAAGCCCAGCACAGCACTAAGGTTATTGATTTAGCTTGGCCATTAGATAACACTTTTCATTCTGAGCTGCTTTATGGTCAAGGATGGAGCTGGCTAGGGTTTGTATTTAAGCAAGGACCCAGGGAATGTAACCGAGTGGCTTGCCCTTGGCTGGAGAGCCTGGGACTAAGCCAGCCTTGAATATAGGACGAGCCACTGCAGGGCTGCTGAATCAAGTGTTCCCAAGGTAAAAGGCAGCAGGAAGCAGCAAGGAAGAGAATTTCCTACCGTGCTCCCCAGGGAAAGGGCAGAGCCTTAGGAAGGAGTTGGTGGTTCCCATCTGAAGCCTGGGGGGGATGTTGGTTTTGTGAGTGTCTGAGAAGTTTGTTAATTTGATTTAAAAAACCCCAGCCCTGCCCCAAAGAAAGACTGTGCCACAGAGATGCTAGGATTTGTTGAAGGAGCCCTGCTAAGAGGGAAACCGGCAGAGCATAGCCGAGGTGCCCTTGGCCACAAGGGGGCACTTGAGTCCCCTGTTACGGGACCTATAGAACAGTCTTTCTCAACCTTTTTTTTATAAAGTACCCCTTTAAAAAAATTGTAAGTACCCCCAGTACCTACAGTTTTCAGACACACGATTTTTTTTTCTTCCATTGCAACACATTTGTTTGAACAACTTAATCATAGCTGGGCGGGTGATGAAGTTCTTGGGTGTAAAAAGTACAAAAACATTAAAGCGCAGTAAAACTTAAAACAAAAATTCAGTTTTCTTCAAATTTCAGTTGTGTTGATGTACCCCCCAGACTTCTCTCAAGTACCCTATGGGTACTCATGCCACTGGCTGAGAAACACTGCTATTGAACACCAGGATGTATCTGCCAGCCAAGAACTGCGGTTTCTTTTTTGGTGTGCAGAGTCTTGTATTTTACTGATGGCTTGAACAGTGAAAGAACAATAGGGAGATGTTTGTACTAAGACACGCGAGTCCATGATGGGTCTGGGATCTGTGCTATTATCTTTTCTATGTCCCACAGATAATAGCAATTCACACCACTTCTGCCCTGTCCAAACCAGTACTATAGCACGGGTCCAAAATGCTATAGCTCACAGTAACGGTACTACAGTGTAGAAGCCATTACTGTAGGATGCTCTAACGGTGTGAGAGGTACACATACGAGGGGGTTGGTTTTAGTCCACAGTACGGTGCATGAGAATAGCTTGGGTAAGACACTGCTCCCTCTCTGTAATGCTCTTACATTTCAAATTCTCATCCTGCCTGCTCCAATCTGCATTGAACTTTGTGGACAAGATGCAGCCGGCACTTTCAGCTGCCCTGGTAATTTCAGAGCAGGTTGCAAACAAATGCAAGTGAGGGCAGAATGTAGCTCCTCTCTGTATAACACACAGCATGGGTGGCTTCCCAAATGCAGCCTTACATAGGGGGAGCAGTGGGCTTTAGACTGCAATTTCTGGTATCACTGGGA